>NC_134809.1:34247895-34267895 GCF_046742065.1 Oratosquilla oratoria | reverse complement strand
CGAAAGAGACTAAAAGTAAATTATTTACTTTCAATATCTTGCGAAAGAGTGGCGATGTGCATAAGGGAAAAAGGAGATAGAGAAATAAAAAAAAGAGGTCTTTATGTAAATCAATACGATGTACGCCAAGGATTGGTGCAGCTTGTCTTGTTTCGTCGAAGAGGAAAATAAAGGAAGAAAATGAGGAAAAGAAAGAGGAGGATAAGGAGAAAGAGGATGAGGAGGAGAGGAGGAAAAGGAAAATTGAAACATTGAGAAATTGATTATGCAGGAGATGATTAAGTAGAAAATATTAGGAAAAAAGAGAAGGAGGATGGGTAAGGAAAATAATAAAATTGAGAGGAACAGGAAAAGAAAAATAAGTGACGACAATTTTCAAAATTAAATAATTAAGAGAAAGAAAAGGAGTAGGGAAAGAAAGAAGAGCAGAAGAATGACGAGACGATTTCAAATCAAAGAGCAAAGAAGAAATATTAAAAGGAGAAAAGGGATAAATGAAGAATTAAGGGATAACCCTTATATACATTGACGTCATTCATCTAAATGAAAGGAAAGTTGTAGTTGCTCGCCGCTGTGAGGAAGTTAATCTAAATAGTCATATATGTCTAGCTAAAGAAACGTACCAAGGACTGAATCTTACCTAGAATAAAATCTCTAGAGCTCCTCAATGTAGCAAAGAAAAGAGGAAGAGGAAGAAGAAGAAAGAAGAACTGAAGAAAGAAAAGTGAAACGGGACACTGAAGAAAGTGGAATTGGAGGAAATAAAGAGAAGAATAAGAATAGATGGGAACAAATACGTAGCTGATTGAAATTGTGTAATCTAAAATGGAGTATTGAGCTGCAGAGAAAGTGAAACGGCAAAACCATAAAGCGTTTATCTACGACCAAGATCACTTGTGCCCTGTGAACTAGTTTTGTTAAGGCTAGTAGAAGACGTATGCAGTCGTTTGTACCCTCAGCATGCAAGGCTGAAATGCAATATAACTTTCCTAGCTAGCGCTATTGAAAAGGAGGAAAAGAAAAACAAAAATCTGAGCCACGGAGGTGGTATAGAGCGCTCAGATAAGAAATGCTCGTCATCTTTAAGAAGCTAGATTCATACAAGTATCTATACAGCAGCATTTTTTTTATTTAGTTAGCCAAGTAATGTGATTTCCATGTGGATATATATATTTCGTGTGTGTGTGTGTGCGTGTGTGTGTGTAACAACAACAACAACAACAACAACAACAACAATGTGATGATGATGACAACAATGTGATGATGATGACAACAATGTGATGATGACAACAATGATGATGATGATGGTAATAACAATGATGATGATGACAACAATGATGATGATGATGACAACAATGATGATGATGATGACGACAATGATGATGATGACAGCAATGATGATGATGATGACAACAATGATGATGATGACAGCAATGATGATGATGATGACAACAATGATGATGATGACAACAATGATGACAACAATGATGATGATGACAACAATGATGATGATGACAACAATGATGATGATGATGATGATGACAATGATGATGATGATGATGATGACAACAATGATGATGATGATGATGATGATGACAACAATGGTGATGATGATGACAATGATGATGATGATGACAACAACAATGATGATGATGATGATGACAACAACAATGATGATGATGATGACAACAACAATGATGATGATGATGATGACAACAACAATGATGATGATGATGACAACAACAATGATGATGATGATGACAACAACAATGATGATGATGATGACAACAACAATGATGATGATGATGATGACAACATCAATGATGATGATAACATCAATGATGATGATGATAACATCAATGATGATGATGATAGCATCAATGATGATGATGATAACATGATGATGATGATAGCATCAATGATGATGATGATGATGATAACATCAATGATGATGATGATAGCATCAATGATGATGATGATAGCATCAATGATGATGATGATAGCATCAATGATGATGATGATAGCATCAATGATGATGATGATAGCATCAATGATGATGATGATAGCATCAATGATGATGATGATAGCATCAATGATGATGATGATGATGACAACATCAATGATGATGATGATGACAACATCAATGATGATGATGATGATAACATCAATGATGATGATGATGATGATAACATCAATGATGATGATGATGATGATGACAACATCAATGATGATGATGATGATGATGATGATAACATCAATGATGATGATGATGATAACATCAATGATGATGATGATGATGATAGCATCAATGATGATGATGATGATAGCATCAATGATGATGATGATGATAGCATCAATGATGATGATGATGATAGCATCAATGATGATGATGATAGCATCAATGATGATGATAATAGTAGTAGTTTCGATGTTGAATTACAGATGGCTGATGAAAAGCGAAATGTATTAATATTACAAATTTTCTAATTCGTGCGTCAAACATTTCTCGAGGCCCTTTTATCCCATTCATTTAATTAAACAGAAGATAAAATACGGTTGGATTGATCGCGCTGCTATTTCGTGTTTTACGCATTATTCCTTCAGTTGCCAGTACAGTGTAATGGGTATAGTTATTTTCAATTTCGAGCCAGTTTGGGCTCTCCCCACCTTCCACTTCCTTCTCAAATTGAGCCGAGTTTTCGTGCTCGAAGAAAATATGGTTTTGGAATGTGTGAGGTTTGAAGCATGGAGGTGGCGCAGTCTTTCACTCTTGGCCGAGGGAAATGAAAAACGTTATTTTCGTGTTGAGACTGAGGCCTGGGTGAGGTTTAAGGCTGAAGTGAGGGAATGAAGTGAGGTTTTGGTGATGGGATGAAGCAATTTAGCTGTTCCCTTCACAACAGCAAAATATGGCTTATCCAAGGGTATTGATTAAGTTAGGTTAATCTGGGATAGATTAGGTGACATCAAGTTTGGATAAGTCAAGTCGAATCAGGTTAAGTCAGGCTAGGTCCTGTCAGGTCGTGTTAGGTTATTTTAGATTAGGTTAGTGTAGGGTGTGCGTTATTACATATTGAGTGGGATTTACAAAATACTTCCATACGATGGTAATATCTTCTTCTTAACCCAGTGAATATCTTATTTATGTGAGATTGGCTCCCCAATTCGTTTCTGTAGCACACAGACAGTCCTGATACTCGCAACCGTTTCAGGTCAACTGGTGAACTGTAGGAAAATTTATCGAGTGTATCACCCTGTAGAAAATTTATGGTGCACAACACGTTGCAGGTTCAGACTATCTGACGCGCTGTAGGAAAGTTCATGGAGTGTATCACTCTGTAGAATATTTATGGAATTCATCACCCTTAAGAAAATATGTAGAGTCTCCGTAGTAAACCTGTGGGGTGGTACTCCCCCAGGTAGGCGTAGCTCCTGGGATGTAACACTTCAACCCCATACCATACAACACATAATGGAAGACTGCATTATACACAATCATGCACGCAAACAACACAACATACACTCTATAAAGGATTTGTGGGAAAACCCAGTTTCGGCTGTGGCCTTCCTTGGGGAGACGGGACTGCTCGGACAGACAGTCTAGGGAACGACAACAACAACAACAACAACCTGTGGGGTGAACCACCCTGTAAGAAAGTGTGTTTGAGTAGAATGAAGGTTTAATTCAGAGTAGTTAATCCGTGGAATCCAATGACAGAAACTAGATTTGTATTTGATCTGACATAAGACTGACAATTTGATAAAGCACGTAGGCTAACTATAAAAGACTTTCTTCGTTTTTTTGTTCCAAGTCCGGCAGCTGAAGGTTTCCGTTAAATGAATAAAATCGCTTAGTGACTGCCAAAGTAAATATTAAGTCGAACGTGTAATTGGGCTTACCAGAATGAGAAAATATACCACTGTATTATTTTTTTATGCCAATAGCCACTCTTACCCCAAGAATTAACTCTCGATTAATCTGATGATACTCCTCAAAGCCCTTTACGAGCACATTTCCGATATCCTGTAGAAAGAAAACGAGAGAATGGTACTGGATACCCCCGTGAAACCATCATGATACCTTCAACGTAACTGCTTAACTGCTTTTCAACCTTGTTCTGTTCTATATTTGCGCACCTCTTTCATGGCTTATGTCAAGAAGGCACACCTCGTTTTCTGTTTACAAGTTTGTCTTACTCAATTAGTATCAATTTTCTCTTACTCAATTAGTATCAATTCTGTTTGTGATACTAATATTTCAGTGTCCTGAAAAATGTGTAGGTTGTAGATTCTGCGAGATTGTTGTCTGTATATCAGTGGTCCAAAGCTTAGTCTAAACATCTGTGCTCTTAATCTTCACTTTAATCGAAAAATTCTTCAAGAAATTCTTGGCGAGGTCCTTCAATGGACCACCACCTTACATAAATTCTTGTATGGTTAGAAGAGAGACCCAGGCAGGAAACAGGAAGCAGTTTATCAGAAAGGACTACAGAATCAAGAAAGAAGAAATATCTGGAATGTATCAGGAGTAGAGGAGGGAATATTCAAGTGGTGATGGGAACGCGGACCGATGGAGGAAGCGAATATAGGTAAAGGGAATGGATATGGCAAAGTTTCAGGGTTTAAGAACTGAGTGTGTATGAATAGAGGGATATCATTCAGGAAGGGGAGATGACGTCATAAGATACGGGGAGAGTAGGAAGGAGACCAACGTATTGCAAAGATGAGAAGAGGGAGGGAGGAAGAGTGTGCGAATACGTGGGTAGAGGAAATAGTCGAAGACAAAATTTAAGGAAGAGCAAAATTTTTATTCCCATGAAATACGAATTAGGAATATAGATGGAAAACAAAAGGGAAGAGAATACGAGAGGGAGATAACAAGAACGATAAGAAAAATTAAGGCATTATATCTTCAAGGTTGAATGAGGGCTGAAACAGCTTAAAATTTCGTGACGATATATGTTATGCAACGTTGAGAACGAGGCGAAACCTGATAAAAGCGAGGAAAAGAGAAAGATCGTTGAGTAGTGACGGAGGGGGAAAAGATTGCAAAGCTGTGATGCACCAGATAAAAGAATTAAAACTGAATATAAAGTAAAAAAAAAAAAAAAAAAAAAACTTTCCATTCTTTAAAGAGAATCAATAACGGTGCATGGCGTCGCTCATGGAGGCAGAGGCGAGGAGAGAGGAAGGTTGAGGAGAAGAGCGAGCAAAATAGAGGGCTACTCGTCCTTCTCAGCAGAACACGGACGGAGAAAGCACAAATCGAAAAGGAGAATTTTGGGTCCAAGAAGTCATTTGCATCAAGGGCGGAGAGATGAAGTACGCGAGCTTGGGACAAAGGAGGGAAGCAAATAGGAACTGAGGAAGACCCAAAGCGGAGAAGAGACAGGGGAGGGAAAGAAAAGGAATTGAATGCACAGGAAAGCAGGAGAGGGATGGTGGGTTGGGGGTAAAGGAGGGGAAGAGGAGGAGAAGGGGAGAAGAAGGGGAGAGTTGTTTGCTGAGAAGAGGAGAGCTATGAGAAACGGTAAGTAAAAGATGTTAGATTTCAACTCGGTGAGGGAGGCTGGAGGAGGAGGAGGAGGAGGAGGAGGAGGAGGAGGAGGAGGAGGAAGAGGAAGAGGAGGAGGAGGAGGAGGAGGAGGAGGAGGAGGAGGAGGAGGAGGACGGAAAAGAGGAAGACTAGTAGAGGAAGATTTGGGAGAGGAAGAAGTAGGAAGAAGTAGGAAGAAGTAGGAAGAAGTAGGAAGAAGTAGGAAGAAGTAGGAAGAAGAAGTGTGGAAGGACTTGCGAGTTGGAGGTTACTGCTAAATAATTGAGGAGTCAGAACATGCAAGTACTGAGCTCAAAAATAAAGTGTTGCGTTTCCCAGAAGAAATTGAAGCGTGGCTGAATGGAATAATTCGACACGGCTATATGCTTCATCAATATGCCTTTTCTGGCTGAGGAGATACTTTTTTGCGGATCTAAGGATAGGCACCTGCATAAAAGGAGTTTCGATTGGTTGGGACAAGCTTCAGGAAGGATAATTGTCATTAGCCAGAATAAAATAAGCAACCTTGTGTCAACTGCTTTTTATAGCGACAGAAACACGAGGGCTACAAGGACCATCCTCGCAACGGAGCGAGCAACGCTAGAGGAAGAGAATCAGAGAGGTGGAGAGATAGACGTGTGGGTGGGGGAAGGAGAGAGAGGGAGAGAGGCAAGAGGGAAAGAGGGAGACAGAATAAGAGAGGATAGAGAGAGGGAGAAAGAATAAGAGAGGATAGAGAAAGTGGGAGAGTGAGAGAAAGAGAGACAGGCAGAGAAGCAGAAAGAGAAAGAGGTGAGAGGAGAGAGAGAGAAAAGAGAGAGGGTGGGTGGAAGAGATGCATCTGGCTATGCTGAACAACCAATACCCATGTTTTATTGTGCGTAGTATCCCAGCAATGGCAGTTCACTCCCGTTTGTTCTCCTCTATATGAATGATTAACTCTACTTCTTACTTCGTTCGTTGTAAATATGCGTCTCTCTCAACTCAAATAAATCGCTTGATGACATTCGGAGAAAACCAATAAATCTCCAGTATTCTTCTCCTTAGGGGGTTTTCTCGGGTGATTAAAATAGCCTGGCAACGTGCATATTAAAGTTGCAAGTCGTACATAGCAATGAATGGGTCAAGTACTGATGGACAAAGACATATGGAACACATGATAGAGAAAGACCATGAACAAAGGAAATTACTGTGTACATTGATGTTTGATGTCTGAGCGTCGGGGCGCTACGAACATGAAAGAAAAGACTTCCTGCAGCCAAAATAAAAGTTAACGTGGCGCCGGCACGAAAAGGTTTAAGCAAGGTAAGCTACAACCACTTCACTCCCGGGTGAGGACTACGGAGGTAGAATAGCCTAGAGCAGTGATTCTTAACCTAGTGGTCACGCCCCCCTAGGGAGACTTCAGTGATTTTCAGGGAGGATACGAGCCTCAGGGAAAAAAAAAAAAAAAAATAGAAATTTTACCAGTTACGTGTCATTTTTTTTTTTTTTTTACGAGAAATGGGTCAGTAATGTAAAGGTAATTATTATGAGATAATGCAGAAGTCTCGTCGTTACTAACTCTTATTTTCAAAAGTCTCCCAGGCATGCCAGTTTTCCTATGTATTGACCCCCTTCCCTGCAAAGAAGGGGTCTATAGATGCAAGGCGGGGGGGGCGTGGAGGAAAAGAACAGTTCCTAGAGTAGTCGTGGTAGTAAAAAGGTTAAGAACCACTAGCCTACAGGCATCTAGAGTAAGCAGAAAAATGCCATCCGGCACGGAAAGGGTTGTACCAATAAAATCACCTTAGAGTAAACCGAACAGAATTACAGATGACCACACCGCGAGCAGGATTTCTCCATTACATTGAAACCCCTTGGGAGAGACACTGGCTCATTCTTTGCCACTGTAACCTATTCTACCCCCGTTGCAAATGTAACATGTCAGAGTAATCGCCACAGTCAAGTTAAATCAAAGCCTCGTACTGAGGCTATGGGGAAGGTGAACGAACACAAACGAGACTGGTCAGTTGGGTCGAGGGGGGCGGACGTTCTCTTTCTACAATGGCAGAACAAATCGGTCTGTCGCCAGAATCATAACGTGGACATTGTCAAAGGAAATGAACCTACACCGATAAAGAAAGGGGAGGCAGCGAAGGATGGCCGGTGGGCCGGGTGGTAAAGGGAACAACCAACCCCGTTGGCCACAGAAGAGAATCAAGTGGAGAAGAATTTGAGGAAAGATTAAAAGAAATGGGAGCTGGGTACAAAAAGTTACAGAAGACCATGTCTTGAGATGTACATTCTTTGTATCGTGAAGTACTATTATTCTATTAATTTATTTGTTTACTTATTTACTAATTTACTTACTCAATTATCTATACATTATTTGTATTATCATCAATATATTTATCTATTCATCTGTATCTATATATCTAAATATATCTGAAATGGAGTGGGTGGGAATGATTTTATGCCTTTTCCTTTTTGGCTACCTCCCTTGTAAGGGGGAAAAAAGCCTTGGTGTATAATGATGATGATGATATATCTAAATATCTGTCCATCTATCTATTCATCTATCACTTTATTTTGTGAAGTTAGTTTTCCAAAGGAATCCGGTGATTGACACCTTGAGTCCCCCCATAGTCGAATGATATGACATTCAGACCTCTCTCTCTCTCTCTCTCTCTCTCTCTCTCTCTCTCTCTCTCTCTCTCTCTCTCTCTCTCTCTCTCTCTCTCTCTCTCTCTCTCTCTCTCTCTCTCTTTCTCTTTCTCTTTCTCTCTCTCTTTCTCTTTCTCTCTCTCTTTCTCTTTCTCTTTCTCTCTCTCTCTCTCTCTCTCTCTCTCTCTCTCTCTCTCTCTCTTTGTCTTTCTCTCTCTCTTTCTCTCTCTCTTTCTCTTTCTCTCTCTCTCTCTCTCTCTCTCTCTCTCTCTCTCTCTCTCTCTCTCTCTCTCTCTCTCTCTTTCTCTCTCTCTCTTTCTCTCTCTCTCTCTCTCTCTCTCTCTCTCTCTCTCTCTCTCTCTCTTTCTCTCTTTTTTCAGGACAGTTGAATCTGTTGCTCTTTGAATGGAAAAGGGTTTCATTCAGCAAAGTATAATCATTAGTGGACGTAAGAAATAGAAAGACGAATCTTCGCTGAATACTGAATAACCGATATTGATGCTAATCCTCAAATAAAGGTGACATTTTATCTGCTGAGTCAGTCTTTATCGCCTACCAGAAAAAAAAAGTATGAAATAGTTATCAGAAGTGACGTCATGGTCTGGAAGAGGTCAATCGACCTAGACCTCGTTCGTACGAAGCTCAACCTCTCACCTTTATTTAATTTTCTGCGCGGTTTTCAGTGAATTGTCCACCAAGCGCCACTGCACAGATGGTCTTGATTCCTTAGTACTGAGCCTCTTTAATAAGGTGACATAATTTGCATGTACTTACTCATACAAAGACCTGACGAATTAATCTGAGGAGTGAATTCGCTACAAAAACAAAGTATTGCCGAACAGAATGAATTAAGTTGATCACCAAATTGAGGAGTCAAATGACAGGGAGAGCATGTAAGAAGAGGAGAACGATGTCAGAGATGAAAAAAACAACGGGTCAATGAGGAAGAAAGTTTTTGGATGTAGACGTGTGGTCAAAAAAGTAAAGATGAAAGGCAGGAGAAGTTTAGTAGGTCGTGGGATGGAAAAGGAAAGAGAGAGGCAAGAAGAGCTTGAAGGAGGAAGAAGAGGATCTTTAAAGAGCTGCAGAATGGGTATGAAGGGTGCACAATAAAAAAGTGATGAAAGAGCGGAAACTGAGTTTGAAGAGAGGTTCTAAAGAACATAAAAAAAGAGCCAAAAAAACTTTTTTCAGGAGATGAGGACAGGCTTGAAGGTAAAAAAAAAAATATTTTTATACGTTGAGAAGTTTAAGAGGCGAGAAAGGATGTTCGAGAAGGAAAAAAATAGTGGCGAAGAAAGGGTCCTGGTGGCAGAAAGAACGTCTTCAGGAGCGAAAAGAAGGAGAAGAGTATTAACGATAAGATAAGAAGTTTGCAAAGCATGCGAAGAGATTTGAGGGTAAGAGAAAGGAATTGAGGATGAGATGTAGAGATCTCAAGACCAAGAAAAGAAACTCGAAAGGCGAGAAGAGGCCTTTGGAGTGTGTGAAAGGGGTTTTGATTGGCATGAGGAAGATTGAGGAGAGGGAAAAGATGTTTAATTGAAATGAAGAGAGGTTTCATGATCCGAAGGAGAAAGGCACTCAGAGAGGAGACAAAATAGGTATGTGAGGTCAGTGAAGAGACGCGTTAGGACAAGATTGAGGAAAGAGAGATGCTGAACGGATACGAAGAACTACAGCTTCGGGGAGGAGATAGTGTTTGAGGAAAACGAAGTGAGCAAGTTTAAGGAAAGCGAGATGATGTTGAGAACGGTGAAAGGCTAGAGAGGGGACCTGAGCAAGAACCAAGAGGAGAATGCGAAGGAGAAAGAGAAGATAGATGAGGATAAGGGGAAGATTGACAAGACAGGGGAGGTGGCGTTGAATAAGGAGATCGTGGATGCAAAGAACAAGAGACGAAGGTCGAAGGAAGAGAAGAGGGTCACGGTGGAAGGGAAAGAAGTTCGAAGGTCGAGAAGAAGATGGAGTTCTAGAGTTAAACGAAAATAGCTGGGATAGAAAAGAGAGCGAGGGCGAGGGAAAAAGAGGAAGGATGAATTTTAGAAAACGTAAAGCAAAGTTTAAGAGGAGACAGATGAAGAAAGGTCAAGAGAAGAAGGATGAGTGTCGTGAAGAGAGAGGGCAGGGTCGAAAAGAGAGACGCAAAGGTAGATGAGAGCGAGGGGCAGTTCAAGGGGAGAAGCGTGAGGATCATACAAAGAAGGCAACTGTCAGGAAGTGAGGAGAAAGGAGGGAGAGGAGAGAGGGTGTAATTCAGTCGAACAAAGGTCGAGGGAAGAGGGTAGAGGATTGAAGAGAGATGGATGCATAAGGTTGAGAGGCAAAGGAAAAGGAGAGAATAAGGGTAAGGATTATGAAAAGGATAAAGGTTGAAGAAATTAGCAGCGGTTAAGAAAATAGGCGAGATAAGGGATGGAGATAACGGGTGATATTCAATAAGAAGAGGAGTGAAGAGAAGAGAAGAGAGGTATGGTTGTCAAGAAAAGATTATGATATTGGAGAAGCGAGGGGTGATAGTTGGGAATAGAAAGGTCATAGTCGGAAGAGAGGCAATTTTTGAGAATGTTGATAGTAGAGAAGAGAAACGTCAGTGGTGAAGAAGAGATTGATGGTAATTCGGAAGAGATGGTCGATAATCGAAAATAGGTAGGTCGACAGAAAAGAGTGAAAGTCATCAAGAGAGGGGCAGTAGTTGGGAAGAGGAAGATCATAGATCAGTTGAGAGTGGAAAATAGTTGTATAGAGATAGGCAATAGTGGAAAAGAGAAGGGCGATATTTGTATAGAGAGTGTTGTGGAGAAAAGAGAGACAGCTGCCGAGAATAGAAGGATGGTAGTCGAGAAGAGTGTGGGGTGATAGTTGGAAAGAGAGGGTTAGGATAGTAGAGACAAAAGGGGAGATATTAAAAAAAAAGGTGGGTGATATTTGAAAACAGAGAGGCAGGGTTTAGGAGTGGGGCGATAGTCGAGAAGAGAGACGAGTGGAGAGTGAGTGGAGAGAGGGAATAGTAAAGAAGAGAGAGGTGGAGGTGGAGAAGAAAGCGGCACCAGCAGAATGGAACGAAGGAAGAGTCAAGGTAGAGAGGTCGAGAAAGAAGGAGAAGCGAATGAGGGAAGGGGAAAGGAGAGAGAACGAAAGAGCGCACATAGGATAAGGGTACGAAGGTGAGGGCTCAGGGAGGAGAGAGAATGAAAGAGCGTACATAGGGTAAGGGTACAGAGGCGAGGGAAGGGGAAAGGAGAGAGAATGAAAGAGCGTACATAGGGTAAGGGTACAGAGGCGAGGGCTGGGGAAAGGAGAGAGAATGAAAGAGCGTACATAGGGTAAGGGTACAGAGGCGAGGGAAGGGAAAAGGAGAGAGAATGAAAGAGCGTATATAGGGTAAGGGTACAGAGGCGAGGGAAGGGAAAAGGAGAGAGAATGAAAGAGCGTACATAGGGTAAGGGTACAGAGGCGAGGGAAGGGAAAAGGAGAGAGAATGAAAGAGCGTACATAGGGTAAGGATACAGAGGCGAGGGAAGGGGAAAGGAGAGAGAATGAGAGAGCGTATATAGGGTAAGGGTACAGAGGCGAGAGAAGGGGAAAGGAGAGAGAATGAAAAAGCGTGCATAGGGTAAGAGTACAGAGGCGAGGGAAGGGAAAAGGAGAGAGAATGAAAGAGTGTACATAGGGTAAGGGTACTGAGGCGAGGGAAGGGGAAAGGAGAGAGAATGAGAGAGCGCATATAGGGTAAGGGTACAGAGGCGAGAGAAGGGGAAAGGAGAGAGAATGAAAGAGCGTGCATAGGGTAAGAGTACAGAGGCGAGGGAAGGGGAAAGGAGAGAGAATGAAAGAGCGTACACATGGTAAGGGTACAGAGGCGAGGGCTGGGGAAAGGAGAGAGCATGAAAAGCGTACATAGGGTGAGGGTACAGAGGCGAGGGCTAGGGAAAGGAGAGAGAATAAAAAAGCGTACATAGGGTAAGGATACAGAGGCGAGGGAAGGGAAAAAGAGAGAATGAAAGAGCGTACATAGGGTAAGGGTACTGAGGCGAGGGAAGGGAAAATGAGAGAGAATGAAAGAGCGTATATAGGGTAAGGGTACAGAGGCGAGGGAAGGGGAAAGGAAAGAGAATGAAAGAGCGTATATAGGGTAAGGGTACAGAGGCGAGGGAAAGGAAAAGGAGAGAGAATGTAAGAGCGTACATAGGGTAAGGATACAGAGGCGAGGGAAGGGGAAAGGAAAGAGAATGAAAGAGCGTACATAGGGTAAGGGTACAGAGGCGAGGGCTGTAGTTGCTCACCCTTTGAATTCCTTTGTGATATTACGCAAACAAATCTTTGAAAATTGTGTCGAGGAGAAAATAGTGTTTATGTGGGAAGCAATTTTGATTATTTCCTCATGATGGAAAATAATCTCTCTTTTAATGAGAAAATGTGATGAACGCCTTTCATGTTTTTGGTTCGTGTTTTATTTTAAGGAAATATGTTTTATGTGTACATTTGCTTGATTGTAAGTGCGTGTACATGTGTACATGCGTGTGTGTTTGTGATTTTGTTTGTATTTGTGTGTGTTTGTGTTTATGCTTGTTTGTGTTTTCGTTTGCTTTTGTGTGTGTGTGTGTGTGTGTGTGTGTGTGTGTGTGTGTGTGTGTGTGTGTGTGTGTGTGTGTGTGTGTGTGTGTGTGTGTGTGTGTGTGTTTTATGTGTAAGTAGGGACCAGTGATGGGCACATGCTTGTTACGGTCATGCAAGATGGACAACAAGAGCTACCTACTTTCAAAACCCGTCAAACCTAACACCTACATGAGGAAGTGCAGCCTTGAGAGGCTGACACTCGGTCTCTAGACTGGGCCTAAGATCTCTATCATCTTCAATTTTATTTCTTACAACTGTTCACATATGGAGAGTTAACAGCTAACAATATCTCCCGTCTTCCTGTTGCTTTCAATCGGTGATATAGAAACATCATCATAATCAATTGAGGGCATACGCCAGGGAACGCGTTACTTCACTCACGCATCGGCGCCAGTCTTCATGGTCTCTCTGGGTAAGCTCCCATGAGGCCACCTTGCCTTCCCATTCCAAACAACTCTCGAGATGTTTTATCAACTTGCTCCAGTTATGAATTCTGTCATCGTGGCCTTCGTCTTCTCCATCGAGGGTTGTTTCTTACGGAGAGAACCCTGAGAGTTGGATCAACGTCAGGAAAACGTGCCACATGCACATTAGACATAGAAACAGTTCCACATTATTATAGCACCGCTTCACCCAAAAGACCTGTGAGAAGGTCCGTGTACCATTGGCAGCCTATTTGGGGCTATGGGTTTTCCATTTGATTATAGTCGACGTGTCAGTTATTAATATCGTTATCAATATTTCTATTACTATTATATATCATTATCATTATTAATGTTCATTATTATTATCATTATGTATTATTGTTATAATTGTTACTACTATTGTTATTTTTACTATCACTAATTATTTTTATAATTATTCCTATTATCATTACTGATATATTGTCAATAATATTAATACTGTTGTTAATATCATTATTACTATTATCATTATTATTATTTAATCTGTTATTCTTGACTTTGCTATTCCTATCACTATTAATATTAATACTGTTACAAGTGATAGTATTATTATGATTATTATTATTTCTATTATTTTATCATTATTGCTGTTACTATTATTATTCATATTACTATCATTATTATCATTTATTTTTTTATCGTCATCATCATCGTCATCGTCAATCTTTTTCTTACAACTATTCTATTAATGTTATTTTATTTTTACCATTATTTCATTATCTATATTATTGTTGTTATTATGTTTATGTTCGTAAAGTTATGTATGTGTGTTGGTGTCTGTGTATGTGCGTGTCTGCCTGTCTGTTGACTGTGTTTATACTCGTTTATATTTGTCGTTTTTTCGTTAGGCTTTCGAGTAAGTATTCTTTCACTTCCTCCTCTTCACCATTTATGTAATACTTCTACTCTTGCCAGCATATCCGAGCTCTTCACTCGTATTTCCTTCTTCCTGTTTCACTTGTTTTCCAGAGCTTATTACATCAGTTTCTGTTCTAGTGTTTTCGTTTACATTCCATTCCATCCATACTCTTATTTCTTTTGTCGTCCATATCCCCAAGGCTCCTCTTACTTCTGCTCTATCATTTCATTTCTCCTCGTCCTCCGTGTCCTTGCCATTCTCACCCTCTTCCTCTTACTCTTCCTCCTCTTCTTCATTGTCCTCTTCATTGTCCTCTTCCTCGTCCTCTTCCTCGTCCTCGTCCTTGTCCTCGTCCTCTTCCTCCTCTTCCTCGTTCACGTTTCCGTCCGTCTCCTCTAGTAACCCCAAGTCCACATTCTCCTACTCCTCGTAGTCTCCCTGCTTCTCTTCCTCCTTTCCTCCTCCTCCTCCTCCTCACCATCATCATCACCCTCACCTTCACCATCACCCTAATTTTAATCCCCCTCCTCGTCTTCTTGCTCCTTCCTCCGTAGCCTGCGCTTCCTACTGTTCTTCCTTTGCTTTCTCCTCCTCCTTCCCCTCCTCTTACTTCTTTCTCTTCTTCCTTCTCCTCCTCCTTCTTCACTACTTCCTCCTCTTCCTCCTCTTCCACTACCTCCTCCTCTACCACCACCTCTTCTTCCTTTACTTCTTTTGATCTCCTCTCCTGTCTTCCTCCGACATCCTTCCTTCTCCCTCTCCCCTTTCCCCTCGCTTTTCTTCGTTCATTTTCTCTCCCTTCTTCCTCTACTTCCCAGCTTAAACTCCTTCTTTTTCTTTCTATTCTCCTTTCCTCTTCTTTTTTACCCTCTTCTCTATCATCTTTTCATTTCTTTCTCTCTCTGTCCTTCTCTTTTTAGTGTTTTCCATTCTCAGTTCCTCTTTCCACCTTTATCTGTTTCTTTTTTGCATTTTAGCCCTTTCTTTCTGTTCATATTATCCTATCACCTTTAAGACATTATTCTCGCTTATTTTCTCTTGTTATTCTATTTAGTGAATTTTTATCCGATTATTTTGTTTGCTTATTCAATTGTTTATTTATTGGTTTATTCATTTATCTATTTATTTTCTTTTATGATTTCTTTTTATTTAATTTAATCTATTTTTTCAATTATTTACATATTTACTTATGAGATTATCTGTTTTCTTATTTGTTCATTCATCTGTTTGTTTGTTTAATGATTAACTTTACTTTCCTCATTTTATGTATTTTATTATCACTTTCCTTTTCTTATTTTATTCTTTTCCTTCTTCGCTCCTCACTTGCCTCCATTTCTTCCTTATTTTCTTCTTGTTGTTTTTTATTTCGTTTTTGGTGTGCATGAATTCTCTCTTGTTTTGTTTACTGATCTAATTTGTTTTCCTCGTTTTATCATTTTTATTACCACTTTCCTCTTCCTATTTCATTCTTTTCCTTCGTTACACATTTGCCTCCATTTCTTCCTTATTTATTTTTTACTTCATTTTCACAGTGTGCATGAATTCTCTCTTGCTCATCTTCCTATTTTGATTGTCGTTTATGATTCTTTTCCTCCTTTTTTTTTTTTTTTTTTTTTAACCCTTTTGTGCCTCTCCGGATATATACTGTTCATGTTCTTGATTTTGTTTTAACGATGAGCTGTGTTGGTTTGTAGAGATATCATGAACTCCTATTCTTCCTATTTTTCGTCCTCTTGTTCCTCCTCTTGTTCCTCCTCTTGTTCCTCTTCTGCCTACTCACTTCTATTCAGCCTCCTCCTGCTTCTATACCTGCTTTTGCCAATACTCCTATTACTGCCTCTCCTTCCTGCTCGTTCTACTGCTATTCCTCCTCCTCCTCCATTTCTACCTGCTCTTGATCTTGTTCCTATTCCCATTCCTGCTCCTTGTCCACATCTTAATCCTCCTCCTCCTCCTCCTCCTCTCCCTCCTCCTCCTCTCCTCCTCCTCCTCCCCCCCTCCTCCTCCTCCTCCTCCTCCTCCTCCTCTCCACCTCCTCCTCCTCTCCACCTCCTCCTCCTCTCCACCTCCTCCTCCTCTCCACCTCCTCCTCCTCTCCACCTCCTCCTCCTCTCCACCTCCTCCTCCTCTCCACCTCCTCCTCCTCTCCACCTCCTCCTCCTCTCCACCTCCTCCTCCTCTCCACCTCCTCTCCACCCTCCTCCTCCTCTTCCTCCTCTCCCTCCTCTTCCTCCTCACTCTCCTCTCCTCCTCCCCTCCTCCTCCTCCTCCTCCCCCTCCTCCCCCTCCTGCTCTCCTCCTCCTCCCCCTCCTCCCCCTCCTGCTCTCCTCCTCCTCCTCCCCTCCTCCTCCTCCTCCTCCTCCCCTCCTTCCCCTCCTCCTCCCCTCCTCCTTTTCTTCCTCCTCCTCCTCTTCCTCCTCTCCCTTCTCCTCCTCCTCCTCCTCTCCCTTCTCCTCCTCCTCCTCCTCCTCCTCTCCCTTCTCCTCCTCCTCCTCCTCTCCCTTCTCCTCCTCCTCCTCTCCCTTCTCCTCCTCCTCCTCTCCCTTCTCCTCCTCCTCCTCCTCCTCCTCCTCCTCCTCCTCCTCCTCCTCTTGCCTCAGCCTCTACTTCTGTTTCTTCTTCTGTTCCTGGTTCTACCCCCGTTCCCGTTCCCGTTGCTGCTGCTGCTACTCCTCCTACTTCTCTTCCAACTCTACTCCTCTTCCTCATCCACCTCAACAAAATATGGAGATTTCATGCAATCCAAGCGGTAAACTCCTTACCCAAAAAGGAAAACCGTCTTTAGGCAGGTTTTCCTTGGGTTAATAGAATCATCACTCGACAACCAGAACCAATTAAAAGGTATCGTTATCAGAAAAATGAATGAGATGGTTTTAACTCCGCTATGCAGAGTTTCTGTTGGATGAATAGATTAAACTGACAGGAACCAGACTAAAGATACAAGTCATAATCAGCGGAAGGTTAATATCATTGAAATACATCCATGGTTCATTAGCCTTGTGATGTGGTAAAGATTTAATTCTGCGCCTGAGTAAACTCGTATAGCGTTCTCGTAAATTTGTTGAGCTGGATCAGTGTTTCTATATTTTGTAAAACTAATTTCGTCATTTTTATTATTATTATTTTTTTTTTTTTTCGTTCTTTCTGTGTCGTAATGACTCTTTAATTTCGATATTGGTTCCTGTTTCTGGGACTCGGGTTCGAATCCAGCTGCTTCCGGTGACTTTTACTTTTCCGGTTAATCCGAGAACGCAAGACAAAAGTGACTCTTTACCATACATAGAAAGCGGATACTGTATCCGGTATCCAGTGTCATCTCTTTCGGTGAGAATTAGTTTTCTGCAAGATCTTTTAAGGACACCACTCAAAAAAAAAAAAAAAAATGGTGGCAAGTAAACTTTGTTGCAAACCAAATAAAAATCTTCTTGATTGAATGAACCTAAGAATATTTCAATCCATATCACAACTGTTATCTTATAATTAAGTTGGTTCCAAGTACCGACCAAAAGGAGAACACTTAGCATATCTTCCAGTTAAATTTTTGCTGTTTGAGCTCAGTTATGAAAATAAGTTGCTTTATCACTGAAGCCAGTGTCTCTTCTAAGTTTTAATTTAAATCTAAAAAACAGATTGAAATGATAGCACAACTTGTATCAGATATGCCGGTATTGGTATAACAAACCTGTAGATGAAAGACGACGACGATGATAATGATTTCAAAGATGACGATGACGACGACGAGGACCATGATGATGAAGATGATGACAGCGATGGCGATGACGGTGATGATGATGATTCTTTGGTAATGACGGTACATGGGAAAGTTTCGTCGTTAAAGTTTTAATGGTCGTTGCATGGGTTGCTTGCCTGCATGGTACGCACGAAAGTAAGACCATATGAGAAGGACGGGGACATAGGAGAATGGGAAGGAATGAAGGAAAGAGGAAAAATAAGATGACAACAAGAGATGTGCTCAAATTATGAGGTGAACGAGACAAATATAATGGATAGAGAGAGATAGTATAAAAGAGATGGGAAGGAAATGGAGAGAAGAACAGATGAAAAAGGATATATGAGAAGATGTGAGAATGAGAAGGGAGGTAAGAGAAGAGGTAATAAAGAAGACAGAAGGGAAAGAAAAAAGGAAAGGTTGGATTAAAAGTTTATTCAATGAGACGACAATGCTATGAAACAATGCGCATATCATAGACATAGAATGATATAAAAAGGAGAGAGGCAAAGTGGAGTAGATCCGTAATGAAATTAACCGAAGTATGTAAGAAATAGTCAGTAAAAGAAAAAGAGATATATGTGTGAAGAGATAGTATTAAGAAAAATTGGAAACTCAAAACAAGGAAGATATATGGACGATGAAAATGGAAAAGGGACTGGTGTAGGAAAAGAAGAAGGAAAAATATTTTTGAGATAATATATCACAATGCGTAACAACTGCAAAAAAAAATGGGGGGGGACAGGGATGAGAACGAAGAAGGAGAAAAGAGAAGTGAAGAGACGAAAGTCAATGAAAATGTACTGCAGAAAGAGAAGAATAACGGAAGGGAGAATGAAGGGGAAAGAGATCTGGGTCAGAGAAGGAAGAATAACTTTGTTCTTATACAAGCTGCTTAATAGATATGATAAGACCGACACGTTCATGATCATATATAATGTTGAGATATCTATACATAGCTGTAAGTAGTAAAAGAATGGGCTAATATAGGTATACTCCTCGTGGAAGAAATGTTAAAGACGAAAAAATAAATGAATTGGTTAAAAGAAAGCTAGTCACATGTGTACTTATAGGGAATATATATTATATATATATATATATGTGTGTGTGTATATGTATGATTTATACATACATATATCAACGGCTCTTTCCCCCTTACAAAGGAGGGAGAAAAAATATAAATAAAATCCACTCCCACATAATTCACCCCCCATTCACCCCCTGCTGTCGCTTATCTTGGCTCCCCCTGATTTACGCGTCATCCTTGCATCTCGCACACTGTCCTAGGTCAGACGCGATGCAGCAGGACACAGCACATCCACAGCAAGGCCGCTTCATTTAATCTATTCCCTCATGCAGAAACAAGAGAAGACGGGGAGAAATCTATTCGGGCTGCGTCAAAATAACATTCAAGCATACTCCTTCCCCCCATCCCCACCCACTCCCATGCATCACAATATCATTCATTCACTCCCATCTTCTGTCTTCTCCCGTCCTTTCTCAGCAGACATTCCCCTCTTTCCCAATGCCCCTTTTACCCCACCCATCCATCTCATCCTTGGTTACCCCCTCACTTTTACTCCTTCCACCTCTGCCTTTCACAACTCTTTTAATAAAGCTTTCCTCACTATTTCTTTCCATGTGTCCAAACCATCCCAATACTCTTTCATTAGCCCTACCTCCCAATCCCCTTTCCACCCCCGCTCTCCTCCTCTCCTCCTCACCTCCTCATTTCTCACGCTATAGCCTTGTAACCCCTAATATACTTCTCAGGCATTTCATCTTGTACACATTCAAACTCCTCTCTTCCTCTTATGTTCCATACTTCTGCCCCATATAGTACTGTCGGCACAATCACTCCTTCATAAAAACTCTTCTTAGCATCAATTCCCAAATGCCTATTTCTTATTACACTTTTTAATCGCTCCAAGGCATCTAATTGCTTCTCTCAATCTACGTTCTAACTCCACCTCCACTCCTCCATTTCCCACCATATATGTAAAACTATCCACTTTCTCCAGTCTTCCCTTAATACTCACTTCCAATTTGCTGCCACATTCCCCCCTTGTACATCTCATCACCTTACTTTTACCCACATTTATCTTCAACTCCCTTCTTCCACATACCTGCCCAAACTCTGTCAC
>NC_134809.1:34232895-34237895 GCF_046742065.1 Oratosquilla oratoria | reverse complement strand
TGAAACAAACTTTTTCATTATAAAACTCACCCGCCCGCGACAAAAACAAATAAAAATAACCAATATTTTAACATTTGGTGAAATTATACAATCATTTTACATTTACATGCTTTCTCCTTACAAAGGTTATCTTGTGGCAACATTTATTTCACAAATATAGATAATATTTATGGACACATACAATGGTTTGTTTAATCATAATAATTTTTATGTCACTAAAATGCTGTGCACGTTAAGGGGAAACTACAAAAGTGGCTTGTTACCCCACCATACACCACTTAACTTTAACCCTTAACCCTAACAAAAATATTTTTTTAATGAAATATAGTTATCCATGTACCTGGAGTGACTGGGTATCAGAATATATATGGTTATGGGGGTCTATCTCCAAAACCCTAGGAGGAGTTCGTGGACAAACAAACAAGCAGACAGACAGACGCTACTACTTTATTAAAGTATATGTATATGTATATATGTATATATGTATATATATAAATATATATATATGTATATATATATATATTATGGGGGTAGGGTTTTTGTGTACAAAAACAAATGTCCGACAATTTTCTAAAGGAGGTATTGATTATTTTGTTATCTATATTTAGTATGTTTTCCATTTTCTTGGTTCAGCTCAGCACTTATATACTCATGATATGGCTTAAAGTCAATCATATGATATACGAAACGTATCTTACATTCTCTTTTGTCTCTCTCTTCTCGCTCTGTTTCTATTTTTTATTCTTCCTCTCTCTCTGTCTCTGTCTCTCTCTCTCTCTCTCTCTCTCTCTCTCTCTCTCTCTCTCTCTCTCTCTCTCTCTCTCTCTCTCTCTCTCTCTCTCTCTCTCTCTCTCTCTCTCTCTCTCTCTCACATTAATAATTAATTTAATTTTTATACTAAATGTCCTAATGATACAGCTAGCCTGTAGAGAATTAACTGTAGATATTGGAAACATGTATGTCATTGACAAGGCATTGACAATATAATTACTGTCAATAATCGTTAACTATATTAAAAAGGGACACATGTTAGAGAAGTTCCTCTTCTATACCCAGATAGGCATCTTAACTTGCGAGTAACTGCTGAGTGGATGAACAAAGGAAAAAAGAAATAGTTTGAATGTTGAGGGAGGTTGGATACACGGAACGGTCTGTGTGTTTACCGTAGGTTGATTCGCAGTATCAAGCTGTCGAGGATGAAAACTTGCTTAGTCAAATAGTGTAATGCTTTTTTCTTTTCTTTTTTTAGCTTGCGCATGATCTTATATTTATAAGCGTGCTAGTACAATTACTCTCTATGTCTTTGTTTGCGTGGACAATTTTTCTATTCGGAGATTTTACTAATATTTTTTTTATTTGTTTACTGAATGATTTTCTCTCTTCATATTGTTTAAACTCCTGTCAAGACCTTTTTCTATTTCCCTGAGATGAATAAAATTACATGTCGGTAGTCAGATTAAGTATGTAAAATTAGAATTAAGCCCCTTTTGATCTCTCTCTCCCTCTCCCTCTCTCTCCTTCACTATGTATATATCTGTCTGTCGATCTGCTGCTTGTTTGTCTGTCTCCCTCTCTCTCGTTCTCTCTCTTTACATCTGTGTATCTGTCGGTCATATTTGTCTTCCTCACTCTATATTCCTCTCTCTTTTCTCTCTGTCTCTCACTGTGTGTGTGTGTGTGTGTGTGTGTGTGTGTGTGTGTGTGTGTGTGTGTGTGCCCCCCTCTCTCTCTCTCTCTCTCTCTCTCTCTCTCTCTCTCTCTCTCTCTCTCTCTCTCTCTCTCTCTCTCTCTCTCTCTCTCTCTCTCTCTCTCTCCCCTTTCACTAACTCTATCAGTCAGGTTATAGCACATAACTTTTTTGTGTTAAATTTCCTGTAATTGTGTCACATTCACTCGCAATCGCAGCTGGCATATAAGCTGTTTGTTTGAAAGTGTGTTTGCAACCATTCGTATGCAATGTTATGCAAGCAAATATATTTAGGGAATAAATGTGTACGTTAGCCCTTGTATAGTGGTGGTGGCTGTGCGCCTGTAAAATGTGCAACTCTAAATTCTGTGGTGTTTGGGAGGCAGTGGACATATATCGATTAAATTCTTCAGTACAGTAACTTTATATGTTTGTTTTCGTGAGTATGAAACGAATTTCTTTGGTTACATGTTTATTGCTACTTCTTTTGTTCAACATATTGGTAATAAAATTGATACAATGCACATTGTACATATACATTCATGAATGCATATATATGTTGTCACTTCCCGTGTGTGTATATATATATAATTATATATACATATAATATATATATATTATATATATATATATATGTGTGTGTGTGTGTGTGTGTGTGTGTGTGTGTGTGTGTGTGTGTGTGTGTGTGTGTGTGTTTATGTGTGTGCGTGTCTGCTGGTGCGCTCGTATGTGATTCGCTTTCATTGCGTTGATCACGTGCTGCACTCATATAATCGACCATTATTACTCTTCCGAATGAGAGCTCCATAGTTCAAATGGCCTGTTATGTGGGTAATTCTGTGAGCCTTATACCCACCCACCCTATATCCTTGCCCAAAGGGGGAGAGTGATACTATGAAGTGTTGTTAAAATTTTCAAGGTTTCGGTTATAAACAACATCAGGACCGCATAGTAGCCTAAGTCTCTCACTATACCATCCAGGTGTGTGTTTTTGTGTGTTTGCGTGTACGTTTGTGTATGTATGTATGTGTGCACACATACAATAGGTATACTACAAATAATGTCCTGTTGCGGACACCTGAACCCAGCCCATGAGAATATTGCAAATATATATTTCATTACTGTTGTATCAATATAATTTTTATCAAAAAAATAATTCGCAAATAACAGAAGATATTTTATATCCGCATAGTTAAGATGCATCATTAGTTTGTTTTGAATGTTCGCAATAACACACGCTTCGTTTTGTGTACACTGATAAGCTGAAAATCTTCAAATATCTTCCTAGATATTTTTGAGGTAGGCTTACTCTTATATGTTTGTCATGCGCACTTTAAGTAGAATGAGTGTTGTATAGATCCTGTTGCTTATTTCACACTAGCTTCTTGCTTCAACCAGACCACCGGTTGTGTTTTAGTTGTATTTCCAAAAGCAGCTTTGAACATTTTCTTTGTCATGAGTTCAGCTGAATTTCCAGCTTTTCTCTTCGTTCTGTCACCGGCTCTCTTTCTCTCTTTTTCTCTCCGCCATTGTTTCCAAATTATTAATTTAGGATAAACTGGGTTAAGCTACACGCGATCAAATGAAATCCGACATGTATTCTGTATTGACATTCGGAATTCATTGTTTTGTTTTTGGAATAACGCGGTGATAGGTTTAGCATCGAACTGGATTGTTCGTCCATGGCTTTCGTTTTTAATGATTGCCAGTGTCATAAAGAATGAACAACAATGCATGTACATCTAGCGCCACTGGTTGGCTATCATCGAATTTCTCTGCTCCCGACTTTTTAAGCATCTGAACGATCACTGAAGCCTTGTTGCTGGAATAATG
Organism: Oratosquilla oratoria; assembly: GCF_046742065.1. NCBI lineage: Eukaryota > Metazoa > Arthropoda > Malacostraca > Stomatopoda > Squillidae > Oratosquilla > Oratosquilla oratoria. The sequence goes on along the minus strand of NC_134809.1, from coordinate 34,234,375 downwards.
ACATGTTATCTATATTAAAAGGCGACAATCGATCTCTACAGACTCTTTCAGTTAACCCTTTAGGTATGAATAGTGTTTCCCACAGTTGGCTAATGTAGCATATCGACAGTTTGAATAAATAAAAAGTTTGGAAATTGATGTATCAGTATAAATTGGTTTAGGTGTATTGTCCTTTGATTGTATAAGTTCACATAGCTTTGTTAAATACTGAGTCAGTTCTCATCGAAAGAATTTAATTCAGTTTCCCTACATAGGGATAGCTACTCGTTGGTATATCTTATTACATGGAAAATAAAAGCGAAGGTTCTGCGTGCAAGACATTTTAATAATAATTTGTATTCTTCAATGGAAATCCAAGAATGTAATTGATATTACACAAATAACATTGTATAATCAGTCATATGATTGAATCTTAACCTTAATGTAGATTTCCCTGTTTTCTTAAGTAAACGCTGGAAGGAATTTCATTGTGTGCGTGCGTGCATAGGTGTGTGTGTGTGTGTGTGTGTGTGTGTGTGTGTGTGTGTGTGTGTGTGTGTGTGTGTGTGTGTGTGTGTGTGTGTGTGTGTGTGTGTGTGTGTGTGTGTGTGTGTGTGTGTGAGCGTGTGTTTCTGCTCTCGCAGGCATCAATATCGACAAGGAAAAAATTTGTACAATAAAGAAAAACGTAATAAAATGAAAAATATATATAAATTATGACTTGTCCTCTCAAAACTCACTAGATACGGTGTCTTCAGTGTCAGCATTGTTTGCTGAAGCGGAAAGAAAATAGATATTGCCTTCCTGTCCTAAAATATATAATATCTATTTTTCATGAAGATAAATACAGGAGTACCTTTCACTGGCTGGGGAAAACCTGTCTACGGCAAATGAATATATATATACACATGTGGATGCAAATACATTATATATGTAGATGTAAACTATTGAATATTGTGAATTTAAACCTGAATATATTGACTTTTTAATTTGTTTATGAACTTGGGAAATATACATACATACATATACCAAGGCTTTCCCCCCTTACAAGGGAAATATAGTAAGCTAAAAAATATTTGAATTAAAGTAAATCGTATATCCTTTATTTTTATTTCTTTTTTAGTGCCACTTGTTACAAAGAGTATGTTCTTGTGTGATCATCCTATGACAGAGAACAGCCTATGGCAAAATTTGCTCCTTTGCTTGGAGCTGAACAGCTTCATCTATGGATCGAAATAAATTAAACTAGAATTTTAAGAAAGCTGTAAATTCATCTCTCACTCATTTTCCAAATACTCGAAATTGTCCACTCATTTATTACAAAGACAACTTACAAGGCGAACAATTTTTACACCAGACCGTAAGACGAATCTTTATGTAGGCAATTGCTAAAAAGAAAAAAGGAACTGCAAATACGTCTTTGTACGCACACAAGAATTTTTCAATATTGGATTAATGCTCTGCTCGACATATAATAAGCTTGGCTCGTCAAACTTAGGCG
>NC_134809.1:34225395-34227895 GCF_046742065.1 Oratosquilla oratoria | reverse complement strand
CTAAAGACTGATCCACGAGGCAGAGCTTGCTGCCCCCTTGGTTGTTGTCCTCCTTTTTCGTTTTCTTTTTTTCTCACTATTCAGAATTCGCTTTTCATGCGTTCGTGTAAGCAGATATTTACTAATCAATTAATATATAAATTGGTTAGCAGGCACTAGGTGCCTAAGGGTGAAACAATGATTCTTTTCTATTTAGCGATGATTTATGTATTTAGGTACGGAGAAACTATCTTTACCACGTCTTTTTCGTTAGTTTTGTTTGTCTCTGGTTTTATGTGCGAGTGATTATGTAGTAAATAGTAGTAGTAGTATTGGATAAGAGATATATTTGTACTCTTCTGTGTGCGTTTCTAATATTCAATTCTGAAATTGATATATCCAAATGATTTTTTCATTGTTATTTCCTTTCTCAGCACACATTCCTCTCTTTCCCAGCGCCCTTTCACCCCATCCATCCATCTCATCCTTGATCAACCTTTCATGTTCACTCCTTCCACCTTTGCCCTGATCTTGGAAGAACATACACCACTGCAAAATTCACTTGACTTTTCTATCAATTCAGCCATTTCTTTTCTCAGTGCCCCCTCGACAACCTTTAAATGAATGCGTGTGTGTGTGTGTGTGTGTGTGTGTGTGTGTGTGTGTGTGTGTGTGTGTGTGTGTGTGTGTGTGTGTGTGTGTGTGTGTGTGTGTGTGTGTGTGTGTGTGTGTGGCTGTGTCTGTGAGTGTGCATGTATGTATGTGTATTCATAATTGGAAAAATGACGAGAAGACTTAAAAAAATCAGGAAACTGGGAAATAGGAATGTTTAGGTACTTGGTAGTGGGTGTGACTACAAATGGAGTATTGGATCTGGAAATTGCAAACAAATTTATATATGCAACGAGGTCACTGGGCATTGGTCAAAAAAGTGAAAAAAGAGCATATTGGAAACAAATCATCCGGGTAGAAATGGATTGTCCCAGGAATGTGTGTGGTGTCAGGAGAGTGGACAGGATATCAGAGACACAAGAGAACTGTGTAAAAGGGAGGTTGTATGAAGGAAAAGATGGAAAAGGTCTGGCTAAATTGATATGAATGGTGTAGAGCATGGAAGGAGACAAACTACTGGAAAGATAGAAAGATGGTAGGAGGAAGGGGAAGGGGAAAGCCAAAAAGAAAGTGAAAAGAAAATCTAAAGGTCTGCTCGGAAAGAGAAGACTAACAATGCAGGAAGAAACGTTGTTACAACAGGCAATATATACAGTAGATATGTATCCATATATATTTGAAAAATAGAATAGCGGTGAACCAATAGTTTTCTTTAGTGAAAACATCTCATGGTATGTCACGTAACAACAAGTGTGTGTCATGGAAAAGATATCCAAAGGCCACCAAACACTGATGAATAATTTTCTGATAATATTGTCTAAGATCTGTAATCCCATGACCATGTTCAAATTATTATGAAAAGTAAGTTTTACTATGATAAGATTATTATATTTCAGTACAACAGAACTATGCGTAACTATTTTCTATGCCTTGTTCCAGTTTGTACAATGTTTATGCTGGTTCATATTCGTTTTTAACTTTCCACAATGTTACAAGAAATTGTTCAGACACAGTATCAGCACAGAGAACTGCTATTCATAATTATAATACTGTTTTTAGATATAAATAGCTGTGGTTGTGAGGAAGTCTTTGCAAATTATGTCATGGAAAAAATATATATCTACTGAATCGTGTTACGATAGAATATCCACATTTTTTTTAGCCTGGATAAGAAATTATTTTAAAATCTTAGCACTGGAGCATAATATAAATCCATAAAAATAGGGCTAATATCCAGGTAAGTGTGACGACCGAAATTAATTGTACTTTGACTCTAAAAATAATTACCGAGACATATTTTTTAACCATTTCATGGTATGGTTTGGAAACATTATCATCAAAATACGATATAAATCACAGTGAATAAAAGTGGGTAGATGTACCGACCTTGAGAAATGCTATGAAAAGAAAACTCACCAAACACTGGTTTGAGGTTATTGCTGGAATATGGAGTCTCCCGTTCAAACCGTGCTCTACCAAGAGACGTAGCCATAACAGGCGGTGCACATGCGTAGATTTATGTCAAATTTCACATAAGATCCTGTGCCCTAATCCATTTACTCCAACTACGCTCCTTACACATTTGTTTGACTAAAGCGACTTTGTTGGATTTAGCGGAAAGATATCATTCTAAGACTGTACGTGTGTGTGTGCGTGTGATTGCGTGTCTGTGCGTGTGTGTGTGTGCGTTTGTGAGCTTTTCTGTGTCCATGTGTGTGCGTGTATGTGCGTGCGTTCCCACGCGCCTGTATAAAGCTTTGTGTATGGTGTGTAAACGTGTGATTCACCATAGTCTTAGATCAAGCACTGATCTCTTGCTCGACAGCTTTAAGTCAAATCAGAAATTGGTATTTTGATAGCAGTAAAAATAAATAAATAAGTAAACAAAAATAATCCTCGGGAATAATAT
>NC_134809.1:34217895-34220395 GCF_046742065.1 Oratosquilla oratoria | reverse complement strand
TTGGTACATATAAGTTACAAAATAAATTACAAAAATACAAATACAAATAAACAGGTAGAACAAAAGATATATAACAAGAGTTATTACTTACGTCCTATAAGGAAAGTACAAATGATAGAGAGAGAGAAAGGTTTAAATACATAAAATGCTACCCGAGTTCCCATTACGGAGTCTGGCGGATCGTCTGAGTGGTGGGGGAGTGGGGGGTAGGAGGGGAGGGGGAGTGGGGGGTAGGAGGGGAGGGGGAGGGGGAGAGGGGACCTCAATGTAGCGATGTCTCAGGTTAGCGCTACTGTACAGTTTAATGCTGGACGTCATGTCCGACTGGATATTTATAGTGGGGGCAGTGTCCCTGATGTTGTATGCCTCATAGAGTTTCAACCTTCTAGGGTCCTCACTGTACGCAATAATTTTGGTACATTGAACTAAGGTGTCTCTGTCAATATTTCTATTGTGATATTTTGAATAATGGTCCTTGATCGCTCCGTCCTGTTGGTGAAAGGTTAGTCTTCGGCTGAGAGTACATCTGGTGTGCCCGACGTATGTGGTATCGCGAGACGTGCAATTCTCGGCTGGACATTTGAATGAATACACCACGTTGGCTTTAGATGTAAAGTCAGCTCGACTATTACAGTTGTTTTTCATCACCATTGAACAGGTTCTAGGGTTACGATAGTATATAAGGACTCGGATCTCATGGTTCTCTTTAGTGGGGTGACAATTTTTCTTAATTATGTCCTTGATTGCTTTTTTCATCCTTTTTGTAGGCATCACTGAAGGTGTTACGATAAAAAACGTTAATAAAATTAGGCTTATTGGCGCTTTGGTTGGACCCAAGTTCACACAGTAATTTATTGGTTATGCGGTCAAAATCACAGTTAGCATAACCATTATTGGTGAGCATTTGTCGTACATGCTGGAGTTCTGCATGTAGTGCTTCCCAGGACGAACATACTTTTATAGCTCTTCTGACGTATGCTCTAATAACACCTTTCTTATAACTATCACTGCATTCGCTGTTACCGTTCATACATTTATCTAAGTTGGTGGGTTTACGGTAAACACTGGTAATAAAATTAGTAGAGGTGGAATCAACCAGGACATCAAGAAAAGGAAGTTTACCATTTGTGTTCATTTCTACTGTGAAATTCAAACCCGAAATGTCCTGTAGACGCAGTCTTAATTGTTCCAGGTGCTCTCTGGAGAATGTACATACGAAAATATCGTCAATATATCTACAGTATATTTTGGGTTTAAGTTCACTCGCGAGAAATGTTGTTTCCTCCACATGTGACATGAAGGACTGAGCAAATAAAACGCCCAAGGGCGAGCCCATTGCAATCCCATCGGTCTGTACATACAGTTTACCTTCGGGGCATCTGAACGGGGCCTCAGTTGTACAAATAGTTAACATTTCTTTCATGGTTTCCATGGGAATAGGGGGTGGTGGGAGTACAGGGTGTTGGTACACATACTGGAGAATGATGTTAATAGTTCTAATGAGGGGAATATTAGTGAATAAATTTTCCGCATCCAGCGAAGCTATAAAGCCTTCAGGTTTGTTAAGTCTCAAGATATCAATGAACTCGTCAGATGAGCGGAGGGAATAAGGATTTGGGATGTAGGGGGAAATCACATTATGTAATTTCTTGGCCACATTGTAGGTAGGGGTTGGAATCTGGGAAATGATGGGTCTAAGTGGGTGTGAACTCGGATAGCAGTTTATGTATTTAAACCTTTCTCTCTCTCTATCATTTGTACTTTCCTTATAGACGTAAGTAATAACTCTTGTTATATATCTTTTGTTCTACCTGTTTATTTGTATTTGTATTTTTGTAATTTATTTTGTAACTTATATGTACCAACATTTGTATTCATTATTGCAGAAATTATGTCAATCCTGATGATGTCTCTTTGAAGACGAAAGCTCGAGAATATTAAATGGAAAACTTTGGAGAACTTGTATCAGCTCACCCTACAACTGGAAAAAAGTTGATAAGACAAATAGAAAACATTAAGAAAAAGTTTAACAATTGTCAGAATGCTGTCGTATTTAATTCTACATGCATCAAAGAAAACCTGCTTCCTTACTTCACGAATATACGATTCCACGACCAAGCAGTGCAGCAGAGGCGATCCACCCTCAACTTCCGAGGAAAGAGGGTGGAAGAAGAGATTGAAGTCAAGAAAACAGAACTAGCTAACCTCCACTCGGAACTAGACCTGTGTCTTCAGCAGTATGAAGACCTCGCAATGGATCCTGACCTGAAGCTTAGAACTTTACACTCACTTGAAAGTGCCATTAATAGTCATTTTCAGGTTGGTAGAACGAGAATTATGAAGAAGTTGTCGCGACTATATGGTGGTACTTTAGCTATCCCTGTAACTTCAGACAGCTTCATCAACTTGTCAAGTGAAACGCTGACGGACGACCAGAAAGAGTTCCTTAATTTAGGTATCAACTGTCATCAGATGCCTAAATTCAACCGGACCAACAAGA
>NC_134809.1:34202895-34210395 GCF_046742065.1 Oratosquilla oratoria | reverse complement strand
CTATTTGTTTGACACGATGAAGATGCTGCTATAGAGATGAGGCTTTATGGTTATAGTAAATAAAGTGAAATCAGATGATCGGTCAGTTTTCATGGAACATTTACGTGATTATCGACTAAAAGAGATACATTGGGTTAATACAGAAAAAAAAGTATGGCAAAAAGTAATTAAAAATAGGGTTTATATGCTAGTAATCCCATTGTTTGTTTGCTATTATTTGCTTTATTGTGATGCATATACAGGAATATTGTATGCTGTTTTAGAAGTTTCCTTTTGATTTACGTCTTTAATAGTTTCTTCAAGCCGTTGCCAAAACGTCGTTTCTCTTAGTGTGACACCGGAAATATATATATATATATATATATATATATATATATATATATATATATATGTGTGTGTGTACATATATTGGGGAACAAAAACTTAGGCGCCAGAGTAAAAATATAATTTCCTCAACCTACATTATCAAGTACTTATCAGCTCTTTGGTACTTTGTTGGACATCCCTTTCTCTTGATACATTCTTGGAGACGTTTAGGGACAGATACTAGAAGATTTTGAAGCCACACAGGGTCCATATTCTTCCAAATCTATTTGATGGCCACCTCCAACTTGGGGGTTGATGAAGTGTCACGCTCACGTAACTCATCTTTCATGAGCACCCAGAGGCTCTCAATTGGTTTTAAATCAGGCGAATTACTTGGCCAATCTTTTATATACTCCACATCACAGAAGGCAAAACATTCTTTAATAACTTTAGCAGTGTGGCATGGTGCACCATACTGCATGAAGACATCTGTTTTGTACTGAATAAAAGTCCTCCAAATGATCATTAAGTAGCTCAAAATATCGGTCTGCATTCAGAGTTACATTTTTGGTAGTATCACTAATGATCCTATGGCAGCCAAAAGCACCCCAAGCCATCAGGGAATCAGGATGTTTTGCAGTACCGTGTGTGAATTTTGGGTCCAAAGGATCACTGCCAGGACGACGGTACTCTTTGCCAAGACTACAGTAACGGTGAAGTGGCTTCATCACTCCACAACACATTTTTCCACTTCTCCACATCCCACTGTAGATATTTGCTGCAAAAAGAGACCCTGTTCTTTTTCTGTTTTATGGATACAAGTGGTTTCTTGCGAGCATTGTGGTGTGAGAACTGCAGATCATCATGCAGGCAGCGGCGTACTCTTCTCACAGACACATGACCAAGTAATTTAGGATTAGAAGAGAGGCTAAGGCACCTTAATTTACTCTGGAAAAACGAAGAGGGGAGTGATCTGAGAGAGGTATTCAAGTGAGTCAAGGTCTTTAACAAGGGTGATGCAGGCAAGATCATCATATTAAGACAACATGGCAGAACTCGAGGTAATGGGCAATTTTAGGTTTAGGAAGGAAATAGGTATGAGCTGGTTTACCAACGGAGAGGTTAATAAAGATTAGATAACTTTATGAATAGGGATGAAATGTGGTGAGGGACATGGATCTGCCAAGAGCAGGCTTTATGGTCTCTTGTAGTCTCTTCCATTCTCATGTTCTTATGTGATTTGTATCCCAGCATGTTTCCCATACACAAGTGTATGGAAGTGTATCATCACATAATACATATGTTACTCTACTTCGCTGACATGCAGATATATGAAGAGCCTAATTCACAGGAAGCTATTCTCTTACATTTTCTTAAACATAAGTCCTTATGTGTGGAAAAAGAATTTACTCGTTTATGTTCACCCTCGTTATTAAACGAGTTCATCCAACTGCTCTATGGAGATTCGAGAAGACAACTGTTAGGTATGATTGGTGATAAGGTGGTTTCGCAATCTTCGTTGCCAAGCAACGGCTGGTTCGATATTTCGTGTATCATTCGGATTTACCCAGGGGAGGTTATATCAACGTGATCAAATGGAAAAGCAGCGTCTTGGTATTACTTTATATCGTTGAGGAAACCAATTTCTCGAACCATTCTCGCATTCAGTCTTGGTATGTGGTGACAGATAGAGGAAAAGTTTTGGATTCCTCATGAAGGAGCAAACGGAGTCTTTTGTTTACTTATGTTACAACGTCTACAACTGGTGGGCTCTTTCATAAGTATTTAGGAATTTGTTCCCCCAGCTGTATACCTTCCTCTCTCCACCAAAATGATGTCGTTGTGTTCCAACTGCTCTAGACAACAATGTTTCTGTAACCAGATTGGGTAGAAGTCTTCCATCAATCATATGTCAATCATTGCCGGCTGGAAATAATGTGAGTGTTTAGTATATTGTTTCCTCGCTAGTGCTCGGTGCTTTCTTCCTTTTTATGCACAGAACCTAGGCAACTTTTAGCTGTTGGCGGTGTGTGAATATTTGTTTTGAACTTTCAAAACTTGAACCAGCGAAATGTTTGGATGAAACTACATGTTTTTGCTCATGCAATTCACAGACAGCAATTACCATGGATTCAGAGCTGAGCTCATTGTCTTGTATATGGTGCTAAAAGAGCTCTGGATGGTGTTACAGTTCTTTCCATTCAATCTCTTTGCTCTATCCCTGGAAGCCAGATGGTGATGTCTCGTCTTGCTATTGACTGGATTCCAAGAAAACCAATAAGAATATCGTGTGGCAGAATTATGGCATGTACCTTTACATAGGGTGGCTTTTCTTTCTTCCTATCGTCATCCAGATGGCTTAGTTGTTGAAGATTGAGACAAAGTTATTTTTTTTTCAGGGAGGGTGATAGTTGTCAATCACAAGCTCAGCACCTGATCCAAGACACTGGTGAATCACACTGTAACTGGCTTCAGTAGGAAAGCGGAAAATGTTATACTTGGATATCATACGTACATACATACGTACATACATATACACATACAGACATACATATACACATACATACATACATACGTCATACATTCATATGTTCATGCGTTCATACATGCATAAATACATATACATACATACATACATTCATACATACACACGTGCATACATACATACACACGTACATACATCCATCCATCCATACATACATATATAGATACAAAAATACATTCATGTATACATACATATGCTTCCCCCTTATAAGGGGAATAGCTCAACCAAGGCATGTATCCATCCTGTCAACGCTGTCTTAGGTCTTCTCCAAATTAATAAAGGCCCAAAATACATCGTGACATTTATCCGTAGTACAAATATTTGGTCCACACACGCTCAACCCTTCCTAAACCCAATCTGTTCTTCAGTTACTCTCTTCCACTCGTAATCCTCTCAATAAACACCCTCCCATTGTCTTTCTCTCGTTCTATTTTGCAACCATTCCTCATAAGCTTATTCCTTGTCTATCACCACCGCCTTCACCTCTTTCCCCCACCATTCACTGCCTCTCCTTCTGTTTCCTCCCATTCTCTTCGTCCCACATACTATCTTTGCACACTTTATTACTGTTTCCTTGAAATATATATTTTCTTCTTTTACTATTGTTTATATGTTATCCCGTACCACCTGAGACCGTGCTCATTTTTTCCACATTTCTTATTGGTTATTATTGTAATCTTATTTCTCTTTCTATATTTATTTATTGATCTTTATTTATCAATTAATTAGTTCATTTATCTATTTATTTATACATTCAGCACTTGTCTAACTTCCCTTTTTCTCCTCTTTTTCTTCGCTTTCAGTTCCCCTTCTCCCAGATAGTGATCTCATGATCCTTTGTCCCTCAAAACTTTAACAACCGAAACTCTTATAGTCCTTCCTTGTGTACCTCTACATAGTCCATTAATGCCCTCTCAACCACTCTCCCCTCTACCACTCTTCCCTACGTATATTTGTACTCGTCTTCTTAAAACTGCCTTCGCTGTCATCAACTCCCTTTCTAAACTCATCTCTCATACTCTCTTCACTGTTATTTTTAATTGACACCTCAAACACCCCCCTACTACTCCACTTATCTCCTATAGTATTGAAATCTACCATCGTCACTATACAGGTATATATATATATGTATATATATATGTATATATATTATATATATATATATATATATATATATGTATATATATATATATATGTATATAATGTATATATATATGTATATAATGTATATATATATGTATATATATGTATATAATGTATATATATATATATATGTATATAATGTATATATATATGTATATAATGTATATATATATGTATATAATGTATATATATATGTATATATACATATATATATATATATCCATATATACATTTCTTCCAAAACTGTCAACATACTGATTTAAGTTAATCCTTCCTCTCCTTTTCACTTTTCTTGCTCCCAGCATCCCAATGGAAACAAGCGTACATGCTTTTTGTGTTATCCTCGGCAATTTGCAATTATTATTTCGAACTATGTGTTCTTGTCATCATCTGCACTTCATTTATATTGATTCTTTGCCAAATAAAGTCTGTCTGTCTGTCTGCCAACATTATCCTCGAAGACATTTTCCTCCACTCCATAAAGCACTTTCGTATTACCTCCTATCGCCTCCTCGAATATGATATACATGGTTATACGTGAAGCCTGCAAAGAGATATTTGATGATGAACACATCTGTTCACTTTAATTTGACGAAAATTGGTTAGCGAATAAGAATATCCCTTTGTGGAATGCAGAAATTAGCATGAGAGAATGAATTAGGAAACGATGATAAAACTGTAATTCAGCGATATTGGAGAACTGACTTGGAATGTAAGAATGTATGGGAAGTATTGAGAACCATTGCCACCCACTGTGGGAATCTCGAGGCAACAATTATCTTATCGTTTTTCTGGTAAAAAGAAGAGAGACTATAAAGGTTTTAATATGAAAAATATTTTGGAGATCGATGCAGAAAGAAAGATATATATTGTGACAAGGAGCCATAACAGATGGGATTTATCAGCTGGTAAGTCGTGGATTACTGAAACTTACGGACAAGAGAAATGTATCACTGGCGCAGATGTTGGCTGTCCTCTGAAAAGGAAAGTAAAATAAAAGGAGAAATAAAGTATGATGATGATTTAATGGAGGAAGAGAAGATGATGAAGATGAAGTGAAAAGATGCTAAGAAGCGAAGTAAAAAAAGTGAATGTAGTGAACGGAATTAATTGAAGTATTAAGAGGGAAAATAAAACAAAAAAAATTGTAGTTGTGGTAGTAATTTTGATATTAATTTCAATATTATCAATAATGAAAGTGGTAATGATAATGATTTTGGTTGTAGTGATAGTAATTTTGCTGCTGGTTGTAGTGCTGGTCGCGTTGGTTAGTTTGGGCAGTCGTGAAACTAATGTTAGTAGTGGTGTTGGTGGGACTGGTAGGGGCCATGACTGAAGTGGTGGTGTTAATGGTATTACTGGTGGTACTGGTAATGGTGCTTAATGGTGATAGCGGTGGTGTGCGATTGTAGACTACACCACTTACCGTCCTGCACACATTACCCAATATTCTGCCAACCTGCTCGCCTACCTACCAGCCTGCCTGCCTGTCTGCATTTCGATTTACGTGTGTATCTTCATTTACACTTCTGATTTTCTCCATTTTATTCGCCTGTCAACTCCTTTGCCTGGTATCTGCTACTAACTTTTTTTTTCTACTATTATGCTCGCCGACATTTTTTTTTTCTTCTTTTTTTACCTCTGTGGTTGCCTGCTCTCTAGCCAGCTTACCTGAATGCCAACCTCCCATGCCTACCTTAACGTGCTTCTATCTTTCCACTAGATTGATAACTACTGTAACTTGCTTACCTATTTACCAGCTTCAGTACCTAACCTTCCTGCTTACCTACTAACTACCAGTCTAACCTACCCTTCCCTATTTCTCAATCCCCTTTCCTTCTTTTTCCTTCCCTTCCGTACCCTTAGCTTCCTTTCCTTCTTTTATCATCATTTCCCTTCCCTTCTGTACCCTTCACTTCACTTCTCTTCATTTTGTTTCCTTTCCTTTCCCTTTCTTTCCCTCTTTTCTTTCCTTTTCTTTCATTTCCTTTCACTCAGCCACGCTCCCCTTCCTTCGTTCTCCTCCCCTCCATACCTTCCCCTCTCCTCCTTTCTCTTCTCCTCCTCTTTACTATCGTCTTCACTTCTCTCCACTCCTCTGTCCTCCTTTTTCCTTACCCCCTCTCTTCTCTCTCTTCTCTTCTCTCCTCTCTTCCCTCCTCTCTTCCCTCCTCTTCCCTTCTTTTCTTTTCTCTTCTCCTCTCTTCTATTCTCTTTTTTTCTCTTTTCTTCCCTTCTCTTCTCTTTTCTTCCCTTCTCTTTTCTTTTCTACTTTCTCTTGTTTTCTCTTTATCCTTACCCCCTCTCTTCCCTTCTCTTCCCTTCTTTTCTTTTCTCTTCTCCTCTCTTCTATTTTCTTTTCTTCTCTTTTCTTCCCTTCTCTTCTCTTTTTTACTTTCTCTTGTTTTCTCTTCTCTTCTCTTGTCTTCTTTTCTCTTCTCCGTTCCAATATATTTGGAAACTTTGTTTTTTCCTCCAAAATGCTCCCGTCATCCTTGATGAGGTCTCAGGGCAGTTCCCTGGTGTTTTCATCCTTCTCCCTTTTACTTCCCCCCTCCCCCTGCTTCTTCACCTCTCACCTCATCATTCAAGAAGAGGGGTCGTATTGTCTGGTACTTTTCACTTACTCTCTGACTCACTCACTCACTCACTCACTCACCTTTTCCTCCCCTCCTTCTTCTCCTCCTACTTCTTCTCTTCCCATCCCTCCTTATCTTTCCTCCCTAACTTTCATTCTATGTCCCTCCTTTGCTCACTCCTTCATTTAGACATTACCTCTTCCCCATCTTTCTACCCTTCTCCCTCCCCAGCTTCCTCTCTTTCTTCCTCACTTTCCTTCTCCCTCACTCACCTTCTATTTCCTCCCTTCCTCCCTCTCTACCTCAAACACACGACCTCACTCACTCAATCGTTCCTTCTTTACCTCACCATTTTATTTTTCTAGTTTAGTTATAGTTTCCTTTTGCTTCTCATTCTCACTTTCTCGCTTTCCCCAACCCCTCCGAGCCCTTTTCTTTCTCGCACGTTTTTCCATTTTTTTTTTTTTTTTTTCTTTTCTACCTTGGTCCTTCTTCACTTCATTCTCCTTCCTCTTCTCACCTTTGTGCTCTCTGCTTTCTTTGTACATGTTCTTCTCTTTGGAAATATTATGTACAGACGAGGAAACAAATTCCTTGATATTTTCTTGTGATACATTCTGGTTATATGGTAACAAACACGTAGGAAACTGACTTATTTTAGTTCGTCACGAATGAATAAGTCTCTACTTTTCTAATCAAGTCAGAAAGACTACCAGCCGCTAATCTTTTAGTTACACGTGAATTAACAGTCTGTTAACAACAACAAATGCTAGTAATATACTGGAAATTTTATTTCCATAACTATTTTTTGTTGTTGTTTTTATTTGCTTTTAAAGCACAAAATGCTCTTGGTGACTTGGAGACAGAGTAGAGTGTCTCCAGACTGGCTTCCTCTCAAAGAAAAGTTTCTTCAAGGTAAGTCTTCGT
>NC_134809.1:34190395-34192895 GCF_046742065.1 Oratosquilla oratoria | reverse complement strand
AGAGTTGATGGGAAGTGTGGAGTATCTGGTAGAAATCATAGTGGGGAGTTAATGGTAGAGATGTGCTTAGAGAGTTGACGATATCTAACACAGTGTTTCGGAAGAAAGTCATGAATGGCGAGAGGGTGGTGGATGGAAGGGTGGTTGATAAGGCATTAATGAACTATGTAATGGTATCTAGAAAAAGAGTAGGAGAAGTTTTGGATGTTTATATTCATAGGGGAAAGAGTGGAGAAATATCAGATAATTTTTTTATGGAAGCTAAGTTGAAGGTTAAGGATAGGTGGAGAAAGAGGAAAAGGGCAGGAAGTAGAGATGTGCTCAGAGTAAACTGTTTAAATAAGAAAGAAAAAAAAAAGCGAGAGGTCAAGAAGAAGTTGAGAAGGTGGGAGGCGGTGATGGATAGAGTGGAAGTAGGTGTGGAAGAGGAATGGAGGTGTTTGAAGGAGGAAGTGACAAGGTGTGCAATGATGTTATGTGGAACAAGGAGGATGGGAGGGAATATAAGGAGGGTGTGATGATGAAATGAAAAAGGTAGTCGACGAGAAGAAGCGAGCGCTCAGGTACTGGTTACAATGTAGGATGAGAGAAAAATATGAAAAATATAAAGAAAAAATAAGAGAAGCAAAACAAAAGATAAAAGAGGCAAAAAGAAGAGCAGATGCAAAATGGGGGAGGGGTATGACAGAAAATTTTCAAAGCAATAAAAATATGTATTGGAAGGAAAAGTATAGAAGAAAAGGTAAAAGGTGTAGATGGATAGATCTTAACAGAAGAGAAATCGGTAAGGGGAAGATGGGCGTATTTAAAAGAGCTGTTGAATGTGGAGGAAGATAGGGAGGAATTGGTGATAGCAGTTGGAGGGTATCTTATGTTTCTTCAATTCCTCTACAAGATACATCAATAGATAATTGAAAGGAACACGGGTAAATAAGGCAGTAACATCATAGCTTATTAATCTAAAATTGCCATATATTCTTAGGCTGTGAACTTTATTAACTAAGTCTACATTATTCTTAATGTAGCCACTAGATAAGTGATTAAAATAGACACAAGCCATTTAGACAAATTATAGCTCGCAGATTCTATAGAACATGCAATAGGTCTTACTGGGAGATATATATATATATATATATATATATATATATATATATATATATATATATATATATATATGCATATACATACATATATGCGAATACCGTATGAATATATTTAAATCACAGAAATTAATAGGCAATGAATATTGTAGAATAGAAAAGAATTGAAAATCGAGGCTTATCCGACGTCCGAATGCCTTCATATATGCTGAAAAGCTTCAGAAGTTATTACTCCCGGGCACAATAGTCGAAGCTTGGCCCTGGTGCTTGGGGACGGTAAGCCAGCAATTAGAATGCAACTCCATTTACAACGAACCACTGAGCCAGTCATTACTAATCACCGCGTCGACATTCTGACGTCCCATCTTTTCTCCGGCTGACGATTTCATTTTGACCCAGCGTCAGCTTCATCTAGTACGTTGTTTTCCTTGCCAAGGGTGTTATATAGAGAAACCAGTGGCCTTCCCAGAGGCTCTCCTGATAGGGAGATGTTTTTGTTTGTAAATCGCTCGTGGGTGATAACTCTGAGTGCACTGAATACGCAAACACTTAATTCTAGCAATACAAACACAAGCATATTTGAGTTTTTCCCGGTTTTCTTCACGTTATCGTGTCAGCGCCATAATTCTCATCAGGTTGCTTGAGGTGGTTCCAAAGTGTAGCAGGCCAAACGTGGTATACCACCGTGTTCCTTGACAAGTGAGCTTTCGCGGATTGTAATGGCTAACAAAATTTTATTCGTTTTATATTCATATAGTCATTTATTTGCGCACGAATGGTACAATAGGAATTATGAGGGTCTCGCATCTTCCTAGTCACAGTTTCGAGTCTCATACTTCTCTACGATTCATAGCAATGACTGTTCCCCAACAACTCCTAAAGACCATAATGTAAAGCAAAGGTGACGGGTTTGGCCGCTGCCACGCCTCACCAGGTTGTTTATTTACTTAGTTATTCATTTATCTCATTTATCCTATTTACAGTATTTATTCATTAATTTACCTATTTGTGTATTTATTCATTTATCTATATCTATTTGTTTATCTTTTTTTTGTATGGTAATTGATTTTTTGTTTGTTTATCCATATATCTGTTCATCAATTCATTTGGATGTTTGCTTATTCACAAACGTATGTGCTTATCAATTTGTTTATTTATCTTTTTGTACTACAAAATAGAAAAGAGTATCTCAAGGTAGGTTTCACGCTGAATTAAAATCTGTTTTCTGAATTGTCATCGGTCATAGTTTTTACATAACATAACATAAGAACGTAAGAAGACAATTACACTAAGTGTAAAAAAACTCGTTCATAAATAACGATGGTATTACGCTAAAAGATTTTTCTTATACTTATGACCCTTGGTAGTATTTGGCCTTTGTGTCCAACAGTAATCTCCCA
>NC_134809.1:34177895-34185395 GCF_046742065.1 Oratosquilla oratoria | reverse complement strand
TGAAGATGATGATGGTGAAATGGATGACGATGATGATGGTGCCAGTGATGACGACGACGATAATGGTGATGTCGGTAGATACGACGACGATAATGACGATAACGAAGACGACAAAGATAATGATTATGTAAAATGGCGGAAAATAGAAATATAAAAATAAAGAATTATCTCTCAAGATAATACTTTCTTTATGTTCTTATACTTTATGGATGGGGATGACAGGTGGTGATGGATACGGAGCTGCCTAGTGTAGGCCTTATGGTCTCTTGCAGTCTCCTTCATTCTTATGTTCTTATGTTCTTATAATGTTCAAAACAATTTCCACCTAAGCAGGACGGATACACATAAAGGATAATGATATTTTTCCGTCAGTAGCTGTATACAAAATGTAGAAGATATAGAAAAAAAAATCAAAGAAGCATCTCTTGAAGTTTTGTACAAAACAAATTAAAACTATGTCGGCTAAGTTAGTGCTTTGGCAAAAATCTTAACAGATTTTTGTTCAGGTCAAGATCAGATGACTTCGTTCAGCTGAACGATAAATTAAGAACATAAGGGGGTCTCGATCTCTCACGATCCCTTATGTTTTGTTTCGTCACTCGTTGCATCATTGTCAACAATGTACTTTCCCTTCTTCTGAATAAAGTTGCTGGTGGAAATCAGGGTAGTACCAACGTCAGCAGTTTCGATTGTGGTCAACATGTTAACTAAGACCGATTTAACGGTGGAAGTTTTATTCTTTTTTTATATTTATTTCCCTGTTTAGTTATATATTTTTGTTTAATCTAATTTACCATCATTATCATTATTGTTAATACACACTCTCATTAGATATACACACATATATTTATATGTGAGCACATATGAATGAAATTCCATGGAAAAACACACATATGAATGAGTTGATGAGAATGGATATAAGATTGTGCGTGAAATTATTTGTGATCACTTATCTGTAGATGAGTTGCATGTCACTGGTACTCGTTGGCACGGAACAGGGAAGTAACGTGGGCAGCTTCGTCTGTGCATTCTACATTTCCCAGTTCTAGCAACGGTCATTATGAAGAACTTTTTATCACTGTACCCCATCACACCCCTCATTGAGTCTGGTGTTTACACACGCACACACACAAATATATATATATGTATGCATATGTGTGTGTGTGTACATATATATATATATATATATATATATATATATATATATATATACATATCAGTATCAGAACATTTTAGAATCTTACACACACACACACACACACACACACACACATATATATATATATATATATATATATACATATATTTACATATACATATATATATACATATACATATATATATACATATATACATATATGCATATACATATATATATATATACGTTTATATATATGTATGTGTATATATATATATATTGTGTGTGTGTGTGTGTATAATATATAAAGAATAAGATACATATTCACCTAACGGAAGTCCTTCCTCACGTTTTTACCAAAAAGAGACGTATCAGTACAAGGCTACTTCGTCCATTCCACTTTGCATTCCCTATATTTCATAAGGAGTCACAATGGTTCAATGGTAAGTGCATTTTGCCTTTATCAAAATCATTCATAGTCTTCGTCTGCAAGGAATTTAGTCGTTCTCGAATAATCATCAGAGACAATTCTTGCATAACGAACGTCGGTGGAGAACCAATTAAAAGAAATGTGAAAATAAAAACAGGTGCACCATTTCCAAGGACAATTGCGACACAATCCTCTCAATCAGCGAATAGCAGTTTAAAAATGAAGAAAATAAAGAAGAAATGAAAAATAAAAAGAGCCTAGCTCCTTTTGTTCATGCTGCGGACAAAGCGAACGCACCATCCTAGGTCAATCGTGTTGAGAGGAGTTAACCTCTCATTTTGCATCATACTAATACTTCAAGTCTGAAACGCGCCAGGTTAGTACTGGTCTCTTCATCATGACAACGCTCATTAGTTTTGTTCAGATCATGTAGTTTAACATATTCCCAGCGCACAGGGTTTCTTCCTAGCTGAATAAAAACCAGTAGAAGCAGCCATAATAAAGGAACAAGATATTAGTGGTGAAAAAAAAAATAATCAAAAATTTCTCGACCTTTTCGCTGAGGAATAAGTTACTCTGCCGCATAAAGTTGACGCCTTGAGGCAGCTAGATTAAAAGTACATGTCGTTTTTATTAGTGAAAAGGTTAAGCAATTTACCTGTTGTCACAGCCAGGCAATTTGCATCAGATAATAGGAACCGGACTGGAGATAAGCGTTTCCCTCAACTGAATTAATTCTCTGGTATTCCTCAATTTATTTATTTTTTGAAAAGAAGACCAGATTCCCGAACGTGTTTGTTTAGGTAGCCTTGGAACTCTTTCTCCCCTCCATCCCAACTGAATAGAATCGCCTGGCAGTTGTCAGAATAATTTGTTCCAAGAAGAAAATTTTCTTAGAAGGTTAATAACCAGTATTGTACTGTGGAGTTTTGTGAAGTGGATTCGGGAGTAGCGAGTTCAACTGATTTGTTGGTCTTCTAGTTACTTTATTGCTTCATCCTTTATCTAGAAAAAGAGCGGTTTCTTTTGTTTGTCTAGCTTTTTATGACCTTTTTTTCTAATGATATTTTCAAATAAGATGGTGTGTTTCCAAGATGCTCTCAATATGCCCGTGTATGCAACAAAGGATATGAGGTTTTTCGCTCCCCGCTTCATAACGAGGTTGTTAGTTTTACCTCGTTGCAGCTTGAAGACCTCTCAGAGTGAACATGCCGAAAGGGTCTGTACCTTACCTCACTGCTCTAATGGTTCTGCATTTTTATTCTTCTTGCGCACACTGAAAATCATTATTGCCTCTCCCACCCCTTCATCCATAAAGAAAGGTATTGTCATGCATTTCTGTGTTATTCTAAAAGGAAGTGTCTTGAATCTCGGTGGTAGAGTATTCGTTATATGCGGGGTGGGTGTATCAGAAACCCCCAACTTTAGGTTTTGGCTCTCGAAAGATTCAGTTGTCAAAATTTTGATGATGCCCAGGAAGTGGAATCATGTCTACAAAGTGGAGCAGCCGAGTCTCTATAAGTTGAAAGAAACCCAGTCGCGCGGCACATTCCTCAGAAGAGTCTGAGAGAAACTGAGACGCGTTTCATCAGCCTTCTGCCACATAAACGCACCGACGCAAATAGCACGCTTAGTTCACCATAATTTTGCATGTAATTAAAGTGGCACATAAATAGTTCCCAATCCTTATTTGGGTGCGACCCGAGACTGCTGCTACGTCGACTGTTCTGGTCTTGGAACGGTCACGTGAAAGGTGAAAGAAGTGCAACTATCATAGGAGCTGAAGAGCTATGCATACCACCCGTTACAACCTGACGCTTAGAGTTACACCGTCTGTGTTATACAGGGTGCTTTCTTATTGCAGGCCTTTTCCACTTTGTCTTCCCTTTTTTTCTTCTTCTTTTATTTATTTGTTTATTTTTTGTTCAACCCCCCCCCCCTCAGTCTTTCTTGGTTCTTTATCATTTTCTACCCCCCGCCCCCTTTTTTTTATCTTCATATTCTTCAGCTCCATAGACTTTTGTTTACTTTTTCTTTATGGTATTTTCATTTTGACTTTTTCGGCGTCCTCCTCCTCTTCTCCGTCTTTCTTCTCGAATGTTTCTTCATACTCGTCATCTCCTGCTGTTGCTCGTATCCCTACTCTTGTTGATATTGGCCTTCCTCCTCCTCCTCCTTCTATCCTTCCTCCTTCACCCTTTTCTCCTCCATATTCTTCTCCTACCTCTTTTGCTTCTTTTATTTCTTCTCGTTTTTTTTTTCTTCTCAAATATTTTTTTTTCTCATTTTCAAACATTCACTTTATTTTGTTTCTGCTTGTCCTTCTCCTACCATCCTCCTCCTCCTCCTCCTTGCCATCTCTCCCTCCTCCTTTCCTCCTCCACCTCCTCCTCCTCCTCCTCCTCCTCCTCCTGTACCTCTTCTTTCTCCTTACACTTCCCCTCTTCCTCTTAGTTTTCCTCCTCTTCCTTCTCTTTCTGTTCTTCTTCCTCTTACTCCTCTTCCTCCTTCTTATCTTCTTGCCCTTACTCCTCTTCCTCCTCCTTATCTCCTTGCCCTTATTCCTCTTCCTCCTCCTTATCTTTTTGCCCTTACTCCTCTTCCTCCTCCTTCTATTCTTCTTCCTCATACTCCTCTTCCTCCTCCTTCTATTCTTCTTCCTCATACTCCTCTTCCTCCTCCTTATCTTCTTGCCCTTACTCCTCTTCCTCCTCCTTATCTTCTTGCC
Source organism: Oratosquilla oratoria (assembly GCF_046742065.1). Classification (NCBI taxonomy): domain Eukaryota; kingdom Metazoa; phylum Arthropoda; class Malacostraca; order Stomatopoda; family Squillidae; genus Oratosquilla; species Oratosquilla oratoria. Next base: position 34,181,099 of record NC_134809.1, on the reverse strand, counting down.
CTTACTCCTCTTCCTCCTTCTTCTATTCTTCTTCCTCATACTCCTCTTCCTCCTCCTTATCTTCTTGCCCATACTCCTCTTCCTCCTCCTTATCTTCTTGCCCTTACTCCTCTTCCTCCTCCTTCTATTCTTCTTCCTCTTACTCCTTTTCCTCCATCTTCTTCTGTCCCTTTTCCTTTGTTCTTTCGTCCTTATTTGGTCCTTTCCTTCTTCCTACCTTTTCCTCTCGTCCTCCTCATCTTTCCAAGTCTCCTTGAACCCTCCCTCGTTCTCGTTCGTTACCATCTCGTGCCCGTGTAAATGGGCTGGTTTGTCTGTGCATATTCTATATTTGTTATACTCTGTGGTCATATGAATGCGCTGTTACAGTAATAACTATTTAAAACACATTTCTGTGTTGCGTTAAGCAGTTTCTGATCTTCTGTTGCTTCATCTGCTCATGTCTTTTTCGTTGTTATTGTGTACATTCATTGTTTTTTGGTGTTGCATTTTCTATTATTTCTATGTTTTTGATAATTTATTTGTGGTTACAGTAGTTAGGAAAATTTAAAAGGTGTTAAATTTTAACTACTCTCTGTTTGCTCTTTTATATGTATGTATGTGTCTTCAGCTAATTTTTGATTAGTAGATACAACTTTCATTTGGTAATTTACTCTTGTCATTTCCATTCACATTTCTTTTCATGTTTCAACCTTTATTGATTTTTTTTTTTTGTCTTTTGTTGCAGCTCATCTTCTCTATTCTTAATCAAGCGTTTGTTTCAGTAAAAATCTTTGTTTCCGATTTTCTTTAATTATAATTTAGACCATTTTCTTATGTATGAATTTGTTTTATTTCGTCTTTTATATTTGGGTAATATTCATTTTCTAATTAAGATTCTATTTCCTCGTCCTTGCGTACAAACATGAGGTTCCTGGCCCGCTGTATTTGTTCATTTTGGCTCTTTCATCTATATTCTTATGTATTCGGTTTTTCTTCTTTTCCTCGTTATTTTCTTTTCATATATTTTCACTTCAGTTTCACATTTTGCCTTCTTGAAGGTGCTCCTCCGTGCTCCGTTTTTTTTCTTTTGCAGAATGATACATACATACACACAAACACACGCGCGCGCACATACACACGCACACAATGACACACACGAATATAATAACACACTAACTCATACACACACTCACTTACACACACACACTTACACACACACACACTTACACACACACACACACACACACGCACACGCACACGCACACGCACACACTCACATGCACACACGCGCGCGCTCACACACACACACACACACACACACACACACACACACACACACACACACACACACACACACACACACACACACACACACGCACACACACACACACACACACACACACACACACACACACGCACACACACACACACACACACACACACACACACACACACACACACACACACACACACACACACACACACACTTCTTTTTTCAATATCTCTGCAGTTCAGGGACTCCAAAGCAATGACACTTTTATTACAGTTCGTTTGATTTATCCTCCGACTTCATCAGCATTTCTTTAAGTCTTAGTTTCTCATATTCCTATGTTTCATTTGTCTTATCTATTTCTTTGTCTATCCGTTCCCAGTAGCAATTCTAAATCTCTTTTCCATTTCAATTTGGTTGCTTCTAATTTCATTCTTACTTTTATTTTGATCATATGTACAGGAGAAAGTGTTATAACCCCTTTGCTATGGTTGGCGGTGGGATCTCTTTGAATGAGTGAATTGGTTTAGTTGCAGCCAGGGTAAATAGTAAAATGGTAAAACAGTGGAATAGGTTATTGTTTGTCTAACGCCACTCCTACGTTATGTACGAGCACTCTTACGTTCTTCCTTAGTGCTAACACCAATTAGGTTTAGCTCATCTCTGCGTAACTGTGTCACTCGATTATATTTTCATCGTCATCCGCTGACTCCTCGTTTATTTCCATTCTCATAATTTCATCCTTTCTCTAGTCGATTATTTTCTAATTCATCTTTCTTCATATATTTATCCTTTTCTCATTCACTTAATTTTTGCATTTTTTTCTTTCTTTTCATATTCTCATCCTGTCCTCGTTTGCTGATTTTGGTTCACATTTCTTCTTTGTAATTTTCCTGTGTATTTTATGAATAATGACGAAAGAATCCTTTTTGATAAAGTATATTTTCATATTTCATATACTCATTCCCCGATGATATTATTCGAAGTTGATGCTGCTCAAGTTTCACAGGTATATTTGATTAATGCGAAATTGTTTGCGAGTTCATGTTTTAGTGTTCTGGTGGATGTGTTGGTAATGCGATTAAGTATATGTTCCCTCTTACACTTGGCGTTAACGGTGATATGATGTTTTTATTTTGGTTAATAGTCTCATGCTTTAACTTTAAAATGTTGTGTTCTTATTTATAAAGTGTTTGTTCAGATGATTTGTTACATGAATTAATGTTGCCTTGTGAGTTAATGATATTATTCGACAACATTTGGTTATCCTAATGCAATACTTGCAATTAAATGTTTTGGTATATACTATTTAAGGCACTTGAACCTGACCAATAATATACTTAAACCATGCAACGATGAAGTCTGTAGGTGCACTAATACAATTTTACCAGAAAATGCCAAGAGAATATACGATAGAATATACGATAACTGATGAATATAGAAATATGTAAAATAATGAACAACGATATACTATGGATAAAATTTAGATGTTTACAGTAATAAGCTCTTGCAGTGCTGTTATACAGAATTCTGTATTTATCTAATGGTGTCTCTATGGACTATGTAGTTATTTTCGACTCAATTTCTTTGCTGATAACAAATTTATGACCTTATGTGCGTTTTTCATTAAGTAGGGTAACTGTTTCTATTAAGTAAATTAACAGCATGATTTTACACATGCATTCAGGGGAAAATAGTTAAGGCTTGATTTTTAACACAAGTTCCTCATTGTAGAAAGAATTCTGTCTGTCTGTCTCTCTCTCTCTCTCTCTCTCTCTCTCTCTCTCTCTCTCTCTCTCTCTCTCTCTCTCTCTCTCTCTCTCTCTCTCTCTCTCTCTCTCTCTCTCTCTCTCTATTCGTATCTATTTATCTGTCTGTCTGTTTCCATTTTTATATCTATTTCTATCCCTTCTATCTCTATCTCTGCCTCTATATCTCTTAATCTCTATCTC
>NC_134809.1:34162895-34170395 GCF_046742065.1 Oratosquilla oratoria | reverse complement strand
CGCACTATATATATATATATATATATATATATATGTATATACATATATAATATATATATATACAATATACATATATGTATATATATGTATGTATATGTATATATATGTATATATATATATATAGATATGTATATGTATATATATATGTATATATATATGTATATATATATGTATATATATATGTATATATATACATATATATACACACATATATATAATATACATATATATATATATATATATATATATATATACACGAGTATATTTGTTTGAAGTTGTGAACATAATCAGAGTTAGCAAAGCATGAGTATTGAATAATTTCCAGATATTGCTAATACAAATTAGGAGGAAAGCCAAATAGGAGTGTGCCGATATCCATTTTGACTTTTTGCTGATATACCGTCCATGGACTAGGAATGTTCATGACAAAATACAAGAATGTAAATAGGTGATATTACGGCTTTAAGTATGGAAAACTTTGGGGGGGACGTCGGCGTTCTTGGATATTGTACATCGGGTGGCGTCGAAAGTGAATGATTTGTCCTAAGGTAAACGACAGTAATGTTCCTTATTTTTATTTGCTCATATATTTATTAATTTTTTTTATATATTACTTTATATGTACGAGTATTCCTTCATTTATTCCATTCATTTATCTATTTGTTTATCTATTTATCAATATGTTTATCTACTTATTTATTAATTCATTTTCGTGATAATGATAATGATTATTACTTTGAGCTCCATTGACTAGAAATTCAGTCCATCGTCACTTGTCAACATTATAGATATCTCTGAAAAAAAAGGAAAAATATCTGTGTTTTGCTAGTATATGACTTTCTGTATCACCGAGTTATAGTGGTAGGAAGATGGAAGCAAGCGTTGCTTGTCGCCTCTCATTATGTGAAAAGGTGGAGGAAATGTAGTCGAATCTGGCAGAGTGTAATGTAAGGCCCGATCCAAAGACCGAGCATCTGTCCCTTGAGTGTACGCCTCCTGGAAGAGGTGCGCATGTGGATGGGTTCTGAAGATGGATTCCAGGGACAGGAATCCCTCGCTCCGTCTCGACTCCTGACATGGAAGTGCCTTCGGCTTTCCAGTACTTTCTATAGGTAGATTTTACTGTAATATGTCAACTAAGCCCATTAACTTGTTACTTCTGGAAGGCTAAATTTCTGGACATCTTCGGCTTTTTGTCTTAATCCATAGATTTTCTTTCTAACAAACCGGTGATGTTATCCTTCTTGTCAAGCAATAGTTTCATTTGACGCTTTTTTACTGCGTTGTATTCAATCTGTATCATCTTTGATTGTATATTTGTCCCTTCAAACTCTGTAATATGTCAACTAAGCCCATTAACTTGTTACTTCTGGAAGGCTAAATTTCTGGACATCTTCGGCTTTGTCTTAATCCCATAAATTTTGTTCTTTCTAACAACCCGGTGATGTTATCCTTCTTGTCAAGCAATAGCTTCATTTGATGCTTTTTTACTGCGTTGTATTCAATCTGTATCATCTTTGATTGTATATTTGTCCCTTCAATCTTTGAATAATTATCTTACCTCTTATCAATTCCCCGGGGTTTTAAGGTGTTGAAGATCTTGAACGTTATTGTTTCATCAGTAGCATAGGCTCCTCAAAGGCCGTGTCTTGTTTACTTTCCCCCTTCATCACCTGGAGAGGAGTCTGTGTTATGATAAATCTTGTGTGGTGATCAGTCCATCGAAACCTTCTAGTGGCTACTGCATCTTGAGGTAAGTGTTGCTGTGTGATCTCTCTGATATACTTTGTGTTTCAGGTTGGGTTTTGGAAAGTATTATTTGTTGCATATATATATATATATACATATATATATATATATATATATATATATATGTATATAATATATGAAGTGGGTGGGAATAGGAAAGACTGGAGTCTTATTCCGAGTTTTATTCCTGACTAGTTTCGCTACAATTTTTTTTTTTCAAAAGAATATTGCTACAGGGCTAGAAGTGGCGTATATGTATGCGTGCATACCTTTCCGGGTGTAAAGGAACTCGCATGTTACAATGACAGAAAAATTATTGTAACATGTTTTATACATCCCGAATTAATGAAGCGGCCTTGATGTGGATGTGTTGTGTCTTATGACACTGCTTCTGACCCAGGGCAGTGGACAAGATGCAGGGATGACCCGTCATCCAGGAGGTGCCAAGATAAGGAAGGAAGAGAGTAGAGGGGAGTGGAGTATGTTCGGGGTGGAATGGGTGGAAGTGGTTTCTATGCCTTTGTTTTTTGGTTACCTCCCGTGTAAAGGGGAAGAAAGTCTTTGGTATATGTATATATGAATGTGTATATATATATATATATATATATATATATACATATATATATATACATATAATATACATACCCATACATATCCATGTACTAAGAACTTCCTTCCCCTTAAAAGGGAGTTATCCAAGTCAAAGGCCCGCACCCACTCCCACCCATTCCACTCCCCTCCACCACACTTTCCTCCCTCTTTTCTTCGTTCCTAATGGATGATGGGTTATCCCTGTATCTCGCCCACTGCCCTGGGTCAGAAACAATGCAGTAAGAAACAATACGTCCACAGCAAAGCCACTTCACTTAATCTGCGACCTTCCCTCACCGCCCCCTCATGCAGAGAAAGAAAGGAAGGCGAGAAGTATCTTTGGGCTGTGTCAAAATATAAGTCACACATATACATCACTTATACATCATCCTCTGCCCCCCCCCTTCCGTGCATAAGAGTATCATCTATACACAGCCACTTTCCACTCATCCCTCCCTCCCGCCTTCTCCCTTCCTTGGTCAACAGACATTACCATCTTGCTCAACGTCCCCTTTACCCCATGTATCCATCTTTTCCTCGGTATATATACATACATATATACATATATATAATATATATATATATATATATATATATATATATATATATATATATATATATATGAGATCCTGTTTGTATGTCGACATGAAAATATCCATTCATTAGCGACATATTTCTATATACCTAAAGGGTTGAACAGTCCGGTGGCAGTAAAAATAAATGAGCAAACGCCACTCGGATCTGAAGTGGTTATGATAGAAGAGCTGAATGTCTTAGGGCTTCCTAATCACTTCAAGTATATCTTAACAATCTTAAACAACTGCTGCTGTTACTAATTCTCTCCGATTAGAGTCGGGTTTGCTGGTTCCTGTGTCCTCCAGCTGGCGCCCTCGATGTATCCTGCAGCGGTTCCTGCCGCTGTCCTGTGTGTCCTGCTGCGATGGCTGTCGCTTTCTGCTGTGTCCCACTGTGGAGGCTGTCACTACCTGCTGGGTCCTGCTGCGACCCCTGTCGCTGTTCACTGGTGACCTGTCAAGTCTCTGACGGCCAGTCGAGGATTTGAACTCTGTGTTCACGGGCGCGATGTCTTGGTTTTGTTCATTTTGTGGTTATTCGTTTTGATTGTTTTTTTCTTTTCTTTCCCGCTACTTTATTCTCTCCTTCAGTCCAAACCTCCTTTTCCACAAACTCTTACCAATTCCCCTTCCCATTTCCTCTCCTCACTCTCAATTTTATTTCTTTTACACTCTTCCCTTTTTCTCTCGTCCTCTTGCTTGGTCCCGTTTGCGCTATCTTGCATCTTTTATGGACTTCATCACTGAAGCCTGCCTCTCTGTACCCATTTCTTCACTTTTTCCCATTTTTATTTCTTCATTCCTGGGGCTCTTTTTATTTCTTCATCTTTTTTTCACTCCTAGTCCATTGTATCCACAACCCGCTTACTTTATTCAGCTTTATTTTATTTATTTTTTCTTACTTGTTCCGTTTTCAAATTCATTTCCATCTTTCCTTTTGTTTTCCTCCAACGTTTTGCGTTTTATTGCTTGGTTTTCTTCCTTTGTTGTTTTTCCTCTGTTTTTTTTTTATTATTTTTTTCTTTTTCTTTTTTTTTTCTTTCTACTCGCCATTTCATATTTTACATTTTCTTTCCTTCCTTCACATTCTTTCCTCCCTTTCCTTCGTCCCACCGTTCCTTTATATTTTCTTTCCTTTCTTTTTTAATTCCTTCCTTTCCTTCCTTTCTCCATTCCCTTCTTTATCTTCCTTTTCTTTCCTCTTTCCTCCCTTCTTTTATTCTTTCTTCTTTCTTGCATTAGATTCTTTCAGTCTTTCTCTCTTTTTTCATTTATTCATTTGTTCTTTCTTTCTTTCTATTTTCTTTCCTTCATTACTTTACTTCCTTTCTTTTCTCCTCATTTGCTTACTTTATTACTTCCTTACTTTATTGAATCCCTAATTTCTTACTTCGTTACTGCCTTACTTTATTATTTTATTGCTTCCTTAATTCCTTAATTATATATTTCCCTACTTCATTATTTTATTACTTCATTAATTCATTACCTCAGTAGTTCACTAACTTAATAATTCATGAACTCATTATTATATTTCTTCATTATTTTATAACTTCTATACCTTCTTGCTTCCCTATTTCTTCGCATATATTCTTAACTTTCTTAATTTCTCATTTTCTTACTTCCTTCTTTCCTTGCTGCATTGCCTACTTACTTTTTACATTTTTTCCTAAAATAATTCCACTCCTTTGTGCTATGTTACTTTATATTATCCCTCCTTCCTTCCTTTTTTCTTTTTTCTTTTCTTAATTTATTTTTTCTTGTTTTTATTCCTTCTGATATACCATCAGTCTTTTTCTTGTTCTCCCCTGCCTTTATAATTTCACTTTAACTCTCGTGTTGTTTACTTGTACCTTCTTTCTTTAGTTCTTGTTATCGGGTATACGTTTTCTCCCCTCTTGATCGTTCTTCTAACCTTAATTATTGCAAATGATACTTCCTTTATCCAAATTAAACACGTCCATTCCTGTTCACTTTCTTTTTTTTTAACCTTTGTTCCATAGGTCTCTATTACCCCTCTGGCGTTCCATCTTCCTCCTCCATCCCTCTTACCTTCCACTCTTCCTCTTCTTCCTTCTGCCCATTCCCATTTCCCATCACTTCTTCTCCATACCCTTCTTCGAGTTTCGATTACTTTGTTCTTTTTCCTTTCCCTTATTCTCCTCATCTTCGTCCTTATCCTCCTCCTCCTTCACCTTTTACACCTCCTCCTTCCTCTCCTTCTCCTTCCCTACATCTTCCTCCTATTCCTCATCCTTCACTGCTGCTCCTGTCTTCCTTCTCTTCCGCCTTCTTTACCTCTTATTCCCCCTCCTTCTCCTCGCTTCCTCTGTTTCACCCTCCTCCTCCGCCTTCTTTTACTCATCCTTCTTTTCCTACTCAGGAACCTCGCTGGCTGAGCGGGTTAGGGCGTCCTTACTTGCAGCGAAGGTCGAGGTGAGGGCGGTTCGAATCCTGCCACCGGCGAAGTTGAACCAAGGGCATGGTTCATTAAATTCCACGCTACAAAGCCCTCTGTGAGGGGCACCGTCGTAGCCTCGCGATAGGGGGGAGTGTGTGACGTTAAACCATATCATCATCATCATCTTTTCCTACTCCACCTTTTCCATCCACGTCTTCCTGGTCTCTCTCTCCTTTTCCTCCCTTTCCTCATCTTCCTCCCTCTCCTGGTAATGTAACTCTCACTAAGAAGGGTTCTGCCGACCTCATTATGCCTCATTGTGTCATTATGAATGCTTATGGGGTTGCTTTAGTTGCTATGATTTCCACAGCGTTTGATTACATTTCCTCTCCTGCGACAAGGTCTTCTTAACAATCGATGGGGATGACCTTGACAAAAAAAAAATAAATAAAAAAAAAATCCAAGAACTTGTCTTTTATCTATTCGTCTTATTAATTTCAATTTATTTTAATTCACTTTATTCTATGTTTCATACTTTGTATTTTATTTCTGATATTGAATGTGTATGTCTAGCTTGTCAGTATGCTTCTTCAGTGTCTCTGAACAGATTTTCATCTAATCACAAATCAATAGGTATCGCCACTAATATCTATCGAACTAATATAGTGTTTGCGTATCATTGGTGCACAGTTTTAGGCCTTGGCCTTACGTGGGAGTTATGCTATCTTTTCCTAATTCTCTTATAATTCCTCCATCTATTTTGTATCTAAGGCTACACGTAACACAGATTTCCAAACATAAACATAAATTTAGCTTTCACTGTACGAATAATGATCAGTCAATATGGTCTTTTGTAGAATATTTTATGTAAGTATTTTTTTTTCTTGTTATTTTCTTCTTTCCTGTCTTTTTTTTTATTTCTTCATCTTCTATTGTTACTATTACTACTACTTTTTCTGTCTATATTCTCCTTGTTCTTCTTTTCATTCTTCTTTTCATTCTCACTTTCTCTTTTCTTTTACCTTTTTTTTTTTCTTTTTTTTTTTACTCGTTTTTTTTTTTTTTTTTTATTGTTCCGCCTGCTGCCAGTTATCAACATCTGTGTCTGCCATTGTCTTTGCCGCTCTTGGCGTCTTCCTCGATTCTATTGATTTCGTGTTGTGGTTGGGTTTAGTTGTGTTGATAACGTGTATTTACGTTCTGTGTATTAGCCATCACACCTGATATCACTAGAACCATCGCAAATTGTCACACAACCTTGTATTAGTTGCACTTCGCGGCAGAGCAAATTACACAAATTGGAAAGAAGAATATTGTTCTCTAATATTAGGTGCACTTCCTTTCTCTTTGTGTACTGTTTTTGCTAATATTTTTCTTTTCTTTATTTTGTGGTATGATTACACATTCCAGTATTTCTGTGTTTTTACCTGAGTAAAATGGAATCTGTAATAACTACTGCACTAGAACGAGAACATAATTTTGCTTATAAATAAAACGAAGATAAAGCTACCATGTTTGTAAATTTGTTTTTTATTTTTATTTTTTAACCCTTATATTTGTTACAACTTTTGTCATAATGTCCTATTCTATGCTCCCTCATTACGTAAGGTAGGGATTGATGCGTGCCAAAAAAAAAATATATATATATATATATATATATATTATTGTAGCTAAGGGGGCCTGTGATATACAGACAATGATAATAGCTTTTTTTTTTGTTAAGTATTATAGATATAATTGTAATTGTCAGACATATATATATATATTATAAATATACATATATATATGTGTGTGTGTGTATATGTGTGTGTGTGTGTGTGTGTGTGTGTGTGTGTGTGTGTGTGTGTATTTGTCTGTCTGTCTGTCTGTCTGTCTGTGCGTGCGTGTGTGTATGTTTGTTATGGACCAAAAAGATCTGTCGACATGCTCCTTTGTAATATATATATATATATATATATATATATATATATATATATATATATATATATGCAATAAAAACACTAGGAGCGTGTGTTCACAAATGCGTAAGTAACCACTAGGAAAAGTAAACTAACGAAGCAGAGCGCTTTCGTATAATTACATCTTCAGTGCAGATACAAAGAAGGAATTATAAAATAAAGAAACAAGGTACAGAATATATGACATAGTGAAGAGGGCATTCGGAGAGGTAGTGGAAGAAGTACACGT
>NC_134809.1:34150395-34157895 GCF_046742065.1 Oratosquilla oratoria | reverse complement strand
GGATGTCATCTTTTTCATATGAATGCAGGCATGGGTGTGCTTGTACACATGTCCCTAGTATGTATGCAAACATGTATACATACGTATGTATGTACATCTATCTATCTATACACCAAGGGCTTTTTCCACCTCATAAGGGAAGTAGCCAAATCAAAAGGCAAGCACCCACTCCCACTCCTTTCACTCCTACCCATTCCACTCCCATCCATCACCCTTTCCTCCCTCTCATTGATGACGGTTCATTCCTGTACTCCGCCCTCAGCCCATGGTCAGAAGCAATGCAGTAAGACACAACACATCCACACCAAGGCTGCTTCACTTAATCGGCAACCCCCCCTTTCCTAAACCCATACTGTACCTCACCAGTTACTCCTCTATTCCTCTCTTAATCCTCCCAAATAAAGCCCTCTCATATACCTTCCCAACTGCTCTCAACAAACTGATCCCTCTGAAAATACTACATTCACAGTCTTCTCTTTTCCTTGTAAAGCGGAACCATCCAGTCACTCCTCCAGTCCTCTGGCACTTTATCCTCCCGTAGACACACATTAAACATCTTCACTAGCCAGTCCACTATTACTGTACCTCCACTCTTACCTGTTCTCATACTTTTCAAAACTACTTGCACCTCATATTTTCTTATTTCTCCTCCATTTTTTCTTGCACCATCATCATTTTCTTATAGCCTCCCAATGCTACCACCAATTCCTCCCTATCCTCCTCCACGTTCAACAATTGTCTAAAATACTCTGCCCATCGTCCCTTTGCCTCTTCCTCATCTGTTAGCATCTGTCCATCTGCACCTTTTACCTTTTCTTCTCTATTTGACTCACCTCCCCTTCCTCTCTTAACTTCCTCCCAGAACTTTTTTTTTCAAAGCTTTCTGTCATACTCCTCTCCCATTTTATATCTGGCCTCCTTTATGCTTCTTTTATCTTTTGTTTTGCTTCCCTTCTTTTTCCTTTGTACCTCTCATATTTTTCTCTCATTCTACTTTGCAAGCAGTCCGTTAATGCTCGCTTCTCCTCCAAAACCTTCTTCACTTCATCATCCCATCACTCACTACCATTCCATGAACCCCCTCCCATCCCCCTTGTTCCACATACCATCTTTGCACACCTTCTCACTACCTCCTTGAACCTACCCTCCATTCCTCCTCCACTCCTACCTCTAATCCATCTCTCACCACTTCCCACACATATCTCAGGTTCTCCTTGTACTCCTGTTTCTTTTCCTTCTCATTTAAACAATTTACTCTAAGTATCTCTCTACCCTTATCCTTTTTATCCGTCTATTCTCCACTTTCAACTTAACTTCCTTCAAAAAATTATCTGATATTTCCCCACTCATTTTCCTAAGAATATGAACATTTAGAACTCTTCCTACTCTTTTTCTGGCTATCACTAAATTGTCCATTAATGCCTCATTAAACATCATTCCATCCAAAACTCTCTGCCATGTTTACTTAAGCTTGATCTTTTTCCTAAACACTGTGTAAGCTATCATCAACTCTCTAAAAAACTCCACCATAAACTCTCCACTATGATTTTTACTTGGCACTCTACACTTCCCAACCTCTCCGTCTACAGGTTCATTCCCTAAGCTGGCAATGAGATTTCACAATATCACTACATTGACATACCTCTCAAAACTCACTAAGCACTAATTTAAATATATCCAAAGTCTCCTTTTCCTTTACACTCTTCTCACTACCAGGCCCACATGCGCTTACAAAGACCCACATCTCGCATCTCGGTTTCACCTTCATCCACATTAACTTTGAAGAAACCTTCCATTCCACCACACGCTTACCTATCTCCTCACTAATAGAGCCACCCCTCCCCTCCCTTGTCCTCTCCTTACTCCCGACATCCTCCACAACACTTTGCCAAACTCAAACTCTCCCCTCCCTTTCAACTTAGTTTTACTCAATACCAACACATCCATCTTCCTCCTCACAAACATACTTCCTAACTCTTCCCTTTTACTATCATCTCTACCACATCCACGCATATCAAAAGACCTATACTTTCGGGTTCTGTTTGGAAAACTCCCAGACCCTCTTTTGCATTGACTATTTGTAGGAATATACCTTTTAGGGTTACAGATAGTAGGATGCCTAGTCCCACCACCCGTCCCGTTTTAGCTGTTTTTATGACCCGAGTGGGAAAACTCACTGGCAATATTCTTTCTTCTCCGTACTACAGCGGACAGAGGCGAAAATGAATATGTAAACTGAAAAAGTGGTACAGGACAGTATTAAGAGGAGGGTTAGCATAACGGAGTAACAGCCGCATTACAAGAAAGTAGTATAATTCCTCTACGAGTAGATATTTCGTCTAACATAAACAAAATGATGCATGACTCTCCTCCGTAAGGGCGCCCTAAAGTATCGACTGCATGCTACTGCGCAAACTATACCACACGATAATATACAGCCGGGTAGGTACATACAGACAGGTATGTACCTATGATGTGTATGCCACTAAAGTTTAATAATTGGAAATGCAAATGCAGCTCAATAGTCTAATTTTACATTTCAATAAAGTATGTAGGAAGTATATTAAATATTCAAATCGAGTCCTTCTTGATGACGATACGGTTTCCTTCCTCGTTCTTTTCTACTTCCTCGCTGCATTCCACGGAACCACCATGTCTCGTTGGAATGAATTCTTAATTCATTTATCTAATTATTCGTTATCAATTTAGATACTTATCTAATAGATTATCTAATGCAAGTCATTGTTTACAAAAATATTATCATTATCAATTTTATTTTAAATGTTATCATCGTCGTCGTCGTAATCGTCGTCGTAATCGTCGTCGTCGTCGTCGTAATCGTCATTGTTATTAGTGTTATTGTTTTTGTTATCTTATTGTTATTGTTATTATTAGTGTTATTATTGCTATTATTTTTGCTATTGTTATTATTATTATTATCACTATTATTGTTGTTAGTAATAGTAATATTGTGATTATTATTGTTGTTATTATTATATTCATGTTTTTTTTTATTTCTTTTATTACTGTTGTTATTACCTGGTAGGTCTGTACCAATTTCAGTTTTGTATTAGTTTGTTTCGAGAATGCATATTGTTCTTAAACAAAATGAATGAACTACCGACTCGCGTCGACTCTTATAGTTGGACAGTTGTCGTTAGCTAGGCAAACCCTACGAACATGTGATAGTTGACTATACTTAACAGCAACACCAGTGATAAAAGACATTACTAAGGTGTTAAACCCGATTCCTAATCCTGATCGTAGTATCAGACGGTATGTAAAGCACAAACATTGCTTTGGCAGAAGTTTCATTGACTCATAACATAAGAACCACCAAAGTACAGTTCGATAACTTTAATACTCAGCTCATTATCACAGTGATAATCTTTAGTGTCTTGATTTTGTTGAACAACTAATTTACTACTATAATTACACCTGTAGTGAGAGGACACTACGACAAACATTGTTAAAAGAAAAATAAAAAAATCCGTGAGACCTACCCTGCAAAGTAACTCCATCAACAAGCATAACGGCAGAAGTACCCAATCAACGGAAAGTGGATTTTCCACGAGATGCCATTATTGACCACTCACACATAAATAGTTTGCTACCATAACACCAGATTTCGATCCCGTTCGTGGGCGACTTTTATTTTGCGTCGCACACCATAAACGCCGGCTCACTCGTGAGGTCTCTGCAAGTAACGCTGACCCGGTCTCAGGGTCTCAGGGCCAAACAGATCCACGCCGTCAGAAGCTTTGCATAGAAAGAGAGGGTCTGCGTGGAGCCCAAAATGAATGACTTTGGGGTATTTCAGTAGGGGTCGCTGGTCGTATCCCGTTTGCCAATGCAAGACGCGCGCGGAGAGGAATGGGATGTTGGTGGGGAACAGTATGAGGGTCAGTTGAGGTAGGGGACGCCGATGGGAAAAAGATTTACTGGGAAAGCAGTGGGGGCGTGGGTAGCGATAAGAAAGTCAAGGAAAGACAAATGGGGTAGAAAGCCGAGGAAAAGAAAAGGTAGAGAGAAAAAGCTTAGCACTAAGAGAAAGAACAATTCAGTAAAAATATAATGTAAAATTTGTTATAGAAACTTTTATGGATATACGAATAGATAAATTCGATTTTATTTACTTAACTATTTGTATTTCCATAAGTAAATAGATAATGTGTGTGCGTTTGAATATATATATATATATATACATATATATATATATATATATATATATATATATATATATACATTCTGTTTAAAACAACAGCCAAAAAATAGTAATAAATATCTTTCGTTAACTTTTTAACAGAATATGAAAGAAAAAGTATATTCTGCCGTGGCTCACGTATATATATATATATGTATATATATATATATATATATATATATATATATATATATATATATAAGTGTGTTTGAGTGTGTGTGAGAACGTAATTTTATGTGTGTATGTGTTTGTGTGTGTGCGTGTGTAATTGCATGTTAATACAGTATGTGTATGTGCGTCTTCCCAGCATTGTTCATAGCTCTGGGTCTTTATCCGAGAGAGTGACATCTGTTGTCCGCGAGTCCAGCACGTCATCGTACTCCAACATGGAGAATATTACTTTCACATAAGTTATAAGAATAGGCAGATGGGTATGTATAACAATTGAGGAAGCAAGTAGGTAGGTAAATAGATAGAAAGGTAGGTTGGCCTATTGGTGTTATAAAAATCAAAAGTGAGGAAGGTAGACAGACACGTAGTTTTGTACAGTTTTTGATGTTTTGTTAGTAATGATTGTTCTTCTTTTGAGGGCCAACATCACATCGAAGATGGTGAGCCTTTCGTACAGTAGAGGTCATGTGGTGGGAAACATTAGAATGTTGGGCTTTTAGAAATAAAGTGATAGTTTTGCTGGATGGAGGATCGCCTTTAGTAATAAAAAGGATGCTGTGTTATTCTGGTCAGTAGGGATGTCAAATAAGTTTCTAGAAATACTGTGTTATGTAGATTAGAAGATATGCAGGTAGACACTTAAGAATGGAAGTGTGAAACCAGGTAGAAGTAAGGGATTTAGGAAGGTAGATTAGTAGAATGGTAATGCATATATGTGGGAAGATAGGGAGGTGGAAGAGGAAGAAAGTAAGTGAGACGGAAGGCTGGTAGATAGGTAGATTAGAGAGAAGGTTTGCATTACTGTAAGTAGATTTAGGTTATCAGACTAACGCTAGGTAAATGGTAGGTGCGTAGGTAGGTAGTTGGGTAGGTGGTATGGTATTTGTTCTGGAAATTGTTTTCACCTGGATATACCAGATCTTGGGTTTCTCGAGACCAGCTGTTTGAAAATAATTCACTCTCCACTGCAGTAGCCGAACTTCTGTCGCGAACTTTTATTGTCGTCAAAATGTTAGCACTCAGCAGGCCGTGAAAACGTGAATAAAAAAGTTGTTACGCCCGGAAGAAAAACTATGGAGGGCTGTGGAGGGGAGGAGGAGGTAAAGCAAGGAAAAGAAAGAAGAGGAAGAGGAGGAGGAGGAGGAGGAGGAGAAAGAAACAAGGAAGTGGTTACAGATCTTGGACGGAATATGTGGGCTGGCAGAAAAGCACTCCTGAAAAGTTTATGGAAAGGTATAAAAAAGAATAAGGAAAAGGAGGAGTGAAAGAGGCTGAAACAGCGGAGTGGATAGGAGAGGGCAGTTATAAGAATGAGAAAAGGGAAAAAGAGGAACAATAAAAAATGAGAAAAATGAAAAGAGGATTTGAAGAGAGATAAAGAGGAAAGAGAGGAAGAGAAAGAAAACAAAATAGAAAACAAATAAGATAGTTAGAAAAAGAGAAGGGAAGAAAAACAAGCAATATATACCCGAAAAAGTCTGAAAATAAAGATGAAGAAGAAAAAAAGTGAAAAGAAGAAAAAAAGAAAAGAAAAGTGATAGAAATCGGATAAAGAAGATGACGATGAGGAAGAAAACCGAATATGATGATACAAGGAAAAAGAAAAGGTTCAAATGTCTCACCTCAGCAATTCTCCCACCAGAGACCTTCTTCCTTCGAACTCCTCTTTCCTTCTTCCTACCCTTTTCCCGTACTCTTGATATTATAAAACGTAACCTGTATTTGCAAGTTTATTCGAAGTAAATGTCGCGGGAAATGTGAGCAAACTCCTGTGTATTCACTCACAATACCTAATGGAGAATGTTACGACTTGCAAGACGGACGCAGGGAACCGGAACAACTGTCTTCTTGTCTGAGGTCAACTTTTCACCAAAGATGAATTATTGGACGCAAGGAATGAAAAAATCCCATTTCATTAATTCTGCTGTTTACTTATTTGTTTGTTTCTTTATTGGTGTGTCTGTTTATTTATTTTGCATATTTATCATCTTTCACGTTGTTGATTTACTGTTTCTTATTCACACAATGCAGTTTTCCATGCATCATCTTGTGTGTGTGTGTGTGTGTGTGTGTGTGTGTGTGTGTGTGTGTGTATTTGTGTGCATGTGCGTGCTTGTGAGAGTGAGAAAGAATGGGAAAATGAGAGTGAGAGTGTTCTGAATGTGTGTTTAGTGTATGTTGAGTGAGTGACTGCGTGAACGAGTGGTAGTGTGTGTGTGTGTGTGTGTGTGTGTGTGTGTGTGTGTGTGTGTGTGTGTGTGTGTGTGTGTGTGTGTGTGTGTGTGAGTGTGAGTGTGAGTGTGAGTGTGAGTGTGAGTGAGAGAGAGAGAGAGAGAGAGAGAGAGAGAGAGAGAGAGAGAGAGAGAGAGAGGGAGGGAGGGAGAAAGAGGAAAAAACACAGAGAGAATATTCTATTTACTATAGTTTATGTTTTTTAGCATATGGTACTTGTGCTTCTCTGCATCTAAACACATGTGTGCGGTTTGTCCCTGTCTCTGCTTGAGATTGCGATTTTCTGAGATGATTGTGTCTTTGCCTAAGTCTGGATGTGTAGGTATCCACGTGATAACTGAGTATATTTTTCCTTAAGCGTGATGTTCACTGGGTGCGGGATGGGTGAAGGGTGGGCGTATCTCTTAACTTCGTTGCCCCTTCTCATAAAGGGGCAAGGGCCTTTTGGTATATGTATACATGTATGTTAATGCACATGACCTTTATGCAATACAAATTAATACAAATCTTGTAGATTTAAATATTTAGATATTTCACTACAAGTCCGTTGAAATGGAAAACAATTTATATGTTTTTATGTTCCAAATAAAAGAAAAGAGTAATATTTTCACTTACCTTTATACATGAAATCAAGGGAGGAGAGAGGAAAAAATAGAAGACCCTAACATCTCGTATATTTCTGTATAACATGACTTGCCTGTTGATGATTTCGTTAGGTACAGAGCCCGAAAAGAATTCGTACTGCCATTGCATTTCGACCTGTGTTGTTCATCATTTGAAAAGTGTATCGCAAAGTTGGTCTGCAGCGAAAGTGAATGACCCCGACTTGTATTCACCCTGGTTTGTGGGACATATTTTATTACCCATTTATGACTTGTTTACGACCAACATTT
>NC_134809.1:34127895-34145395 GCF_046742065.1 Oratosquilla oratoria | reverse complement strand
AAGGAGACGGAGAGGTTGTGGAGGACGAATGGCCGCGTCTCAAGGTGCTGAAGGAAAGAGAGAAGCACTGCTAGAACAAAAGACAGACGTGATCGCGCAACTAAAAACGAAACTTTGTAGAGAATAAATTGCTCTTTGCCGAAGACCACTGAGCGTCCTCTGTATGTAGTCTATGAGACGGTCGTAGCAAGATAAACTCATGGCGATAATTCTCCACACATCCACTACGGGCATTTAAGACAAAGGTTTTAATAAACTACTGAATGTATATTTTTCTTCGTTTTCTGATATTTCTCACACATCACGCCAAACCCTCCAAACACAGATGTTATTACACATGTTTATGAGGAAAAGTGTAATCTTTCAAACGTGTGGGTAGAGTTGTTGTCTGAGCGTGCGTGTGCTTCTTTGAGCTGCAAGGATGCGAGGTTGAGCACGAAGTTGGAGTACGTGGTGGTGGAGGTGGGGAGGTGGGTCGAGGAAAGGGGGACGAAGGGGGCAAGGAAGGGTTAGAAGGATGGTGGGAGCGCCTCTTCTAGTATCGATCTCTAAAGATGAGGTTCCTTGTTCCACTAAGATTGAAGGACTACAGAAGGGAGGAAGGAAGGAAGGAAAGGAGAGGGGAGAGGGGAGGAAGGGATGTGAAGAGGGACTGGAGAGAAGATATGAAAGAGCGAGTCACGTGACCTGGATGAATCCGCTGAGGGAAATGGGGCGTCCGTGGAAAACGTTAAATGGAAAGTTTGAGGCAAACCTTAGATGGAGAGTTAGTGACAAACGTTAAACGGAGATTTGGAGACAAACCGGTACGGTGGGAAGAGAAGGGTTCGAAGGGATAATGCAGGTTGTAAAAAACAAGGATATGTCAAGAAACTGGAGAGACGACGGGGAGGAGGAGAAAGGGAGAGGGTGTGGGAGAGATGCAACAATCAAAGTGAGGAATTTTGTTCGGCGCAAAAACGCGGAAAAATATCTCAGGGATGAATGAAAAGGGGATGGAGGAAAGCACAAGGGAATATCGGGTCGAGCAAAGGGGAGACAGATTAGACCAAAATAATCCAAAGAAGACACAGGCAACAAGCCTTCGCATAGAATCCTTCTGCAAAAGTCACAGATACGCAGCCAGTCGTATATTGAACAATATGTTCGTGCTTATCTTCTGCTGAATCCCTCAAAACCCAATTTCCTTGTATGAAATTCACAAATGGAGAAAGGTGCTCGGTGTAAAACCTTATTGTCATCGTGGGATGAACACGTTCGTCTTAACTTGCTACTGTTGAAAAAAATTATTGTCCCATTTAACTTTGCCATTCACCCCCCTAGACCTTCTGGTTTTGGAGTGAGTCGATGTGGCTGATCCGAGTATTGGTTACACGACGGGAGCTCCAGGCAAGCCCCGTTCCAAAGACTCCTCAGTTTTAACTGGAACGGGGGCAAGACCTGGAAGTGGGACTAGTGTGTGTGTTGTTCAGGGTTTGCCATCTCTGCCCTAGGAGTTAGGAAAGATAAATAAAAACAAGAACAAGAATAACATATAAACTTATTTTACAGATTTATGTTTTGGGTACTGATAAACTATTTCATTCATTATAAGAGGACAGACAAAAGTGTCAATTAGTCAAGACATCACTTGTTCTGTCCTATACAGTATTTACAATTAATTCTGTATTAGTAAGAACAAAAACTTTAATTTAGAATATTTCCTTGAAGTGATTGATGGCGTAACAAGATTTAACATGTCATAAAATGTGACTATACTTCACTGATTATTTCTTGTTAAGGTTAGGAGAAATACGATACATGACAATGATATGCAGTTTGAAACTTATTGTGTGTCCTACGTAAAGGGTTTGTTTCTGAATATTCATCTATATCTATTGGTCATTTCTTCATGCAAACTATTTTTTATTTTTTTTTTATCAGATCTGTCAGAGAAATAAAGGGGAAGTTGAGATTCCCTCCGTCATGGTAATATTAACTCTGTGACTGTTGTGACGAATTTTATATATTTCATTATGTGAGACACCAAATCACTTCATTTGTCTTTTAGTGGCTTTTGATAAGTGTATTATCGATGGTATTAACAATGATAATCTATTTGTAGCAGAGTGCAGTAATTTACAGACGAGAGAAAACGCATAGCAAAGGTCGGAAAACCTATTCCTCAAATATGAGGGTCATTTTGTGTACCGGGAATTGTGTTGCCTGGCTTTATCATCTAATATATGGTTAGTGGCACTTATAACTGGTACAGAATTGGACTTAAACTTGCACGTGCCAAGAGTTTACTTGTTGACATAGTAATGTCACAGGCTGAATGAACAGCCGCTAATCCTTTACCATTCAAATAATATTTTACCATTGTTTTATTATATCAAAATACACACGAGGGAGAAATTCACGTGATCACTGGATTAGAAAATAACCAAATCGCAAGAAAGAAATGAAAACTGGAAGCCAAGCATTTCTATCTATAAGAAACGTAAGCGTTTGTTTTCCAGTTTCTCATTTTCCCTGTGGTGATCTGCACATGCATGAATATATGTTTTATATCTAGCATAAGACACAAACCTATTCTGGCAATCGTACAGTTAGGGCTGTAAGTCCTATGACACTTTATAAACACATATTGATATCAGAAAAATTAAGTCGAATGTTGTTAAAAAGTGTTCTGTAATGCGTCATGCCGTCAAGAAGTAAATAGCGGATTCCAGTATTTTAGTCAAGACAGATTACTATGACTGCTTTCAGCATCTTAAGTTACCAGACGTTCAAGACTGCACATAAGGAAGTGTCAAGGAACCTGTTTCCTCAACCGCTCATGAAACCTCGAGAACATTAGGAGCGTGCATGCTCGCCGGGAATAGGTTTCATTAAGTGGAGGAGGCAAGGACCGGTGAGGGTGTATTTCGCAAAACGGCATGTCATTAAGGTCTAGGGACCATTAGGGTGATTGGGTGCACATGCCTCGAGCTCGGAAGTTCCTCGACTTGGGGCTGCACGGCTCGATAATTGCATTGAAGTCATCCCTCGGGTGAAGTCCGGGAGGTGAGTTGTTACTTTCCTGCTGTCGTCTTAACTTGGGGCCTCTGTTCCTTCAACTTCAACTAAATGCAGTTATGTATGGATATCTATACGTGTATGTGAAGGCATATGCGTTTGCAGATGCATAATGTATGTACTATTTGTATTCAACTATTCATAGTTAAGTCAGCTAAAGGCATTACTTTTCTCAGTCACTTACATTACCTCCTAAGTTCCTCGATTATTCACATTCAGGCCGACCACGGGCATTAGTCTTCTTGGTCTTACATATTACCTCCTAAAGATATTTTCACCTAAACTTCGGCGTCCAGTTACAACCAAAGTATAAATCATCGTTACATATAACACAAAAAAAAAGTAAAGTAAGCAATTGTGAATCTATCTGCCCCACAAATATTACTCTGCATCTTTCAACACTTTCCAGTATTTACTTATCACTTATACCCCTCTCTTCTCACTCCTATCAGACTTCATTAAATCTGTAACAATCCATCCCTGTTGTGCGATATTTTCCCCAAATATAGAAGCGCTGGTTATTGCTGATGAAATGATGAAATTACTTCACCTCTTACTCCCACTATATAGTTAGAATAAATATATACATATATATATATATATATGTATATATACATATGTATATATACATATATATATACATATATGTTTATATACATATATATATACACATGTATATATACATATATATGTATATATACATATATGTATATATACATATATATATTATATATATATATATACAAGCGCCGGATTCGCCATGGGCGCTTGGCTTGTGGCGCGCTCGCTTCATATATATATATATATATATATATATATATATACATATATATATATATATATATATATATATATGTTATATAATATATATATATATGTGTGTGTCTGTGTCTGTGTGTGTATGTGCAACGTATGCTTACATGTTTTGTATACATGCATGCATATGTTATGTATCCGTCATGTACAAACAACTATGGATAAAAATATTCACATGTGCATACATATTCTCAAGTCCATGCTTCCCCTTTTCCTCTGCTTTCGCGTCTTTGAAGATACAAGAAGAGGGATATTGTAGTGGCCTTGCATTCATGGGGGAAATATGGGTCATGTACTGTATGTATAGATACTGATGAATGTATGTACTCATCTTTATTCATGGATAGTCTTACCTACCGACTCGTCATTTTTCTTCTCCCTTCTCCCTCCTTTTTCTGAATAGAAAAATAAAAGATGTAGTTAGTTTTCTCAGAGGGAAGAGAGAGAGAGAGAGAGAAAGAGAGAGAATGAGGGCAATGAAGATATGGTTTCTGTAAAAACGTAGGGTTTTTAAAGAACAGCAAAAATGGAGTACTCGGGGGCTTCAGGAGTTGGAGATTAAATATATTGAACACAGGAAGAGACGAGATGGATAAAGAGGAAATGGAGGAACGGTAAAATTCAGGGAATGGCGAGAGAAATTGACAAAAAAAAAATACAGAGAAGAAAAGAAGTTCATGTGGAAAGATACAGAAGGAAAGCGACTAAGATCAATTGGATAGAGTTAAGAAAATGTGAGGATAGTGGATACATAAGATGGAAAGAAGGAATAGTGAGATTTATTATTCTTGTTATTGTTATTGTTATTATCATTATCGTTATCATTACTGTTATTATAATTTTAACATTAGTATTATTACTATATTAGTAGAGAGTGCAGCTTTTTGAACAGATTTAGATGAGTGTATAGAGAGTCTAGGGATAAATGTAAATATAGTGGTATTGGGAGATCTCAATGCTAGAGTAGGGGATGAAGCAGGAGCTGGAGGGATTGGGAAGTTTAGAGGGCCAGGTACAAATCGTTGTGGAGAGTTAATTGTGGATACATGTTAAGAGAGCTGTATGGGGCAGAGACGTGAACTTTAAGAGAGGCAAAGAGAAAAAGTTTGAATGTGTTTGAGATGAAATGTCTGAGAAGTATGATGGGGTTACAAGGTTGGCGAGGAGACGAGGAGGAGAGTGGGGATGATGGAAAAGGAGATGGAAGATACGGTTGATGAAAGAGTATTGGGATGGTTTGGACACATGGAAAGAATGAGTAAAGAAAGATTAGTAAATGAGGTGTAGCAGGCATAAGTGGATGGAGTTAACATGAGGGGACGACCGAAGATGAGATCGATGGACGGGGTGAAAAGGGCGTTGAGCAGTAGGGAGATGTCTGTTGAGCATAAGAACATAAGAATAAAGGAGACTGCAAAAGACCATAAGGCCTACACTAGGCAGAGAAGGGAGGTGGGAGATAGAGGTGATTGGAGAATGGCTGTGTATAGATGACACAGTTATGCAAAGGAGTGAGTGAGTAGGGGATTGGGTGTGTGGTTATGTGTTATGTTGTCACCGGCGTTGTTGTCGTCGTCATTGTTGTTATTGATGCAACGCACCCTTGTCTAAACAAATGTATACTCACTCTTCCTGACTAATTCTAAGTTCGGATATGACTACAAAACCGAATTTATTTCCAATTTTTAATCATAATGGAAATATATTTATCCCCATGAATGCAATGGAGAACATATCACTATGAACGCATTGCCGCATATTTAAAAACATAAGCAGTATTTCATATTATGTTGGATACATCCTCCAACATTTGCATCAGTTAAAGCCTTTTCCCGAGAAACATATGACAACAGGATAACATGTCCACACCAATTAGTAAAAGTGATATGGTCATAGGATGAGACATCTTTGTGCCAAAATGGACCTATACCTTCACACCTGACAAAGCATTTTTGAAGTTGTAGTGATGACATCTATACATATGTGGTATGAACACATACTGTAAGTCTTGATTTATACGAAGAATTTATATTTCTACGCTTCTCAGAAAAACCGCTAAGCTGAAGATAATTGTTTGGACTAAACTAAATTAAATCCCTTTGATTGATCATAATTAGTCATTGTCTGAAACAGGACCAGTTTAATCTTGAGCTAAAAAACATTAATGAAATAAGCAATCTCAGGAGGGACAGATGTTTATTATTACATTGCCTGTGTATGTTATAAATATGTTGAGGCAAATTCATTCCGATAAAATGTAGTCCCTGGTTCGACAAAGGTCAGAACCAACAAAGACCTCGTTCAAAGAAGATAACAATATAGCATTGTTTGTTGTTGTTTGCCATAATATTACTCACACAGGTGCTATTTCTTATCTTAATAATATTGTCTGGCATTAAACGTATAAAAAGCATAACAGTTCGAACGATGTTTATAGTTGAAAGAATAAACGCCAGAAGTTAGTTCGAGACCCCAAAGTCAGCTCGTAACGTCAGTCCGGTCATATTCTTCAATCCTTTTTATATGTCTTAATGCATTGGTTAAAAAAAAAAAAAAAAAATGAATATAATGCACTTCTATTATTTTTACACGTATAAGGTTTATTTAAGGTCAGAGTTTGATTTCATTCGTTATATGCGCACAGACACACACACACACACACACACACACACACACACACACACACACACACACACACACACACACACACAATTATATATATATATATATATATATATATATATATATATATATATATATATATATGCAATAAAAACACTAGGAGCGTGTGTTCACAAATGCGTAAGTAACCACTAGGAAAAGTAAACTAACGAAGCAGAGCGCTTTCGTATAATTACATCTTCAGTGCAGATACAAAGAAGGTATCTGCACTGAAGATGTAATTATACGAAAGCGCTCTGCTTCGTTAGTTTACTTTTCCTGGTTGTTACGCATATATATATATATATATATATATATATATATATATATATATATATATATATATATATATATATATATATATATATAATAAGATAATTCCGACTGTCGTCCCCGGATTCGAACCTGGGCACGTGACTTCTCACTGTCGTCACCCTACCGATTGAGCTACTGACCCTTTAGAATTTACCAACCTGTAAGTTAATCTACTTCCCGAGGAACTAAGTCTACTGCTAACTGCCCCGTCCATGCTTATCAATTTACAGTGAACCAGGGCTCTTAGCTAGTGGTTAAGATTGGTACGTATATATATATATATATATATATATATATATGTATATATATATATATATGTATATGTATGATGTATAAGGACTATGATATGTACCTAATCAATATAAATAATATATCTAATGAATACTCATATAAATCATAGATCTAATAAAAATATATCATAATACATAATGAATGTAAATGATATGTTTAATGAATGTCAATCACAACGTTAATGACTATATATTGTATATTTAATATATTTTCTTTTGATTTCTTCCACAGGTAAGTGTCGCTTCGGGGCACACCCTCGACTCCGATCGATCGCAGGTGAATTTTCTCTTTTATTCATTTGCTGGAAAACGAATGAAATTCCGGTTGCGCGCCTGAGGCTACACCTACTCTGGTACGCACTTTTGCATGCAGGAACGACCTGTGTGCATGCATGCACATGCGTTTTGTTGCATGATTGTTGCAAGGGATAAGCACGCGCGTGTATGTGCTCGTCACATACATTCAGCGGTGCTTGTATGCACGCACGCGCAAATATGCACACAAAAGTGCATGAATTCATGGACACGGGTATAAGGATGCATAGTCGCAAACAAACGAAACACAAAGGCGTATGCATGTGTACACATTCAAGAAAATACCACACACATGCACACACACACACACACACACACACACACACACACACACACACACACACACACACACACACACACACACACACACACACACACACACACACTCATTTTCCAGGTTGAAGGGCTGATCAAGATCAATTTTCGACCCTTTATTCCACATGAGTTCCCATAAAATGAATCATCGAGTGTCTCGGTCAAATTATAGTTTGTTGCTAACGTATTGACTCCCCCGTCAACACGCCGAGGAATATTGTTTTAGTATAAAACATTCTTGCCAGAAATTCATGACCTTCTACATCTCTGTGCTTATAACTACCTTGAGGAGGAAGGAAGTAAGGAAGAAAGGAGGGAAGGAAGGAAGGAAGTAGGTGTTTTTGTAAAGGAAAGGGGGAAAAAAGAATGAGTGCGTTGAAAAGGCCGTAAAAAGATCGCTGGCAACATGAGCACCAGGGTTGCCGCACCCCAGTGGGAGGAAAAGACGGGGGAGAGGAATAAAGGGAGAGAGGAAACGAAAGAAAATAAAAGAGAAGTAGAAAGAGAGAGAGAGACAGAAGGAGACAAGGAGAGGTAGATCGTGAGACAAGGAAAAAGAAAAAGAAAGAGAAGGATAGAGAGAAAGAGAGGAAAAAAGAAGGTAAGAGGGAGAGAAAAAGGAGATAGAGATAGAGAGAGAAAGAAAGAGAAGGGGAAAGAGAGATATGTATTTGTATTTCTTCGTCGATAACCGGCACTTTTAGCATTAGATGCAATATCGCACCAAAGAGATGAAGTCTTAGACGTGGCAAAAGAGGGATTCTCGTAGGCAAAAAAAAAAGAAAAAAAAAAAAAAGAAAAAAAAAAAAAAAAAGTAGAAGGTAAAAGTCATCAATATTTCTCTTTGAGTAGAGATAATGATGATACAGTAATAATGATGATGATACAATAATAATGATGATACAATAATAATGATACAATAATAATGATGATATAATAATAATGATGATGATATAATAATAATGATGATGATACAATAATAATGATGATGATATAATAATGATGATGATACAATAATAATGATGATACAATAATAATGATGATGCAATAATAATGATGATGATACAATAATAATGATGCAATAATAATGATGCAATAATAATGATGATATAATAATAATGATGATGATACAATAATAATGATGATGATATAATAATGATGATGATACAATAATAATGATGATACAATAATAATGATGATGCAATAATAATGATGATGATACAATAATAATGATGATACAATAATAATGATGATGATAAAATAATAATGATGATGATACAATAATAATGATGATGATACAATAATAATGATAAAACAATAATCATTATAAAACAATAATATGATAATAATAATTAGTAATAATAATAATATGTAGTAATACCCACTCGACATTGGTGTGAGACAGAGGGAGGAGATTCAAGTAAAGGAGTGTAAGAAGAGATGGAAGCTGAAAAATGATCGTCGAAGGGACATCCGGGGTTGATGGAGAAGTTTCCGTAATGGAACATCCCCTGCGGAATACGGAACGACATTTTTGTGATTTAGTCTTTGTTGTGAGCGATGCTTTGCTTGTTCTCGCTGTCTTGCTCTCTAACACACCCAAATTCACACCCAAATTCACACCCACATTCACACCCACATTCACACCCACATTCACGCCCACGAGCGTTTTCACCCACCACACACACACACGTAACCTTCCTCCTCTCTCTCTCTCTCTCTCTCTCTCTCTCTCTCTCTCTCTCTCTCTCTCTCTCTCTCTCTCTCTCTCTCTCTCTCTCTCTCTCTCTCTCTCTCTCTCTCTCACACACACACACACACACACACACACACACACACACACACACAACACACACACACACACACACACACACACACACACACACACACACACACACACACACACACACACACACACACACGCACACAAACGCACACACACCGACTTGCTGGTGTAGTGGTACTGAATTAGCCTGCAAACTAAGCGATCTTGAGTCCTATCTCCCGTCAGGGCTAGAAAACATCTTAATACTACAAGCAGCACCTCTTCACTCTGACAAGGAGTTTGGTTATGTAAGGTCAGTATTACTCATACATTGGGAAATATATGAACTCTAAACTCTCATCCAGCAGAAGTAAAATCTGCCGATGTTAGATCCAGCACTTGATCCAGTAACACCGTGAAACATACATACACAATCTTTCTCTATATCTCTCTCTCTCTCTCTCTCTCTCTCTCTCTCTCTCTCTCTCTCTCTCTCTCTCTCTCTCTCTCTCTCTCTCTCTCTCTCTCTCTCTCTCTCTCTCTCACACCACTCTCACACACACACACACACACACACACACACACACACACACACACACACACACACACACACACACACACACACACACACACACACACACACACACACACACACACTCTCTCTCACACACACACACACACACACACACACACACACACACACACACACACACACACACACACACACACACACACACACACACACACACACACACACACACACACAACACACACACACACACACACACACACACACACACACACACACACACACACACACACACACACACACACACACACACACACACTACCTCTCCCCACGCACATACACTACCTCTCCCCATGCACATACACTACCTCTCCCCATGCACATACACTACCCGTCCCCACACATACACACTACCCCTCCCCACACATACACACTACCCCCCCCCACACACACTACCCCCCCACACACACTACCCCCCACACGCACACACACACTACCCCCCACACGCACACACACACGCGCACACACACACACACACACACACACACACACACACACACACACACTCACACACACACACACTACCTCTCCCCATGCACATACACTACCTCTCCCCATGCACATACACTACCTCTCCCCATGACATACACTACCTCTCCCCATGCACATACACTACCTCTCCCCATGCACATACACTACCCGTCCCCACACATACACACTACCCCTCCCCACACACACACACTACCCCCCCCCACACACACTACCCCCCACACACACACTACCCCCCACACACACACTACCCCCCACACACACACATACACACACGCACGCACACACACACGCACACCAACACACATACACACACACACACACACACACACACACACACACATCCACGCACACACACGCACACACACACACACACAGTGACTTTACTCTCCACTTCATCTTCTCCAGCTCGGAAGGGTGGTAGCCAGCCAGCCGTCGGAGGGAAACTCATTATCAGCTTGGGCTGACAACCTTTCTCTTGTTTTCTCTTCTAGAAAGAATGCAAGTCTTACGAACTCATATTTGGTCTCGTGTGAAGTTTTCAAAATTCAAAGTTTACCGCAGGTTCTCGGCTTCTGTAAAGAAGTCGAGGAACACACCTTGGCTCCAGTTTTCCAGTGGTGTCGTCGTTCTACCGACCAAATGCAGATAATGAGGATCCTGCACGATCAGCGAGCGATGCTTTTTCTGCCGAGTTAGGGGGTATTTTTTATTAAAATTTTTGCCTTTAGATTGTGATGATACTCTCGTGATATCATTCACGGTAAAGGACTTTTATTGATATTCTGCCTTTGTGGAATATTTTTTGGGGGGATTGGGGGGGTGGGGTGGGGGAGAAATATTAATTCTAAGGCACCGCTTTAGATGCCCCCGTCAACTTACCCTGCCCCTCCGGCTCCCTTCTTCCCGCCTCTTCGGCTCCCACCGCTACTCCAAGTTCGCCCTTGCCTCCTCCGGTTTCGTAAGGACCTCTCCACTTTACGCTTCCCCTTCCTCGCCGCGCATTCCCCTCTCGTGCATTTCCCCTCAGATTTCCTTCATATTTTCCACTTTCTCTCGCTCCTTTTTCTGATGCTCTCGCTGCTTCTAAACTTCCTCCTCGTCGTTCTTCACCTCCTCCTCCTCCTCCTCCTTCTCCTTTCTTACTTCTGTTTTTACTGTTCATTTTCTCCTCTTCCTCCTCGTCGTTCTTCACCTCCTCATTTCTTACTCCTGTTTTTACTGTTCATTTTCCTCCTTCTCTTCCTCCTTTTCTTCCTCCTCGTCGTTCTTCTCCTCCTCCTCCTCCTTTCTTACTCCTGTTTTTACTGTTCATTTTCCTCCTTCTCTTCCTCATTTTCTTCCTCGTCGTTCTTCACCTCCTCCTCCTCCTTTCTTACTCCTGTTTTTACTGTTTATTTTCCTCCTCTTCCTCATTTCTTACTCCTGTTTTTACTTTTTATTTTCCTCCTTCTCTTCCTCCTCGTCGTTCTTCACCTCCTCCTTTCTTACTCCTGTTTTTACTGTTCATTTTCCTCCTTCTCTTCCTCATTTCTTACTCCTGTTTTTACTTTTTATTTTCCTCCGCCTCTTCCTCCTCGTCGTTCTTCACCTCCTCCTCCTCCTCCTCCTCCTTTCTTACTCCTGTTTTTACTGTTCACTTTCCTCCTCTTCCTCCTCGTCGTTCTTCCTCTCCTCCTTTCTTCCCCCTGTTTTTACTGTTCATTTTCCTCCTGTTTCTCCTCCTCCTCCTGTTTCTACACATCCTGTTACTATTACTTCTCCTCTTCGTCCACCTCCTCCTCCAATCCCCTTCTCTG
This sequence comes from Oratosquilla oratoria, assembly GCF_046742065.1. Taxonomy (NCBI): domain Eukaryota; kingdom Metazoa; phylum Arthropoda; class Malacostraca; order Stomatopoda; family Squillidae; genus Oratosquilla; species Oratosquilla oratoria. Next base: position 34,132,981 of record NC_134809.1, on the reverse strand, counting down.
CCTTCTACTTGTCCTCCTCCTCTGTTTCTACACATCCTGTTCCTCTTTTTTGTCCTGATAATATTTCTCTTTCTTCCCCCTTCTTTACCTCCTATTCGTCTTCTCCTCCTTTTCCTCCTCCTCCTCCTCCTCCTCTTCCATATGATACTGTTTCTACTCATCCTGTTCCTCTTGTTTCTCCTCCTTGTCTTCCTACTCCTCCTAATCTTCTTCCTCCTCCTCCTCCTTTTCTTTTTCCTCTCTTTCCACCTACCCTTATAGTCGTCCTTCGCTTCTTTCTAATCTTACTTCTCTTTCTTCTCCTCTTCCTCCTCCTCTTCTACATCTTCCATTTGGTACCTTTACTACGCCTCCTTCCCATGCCTGATTATCTCTCTCCTTCTCCGTTGGTCCTACAACATCTACCAAGGGCAATACTACTGTTGCTTCTTTTCCTACCTCAACTCCCTCACCTCTTCCTCCTCCTCCTCTTCCTCCTCTTCCTCTTCCTACTTCTCCTTCTCGTCCTCCCCTTCCTCCTACTTTTCCAGCTTCTCATCTTCTTCCTGCTTCCCACCCTCCTGCTCCTGCTCCTCCTGCTTCTCCTCCTCCTCCTCCTCCTCCTCCTCCACCTCCTTCTCCTCCACCTCCTTCTCCTCCTCCTCCTCCTCCTCCTCTTCTTCTTCCTCCTCCTTCTCCTCTTATTTGCTTGTCCTTACTATCCCTCCTCTTCTTTCGTTTCTTCCTTCTACGCGTGTGAGGTATTGACTTCATAAGCTTTATGTAGTCAGTACCTTCAGGGCTGTAGACACACTACCTTTGGACCAAAGTCACGCCGCATTATTTCATAATTAGAGTCTTATCACACAAAGAGCAATGCTGACCACTTTTGCCATTTACTATCCTTTCTTTCTGCTCCTATGACTCTACCTCTTAGGCACAAAGTTGCCTCAAAAGAGGGAAGCGCTGGTTATTGTTAACAAAGTGCTATATGATCTTCCTACTCCTCCCCGCTTCCTCCTTCTACTCCTCCTCCTCTTTCTACTCCTCCTCTTCCTTCACCTCAAATTCTTTGTCCTTCCCACCTCCGCATCATCTTCGTTTTCCTCTTCCCCTCCTCCATGTTCCCTTTTCTCTTCTTTTCATTTTCTCTTTCTTGTCCGTGTCCTCCATTTGTTTCTCTTGTCATTTCATGTTTCCCCAATCCTGCGGGGACTTCTTCTTTTTCCACCTCTTTTTATTCTTTTTTTTCCGCATCCAAGCCATGTATTTTAATGTCTCCCTCTTCCATCTTTGACATCATTCTTTTCATTGTTCTCGTATTTTTTTCCATGTTCCTCATCATCATCTCCTCTCTATATGTTCTTATTTCTTCGTATGTGGACGATCTCCTCTTAATTTTTTTTCTTCACTCCGTCTCCCTTCCCTCCCTCTCCCTTTCCCTTCTCTCCCTTCTCCGTCTTCATATCTCTCTCTCTCTCTCTCCCTCTCTCCCTATCGTTCTCCCTCTCATTCTCTCTCTCTCTCTCTCTCTCTCTCTCTCTCTCTATCTATCTATCTATCTATCTATCTCTCTCTCCTTCTCTCTCTCCCTCTCTCTCTCCTTCTCTCTCTCCTTCTCTCTCTCCTTCTCTCTCTCCTTCTCTCTCTCACTATCTCTCTCTCTCTCTCTCTCTCTCTCTATCTATCTATCTATCTATCTATCTATCTATCTATCTATCTCTCTCTCTCTCTCTCTCTCTCTCTCTCTCTCTCTCTCTCTCTCTCTCTCTCTCTCTCTCTCTCTCTCTCTCTCTCTCTCTCTCTCTCTCTCTCTTTCTCCACCTCCCTTTCCCTCTCCTTCCTCCCTCTCTTTCTGCTTCACCTTCTCTCTTTCCCACTTCCTTTCCTTTTCTTCTTATCTTGGTCCCTCTTTGTCTTACCTCCCCTAACCTTTCCCTCATTCTCTTCCTCATCATCATTTCTCTCCTCGTTTCCCTTCTCGTCTCCTTCTTCGTTTACCTCCTCGTCTTCCTCTTCCTGTCTTTCTTCCTCTCCCTCCTCGTCTTTCTTTTCCTTTTCTATCTCATCTTCCTCTTTTCTTCTCCTTCGTCTCCCTTCCTCTTTCCACTGTCGTCTCACTCTTCGCTCTTCTCGTCTCTTTCTTTGCCCTCCTTGTTTCCCTCCTCTCTTTTCCATCTGTCTTTTTCTCTCCATCTCCCTTCTCTCCCTCTTCCTCTCCCTCTCACCCTCTTCCTCTCCCTCTTACCCTGTCCTCCTATTCCTCATCTCTTTTTCTTCCTATTTTTCTTCCTCTTTCCTCTGCCCCTCTCCTTCTTCTTCTTCTCCCTCCTTCTCTCTCTTCTCATATCCTCCCTTCTCTCCCTCTTCCTTTCCCTCCTACTTTCCTCCCCTCTCTTCTACCTTCTTTCTTTTCTCTTTTCTCTCCCCCCTTTCTCTCCTCCTCTCCCTCCTTCTCTTACCTTTCCTTCCATTTTGTTCTACCTTTCTACTCTTCTTTTAGGTCTCAACTCACCTTCGTCCTCTTCTACTCCCTAACCTCTCTTACCAACTTACTTCTCTTTCTTCTCATCAGTTTTTCAGATCCTCGACGCGATTTTTCTTTGCCTCCTTCGTCATTAGTTTTCCTCCGTTTTCTCTTTTGATTAATGCCTGAGGTTGTCTTCAGCTTTGATTTAAGCCTTTTACGTTTTTTGGGGGGGTTTGAATTATTCATTCTAGTTGCTGTTAGTTGATTTAATTCGGCTGAGAGAAATTTCGTAGTGAAAGGATTTAGTTGTAGTTGGTAAGTCTATAACTATTTTTCTTCATTATCATCTCCTTATTCTTCTTCTTTTTCTTTTACTTCTTATTTCTCCTCTTCATATTAATATTCTTATTCTCGAATCCTAAAGAAAATCCACTCTAAACCTTGACCCATGGGATCACAGTACAAACAATGGATGAGCAACTAGTATAGTGTATAGTGAGGTGACGTCCATTGCTGAGCACTTTGAGCAGTTCTTTATTCATGACTTTCCCAGTGACCAGCTTTCCCTTGCTAGTGTTTGGGTGGCAATTCCTGATCCACCAATGGGTGAAACTCCGCCCTCTTTCACAGAGGTCAAAGAGGCCGTGAGCAAATTGAAGGGTGGAAAGCTGGCCGGCATATGCAACATCAGCGCGCACTTACTGAGAGCCGGAGGTGAGACCACCCCGTACCATTCGATAACAGGAAAATGGGAATATCCTTATCTGGGATAGGAAGGGGGACGGAAGGACTGCAACAGCAACAACCGTATTATATTGCTCAGTGTGGTGTGGAAGACTCTCATGCATATCTTTTGGTAGAAAGAGATCATTCACATCCGCCAAAATTTCAGAGACCTAAGCAGTCTAAGTTCACGCCTGGTAAATGAACAACTGATCGGTTCTTAGCTCTTCATGTCCATGTAGTGCACCAAAACAAGCTATATCGGGGATTTCTTGCAATCTATGTGTCAAGAAGGTAGTCTCACTGTCACAGGCCTTTCAGGTAGACTTTCCCCATCTACAATTATACTTCCCTTCTCTATTCACCAACACCTCCTCCTCCTCTTCCTTCTCCTCCTCCTCCTCCTCCTCCTACCTCCTCCTTCTCCTCCTCCTCCTACCTCCTCCTCCTCCTCCTCCTCCTCCTACCTCCTCCTCCTCCTCCTCCTCCTCCTCCTCCTCCTTCTCTCCCTCTTTCGCTTACTTCTTTTTTTTCCACCTTTTCATGCTCTTCCTCTTCAACCTTCTCTTCCTCCTCCTCGTCGTCTACTCTACGTCTTCCTCCCCTCTTCCTTATTCTCCGCCTTCTTTTCATCGTCTTTGCCTTCCTACTCCTCGTCCTCATTCTCATCTACTTTCGCTAGCTCTTTCTCCTTCACCTTGTCCCCCTCCTCCTCCTCTTCCTACTTCTCCGCCTCCTCCTTCTCCCTTGCCTACTTCTTCCCCTCCACTTCTATCTCCTCCTTCTCCTCCTCTTCCTACCTCTCTATCAGCACCAGCTCCTTTTTCTGCTTCTCCTACCATTACTACTTCTCTTCTTCTTCCTCCTGCTTGTCCTGCTCCTCATCTTCATCCTCATCCTCTTCATCCTCCTCCAATAACTTTGGCCTTATCCGGCCTCCAGCGCCTGCGGGAGTATTGCTTTATGGTTTTAGAACTCGCTTTGTTTCCTCTCTTGAAGAGATCCTACGGACTCGGAAGGTCATTATATTCATTCTCTTCGACAGTTGACAAGATTCAATCTGCATGGAAGGTCGTTATTTCTCCGGAGCTTCCTGGCCTATGAAGAAGTGCGTTATGATGTATGCTGATCATTATAGGAAAGGAAATTTTCTGGCATTCCGCTGTGAAGAAAATCGATGACACCAGGAATGAAGTCCTTTACATTGAATCAGCCTTTTGTCATTATTATTACACAAAAAAGTCGATATTGTTTTATAGCGAAATATAAAAAATCGATTCACACTAGGAAAGAAACGTGTTGAATACGGGATAGCTCTCGTCAAGTTTTTGTAAGTAAATTGTCATTGCTGGAGAACTTATTATATTAACTGGGTATTAGATACCCAACTAAGAGAAACAGGGCATATAATGGTAGGGAGAGAGGAGGGAATGAGTATATGAGGAGAAGGGGAAAAAGAAAAAGGTGGATGAATGGAGGATGGAGGAAGAGCAGATGGCTTTGGCTGTGTAAAGAGAGAGGAAAAAGAAGGTAATAACGACAGCGGGAGAACAGGGAGAGGGAGGACACCAGAGAAAGATAGGGATGATGGTCAACAAGAGGAAATTGTTACAAAATGTTTTTGCTGTGGAAATGAGAAACCAAAGAAAAAAATTAAGAAAAGAGAAATCAGAAAAGCAAGGAAAAATATAACGTGTCGTGATTTTTTTTTTCTCTTTCATATGTATATATTTTTTGAATATAGGAAGGCAATATGAACAACAAATGTATATTTCGTTAAATGAAATACACTTTGTTTTGTGATAATTATTCACATTCAGTCCTGGAGAGGAATTCCCAAAGGTTATTGAGTTTTATGTTGACAGAAGACTACAGACAAATATTTCAGTAAGTCTTTCTTTCAGGCCTTCTTCG
>NC_134809.1:34120395-34122895 GCF_046742065.1 Oratosquilla oratoria | reverse complement strand
CGCGTGTGGGCAAACCTTATTTTGATAATAATCAAGACAAAAGAAGGGGAGAAATTTTCGGTAAACAGATCAAAGAGAAAGTCGCGCCTTGTTCTCCTCCCTCGTAAAGCGTCTGCCTCGAGGCTTTTACCTCATCTCCGCGCCTTTGGCCTCACTTAGGAATCGTGTTACCGCGTGCTCCTCAGGCCTCTTTCGCCCGTCCACCTTTTACTGCCCCTCGCGGGGTTCTCTGAGCTGAATGAAATTGTTTGGCGTTAAGCATAATAGAATGCCTCAGGAGGACAAATTAATTATCACTCTTCCCCCTATGATCTTACATACTTTAGAGCCGCAAGAAAGGTTAAGAGTTATTAAAACTAATTACCTGCAGGAAGTCACTATTGAAGAAACACAACGAGTACCGTATTTCGAAGTGTTTCGATATGATATTTCCTTTCAGGACGAGTCAAGGACAAGTGAAAAATGCATCAAGAGAAAACGGTAGCAAGAAAGATAGAGCGTATTGGAAGACTTTTGTGAGTGAAAAAGTTAATAGTCTATTTAGACTGAACTGTCTTGATTAACCTTTCACTTTCCAAGGGATCTGAATTATCCCGCATTCAAGATATCATATATTTTAAAGAGCATATAAATTATTTATTAAAATAAAATAAATAAAAATAAATATAAAATAAATAAAAAATATAAAATAAATATAAAATGAAATAAAATAAAATAAAATAAATATAAGATAAAATAAAAAAGAAGTAAATAGATGGATAAACAGATAAGAGAAATAAACTCGAATATGTGGAAAACCTTTTTCTTTATACCAACACTCTCAATAGCTCAAAATTCTCTATTATTCAGAGTCTACTAGATAAAGAGTACTGTTTTTAATTACAAGTTGAAGTTAAGTAAATGAATAAAAATCGAAGCGTTTAGCTTTGAGACTGGGTCACACCTTTTAGCCAATATGCTCGGTCGCTTTCCTTTGACGCGAGCAAAGTCCATAACGCATATTACCGTGTCAGAGAAGGTGGTTAATACTAGCTCTAATCATATACAATATTTCTATTTAGTCTCTGATAATAGTATTCCTTTGAAAGTATACCCTCCCCTACTTGAGTCAGATTTTCGCTTAACATGAGGATTAACAGTCATCTCAGTTTGCCCGCTGGGGGAGTTGTGTATCAGATGAGAGGAATTGTTTCTTGGACTCCTAAAGGGGGAGTTAGAACTCCCTCCCCACCCGCAGGTTAAACTCATAAGTGGAAACATACACACGCACGCACACACACACACACACACACACACACACACACACACACACACACACACACACACACACACACACACACACACACACACACACACACACACACACACACACACCACACACACACACACACACACACACACACACACACACACACACACACACACACACACACACACACACACACACACACACACACACACACACACACACACACACACACACACACACACAAACCCACACCGGCTTGTTGCTAATTCAGCGATCCGAGTTTGAGAATCGCCTCACTGCAAACTGGCACTCAAGTTTTGGTGGACAATATATATATATATATTTGTGTGTGTGTGCGTGTGTAGTCACAACATTACCCATAGATCGGGCCATATATATGCTCTCAGTTCTCCTCTAAGAAAGTAATAGCTGTCGATCACGAGACCAACTCGTGATTCAAAATCATGGAAAATTAAACACTTGCATAGACATATTTTTTCTCGTAGTTAGTATAAATAATGTCATAATTTGTTGGTCTATTTTGCATTGATTTATGTGATTAGTAACAGAAGATCCCATAGAATATTGATTTTCGTATGGCTACGTTAATTTCATTTAACTTAGGCTATCCTTTCTCTGGACATAATAATAGTATGTACTGAATTTTTCTTTTCGTTGTATAGGTTTGAAAGTAGATATTTAAATTGTAAAGGGTTACATGAGCATGGTGTGATCAGTGGCAAGATGTACAGAGTATGCTCGTTGTAGCTCCAGTCAAGATTCTGTTCATTCAAGAGTGTCCTTGTAGAGTAAATGAGTTTAAGGGAAGCTCTCGCATTTAGAAGATCATGGTCGAAGGATGCTCGTGCTCATTTAGAAAATCGCGTTCAAAAATTTGTTTTTGTAGAATAGCTGACGGAGGCTGTCGCACTTAGAACATTGCCCAGGGAAGCTCTCGCTTTGAGAAAATCATGTTCAAAATCTCTGTCCTTGTGGAGGAGCTGATTTCGAGTGAACCTCTAGTATTTAGAAGTTTATGGTTGAAGGAAGCCCTCGCCTTCAGAAAATCATGTTGCAATGACTGGAATGAGGACCCGTCCTCCGCAAATATACACTCGTGGATATGACGCGCACGGAGCAAACAAGAAGACGTTTACCCTCAAGATTCTTTCTTGCTTCAACTGGTGCACCTCCTCCTCATCGTCCTACTTCTCCTCCTCCTCCTCCTCCTTCTCCTCCTCCTCTTCCTCC
>NC_134809.1:34082895-34112895 GCF_046742065.1 Oratosquilla oratoria | reverse complement strand
TGTTGTCCTTTCTGTTGATTTTGTCGTTGTTGTTGTTGTTGTCCTTTCTGTTGATTTTGTCGTTGTTCTTGTTGCTCTTGTTCTCGTTATTTTTGTTGTTTATACTGATCGTATTGTCTTGTTTTTGTTGTTTTTGTTCATGTGTTTGTTCTTCATGTTCTTGTTCATCTTGTTCTTGTTTTTGTTCTCGATCTTTTTGTTCTTGCTCTTTTTGTTCATGTTCTTCTTATTCTTGTTGCCCTTCTTGTCATTCTAGTCATCCTTGTTCTTTTCATCCTTGTGATTTTTTTTTTTTTCGTTATTACTGACTTTAATGCTGGTATAGTTGTTGACCACTAATTTTCATGCGTTTTAATCGATGATACCTTTGTATGGATAATGATCTGGTTTAGGTTAGCCGTATTGGTTTTATTTATTTGATGAGATCAGGTTTAGGACAAAATTTCGTGTCAATTCATCGAGATCTAATATGCACTGCATTTACCCTTTACCGGAATAAGATTGTCTAACTTAATCTAGAATAAAATCCACACAGAGAATCAATGAGTCAAATACGCTAACGTTTTAAGTTCTAAAGCCACAAAGATGTTTGCCATTGTATTTTAACGATATTAGCCAACGCTCCTCTCCCCGAGGACAATGTCGTACCGAAGAGGTGCATTCATAGAAGCCGTAAAGGAGCTATCGAAGGAAGGTAGAAGACCAGAGGGATAGTAAAAGTTTAAAGTAATCAGCACTCTTTGTTGGGTGGAGGTTAGTTTTCGACGTTAAGAAACGCTGCGGTACTCTGGTCCATAGGGGAATTAGCAAGGTCATTGAAATATATACTGCACAAAACTTAGTCAATAGGAGGAATTCAGCATTCTTTCTTGGGTGGAGGTTAGTCATCGATCTTAAGAAACGCTGCGGTACTCTGGTCCATAGGGGAATTACCAAGGTTATTGAAATATTTACTGCACAAAACTTAGTCAATAGGAGGAATTCAGCATTTTTTGTTGGGTGGAGGTTAGTCATCGATCTTAAGAAACGCTGCGGTACTCTGGTCCATAGGGGAATTACCAAGGTCATTGAAATATTTACTGCACAAAACTTAGTCAATAGGAAGAAAGAAAAGGATCAATATAGGCAATGGTCCTGATAATCAGTCCTATGACAGGAAACATATTTAAAGAGCCATAGCTTATGAAAAAAAAAAACAATATACTTACATTTTTTTATCATGAGAGGGTTTTGTGGAGAAAGATCCAAACTTGATTATGGTATCAAGGACCCCTTTGAACGCAAGCGAGGGAGAGGAGATCCAACAAAGGAACTTCTTGATGGAATGTGTGGCGCTGGAAGGGAGTCCAGAGAGGCGAGAGATCATGGGAGAGAGAAGGGGAGTGAGTTCACATGGAGGTCTATGGAGGCGTTGTGTGGGTATGCAGGGAGGGGAAAGACTCTTTTTTTGGGGAGGGAGTAGAGAGTGTAGTTGGGAACGGTAGGGAAAAAGAGTTTACAGAATATCGTGCAGTGTATTGTCTCGTGCTGTTGTGTCATATGTCATAATGTGTATTGAATGAATCTGAATATATCTAAATGAATTCTTTTCCCTATGGTAAAGTCTTCCAAGTTTAATCTCATTTGGTATGAAGTAGAATGATGCCTGATGTCGTGAACAGAAGAAAAAGGGGAGGGGAGCTGCCTTAGGGTGCAAAAGATGACCTGGCGGAAGGTAAAATAAATACTAAAGTCTCAAACACAGTTGAAGGTTTAAATGTTCGATAATTGTAGCATTCATAGATTTGACGGGGACACGTTCATGCGTCATGACCCTACATGTTTACATACATACAAATGTGTGTACATATGAACTTTAGACGAATATATCTACAGTCGTGTACGGATTCGTGTAAACCATACATACACAAACACATTAACATACACACACAGCCTTGTAGCGCAGTGGTTAGAGTTCTTGCCTGCCACTACGGCGGTCCGAGTTTAACTCCCGCCCAGAGCTGAAATCATTTCAGTATCACTGCGTTGCGGGTTGTTACTCAACTCCCGTGGGTGGGGAATTGGGTGTGTGTGTGTGCGTGTAAGGTCACAGCATTACCCATAGATCAATCAAACGAGCTATGAGCTCTCATCCGCGAGGTTAATAATTGTCGTTCACGAGTCCAACACGTGATACAAGACCATGGTGGTGAATCACACATACAGACACATACATAAATACTTATATACATAAGTGTATGTGTGTGTACATTATATGTATATATATATATATATAATGTGTATGTGTGTGTGTGTGTGTGTGTGTGTGTGTGTGTGTGTGTGTGTGTGTGTGTGTGTGTGTGTGTGTGTGTGTGTAAGTGTGTGTGTGTCAATGTGTGTTTAGGGCTACTTACTCTTGTACTACCTGCCGCATCCGGTATATCGAGGTCGATAGCCCAGGATGGCAGTCCAACTAGGTGAAGGACAACTCTGACTTTAAACCTCCGCTGCCTTGCGGCACACCTGTCTACAAGAAAGGCTTCGGGAATAAGCACCGAGGAAAAGTCTTGAGCTGGGGTCCCGAAGGTGGTTTGCAGCTGTCTTCAGCTACACCCCGGCAACTCCTGAGACGACACCGTTGTCACGCTGTATAAACATCTGCCTTTCCCTTGGATTACAACGTTGGTGTGGAGATGGAGGATCAGCTGCATTGGCAACAGCCGGCTCTCCATAACTATCTGTCTAGGCTTGTACCCTGGAGAGGTCACTTCAGTGTCGCATGATGGCGTCACTTCACAGAACGTGAAGTGACATTTTACCGGTTATAAGCTGGTAAGTTCCTTCCAGGAGGACATGAAAGGAACAAATGTGTATGACGGGACATTTCAGTCGCTCGTAATTCTCAGTGAAGTCAAACAGGGCTGTGTCCTTGCTCCAAGCTTGTTTAGGGTTTTCTTCTCCGTACTTCTGAAGCATGCTTTTGGAACAGACAAAAGGGTATCTATCTACACACAAAATCCGGTATTAACATATTTAACCTCTCCAGATTTCTCAGGGACCTCTTTGCTGATGATGCAGCTCTCACTATCCACACAGCAGAAGACCTACATAAGCTACTGGATCACTTTGCTGCAGTCTGCGATGCGTTCGGCCTCACCACCAGACTAAAGAAAACACAGGTGATGGGTCAGGACTTCGACGAGCTGCCCTCTGTCAGCATTTCTGAATATGAACTGGAGTCTGTCCATGAGTTCGTGTAGCTGGGCTCCACGACTTCTGAAACCCTGTCCTTGAAAGCCGAGCTTAACAGACGCATTGGAATGGCTGCGACAGCAATGTTTAGGCTAACAAAACGAGCCTAGGTAAACAGGAAGCTGATAGAGCACATCAAAGCTCAGATCTGGCATGTGTGATGAGCACGCTCCTCTATGGCAGCAAACATGAACCTTGTCCTCCCGGTAAGAGGGAAAGTTCAGTGCCTTTCACATGCGCTGCCTGAGGCGCATCCCAGACATTTTATGGGAAAGCCACATACCCAACGGTGCAATGCTTGAGAGGATAGAAGTGTCATCAATATTCACCCTTCTGAAACAGAGACGCACGCGCTGGTTGGGTCATGTCATTCGCATGAAAGACGGGTGAATCATCAAGGACCTCCTGTGCGGAGGGTTGGAAACAGGGAAAAGGCCAAAAGGATGACCCCAGGTGCGCTCTAAAGACACTTGCATTCGTGACCTTAGGGCGCTTGCAATCAACCCCAAGACATGGGAGGCAGTCAATGCTGACAGAAATGTCTGGAGGTGCGAGGTCCGGAAAGGACAGGGGAATTTCGAATCTGAGCAGACACGGCAAGCTGAGGATAAAATGCAGTAGAGAGAATCCCAGCCTTCAGCAGAAACTAACTTCTGCAATCACCTGCGTCTAGTGTGGTAGGGATTGTCACTCCCGGTTCGGACTCCACAGCCACAGCAGACACTGTTCTTAATAACCCAGGGCACAACTCCATAATCCCCCGGTATTGAAGGATACCTACTATTATTACTATGTGTATGTATGTATATAAACATATATTGGTTTTTAACCGCACATCATAATAATGTGTTAAGTATATGTTCCCTGTGATGTTTGAAATTTTTACTCTTCTGAGGCAATCCTATCAGAGCAGAGCGTCGCTTATCCTAGGACTCACTTAGCTTGTAGCACCCTAAGTGAAATAAAATCGGTTCGCGTTGTCTATAACAAAATTCCTTTACCACTGTAGCCAAAGTGAGGTACAAAGACTGTACCTTCCACGAGGGGATAGACCGGTGATCCTGCAAGGCTGAACACACTTGTCCAAAGTGCCAGACGTGGTGGACGGAAGGTTAGCCAAATGTATTCTCTCCTCAGTGGTTTCGTTTTATGGATATATCTACCCAACGTCCCCAGTGCACTGCCCATTCGATAACTGGCACTGCAGCTTCCCTTTTCTTTGTCTTTGTTTGTAATATGAAGGACAAACGTAGATGTCGCTAAGGTACATGTCTGTTAAAGGCATTGTCTTATTTCAGCGTCCATGTCAAGCTTAAACAAATGCTCTATTGACGAGTGAGTCGTGTTACTGTCCCCAACCCTCCCCCCCTTTCATCCTACTCCTCCATCTTCTACTTCGTCCCCGTTTGTCCCTCCAACCTCTTCTCCCTCCCTCCCTATCCCACTATTGTCTATCTATTGGATCCGCTGGAGAATAGTAGCTAGACTCGCTCTGCTTGTTCTTCTTCCTCTTCTTTTATTCGCGCTTTTCGTTTTTCTTTTTCTAATGTATTTTCCACGACAGCTACGGTGGGTCGTAGAAGCTATCAGTATTCACTGGTTTGGAGGAGCCTGGAATGACGTGGAGTAAAGGGATTTGGTCGTGGTGCCGGGTGCGCAGGGTGGCAGCAATGGTGGCGGAGGCGAAGGTGAAAAACCAGGAGCAAGAGGAGGAGGAACGGAGGAGGAAGGACGAGAAACAGAGGATGAAGATGAAATTTATGAGGAAGAGGTGACGAGGAAGGAGGGAGAGGTTCAAAAGGAAGAACAGGAGAGGGAGGAGGAGGATGGGGAGGAACTGGAGGAGGAATAGGGACACAGAAAAGGAGTGGAGAGAGGAGGAGGAGGAACAGAAACAGGAAGAGAAGGAGGAGGACCCGGAGGAGGAGGAGTGGGTGGACCCGGAGGAGGAGGAGGATCCGGAAGAGGAGGAAGAACCTGAGGAAGAGGGGTGAACTGGAGGAGAAAAGAAAGCCTAAGGATAAAGATCCGGAGGAGGAGGAGGAAGAGAATGAACAAGAGGATGAGCAAGAGGAGGACAAATAAGAGGAGGAACCAGAGGAGGAATAAGGCAAGTTGAAGGAGGAGTAAGAGGAGCCTGAAGACAATGAGGAAGGGGAACCGGTGGAGGAGGAGGAGGAGGAGAAACCGAAGGAGGAAGAAGAAATGGAGGAGGAGAGGGTATTGGTGCTGGTGGCGATGGTGATATTTGCTGTGAATGCATCGGCAAAGACGATGTCTTGGCTGTGGCTTGGTTTAGGTTTTCAAAAATACTTAGTGTTTTCTTTTCGGATTTTGATCTTTCTGACAGGAGTCTACTTTCTATCATCTTCGGCACGGACTCTGCACCTAAGATTACCCCCGATTTGTCTGAAATCCCTTCAGCTTTTGCTTCATAACCTGATTAAATGAATTCATCTACTGACAGAAAGAAAGCATTTTATATTTAGCTATGAGGTCAGATCTGTCAGACCAGGTGTTATTTATTTCATAAATTTGTTTATTCATATATTTATTCATTTATCTGTGTGTTTGTTTGGTTTCTTTTTTATCTACTTGTTCGTATGTTTACTATTTCATTTGTTTATTTTACTAATTAATTTTTTCTCTGACCTGTAGTAATAATTTGTGGATAAGTTTCCTACCATTGTATTTGTCCGGGGAACGACACATGTAAGAGAGAGTACACTTGTTGGTGTCAAAGTACTAGGAGATAATGGTGTTTAGATTCTCCCAAATATTGTAACTAAAATTCACGTCAGTGATAGATAAACTGATGTTGGTTATATTTCTGATCAGAAATTTGGAGTCGATGGTCGTTATCTAGAGTAGTATTAAAATTCGTAATGGTTACTGTTGTTGACATAGGTGATGGTTATTTTTTGTTCTTAAATATGATGGTGCTTATCTATTCTAGCGATTGTTACGAATGTTCATTAATTCCTGTAATAGTAGTTAGTGGTACAGATGGGAGAAAGCTTCTCTACAATTAATAGTGAGCACTCTCATTCTTTTGTTTACTTTTGTCAGCAAAATTACAACTAAAAGCCTTTTAATGTTGCTAAGAGCGTGGATTAATTTGCTTCTTTGAATATACTAGTATGGGCTTTTGCAATGGTATGAGACTTATTATTACGGAAGGTAGAGGGGATTGCAATGGCAGTGTTATTAGTAATTGAAATTTATTGTTTGTGTGCCTGGTTAAGTTGGTTTAACTACATTAGTATAATAATGCCTCTCGAGTGAACAGTATCGGCTAGTAACTTCCAGAAAACCAAATCAAACAAAATCTACTCTACCCTTTCCTAACCTAGCCCCACCTAAAACTAACCTAATCTAGCCTAACCTAGACTAACCTTACTATACCTAACTTAACCTAACCTGAAGCAACCTATTCTAACCTAACCGAAACAACGTCTACAGAGTACGTCAACGGATGGAGTGGATAATAGAAAATAATTTGTCATTACAGTACTATGGCGGCTTTAATGGAATAGTGTTGTATCAACTTCAATTAGATTCGCAAAACACGCTACTACGTCTGAGGGTGTGAACAAAGGAAACTAAAATACCAGAGGCATACTTAGGGCGGAGATATTGCTGGAAAAGGTGTCAGCAGCGGCCGTTATGACGGCACTGTTGAAGGGAGCGACAACCCAGAGCGCGATGTCTGCGGAAACAGTTGACACCTACAACTGCGGCCAAAGTTGTGGTACTCGGCGAACATTAAGGGCGATTTCAGTGGGACGATGAATGTTCGTGATGATCGTGCTGGAAGTTTTTATTGCGACACTGGACGTGTTGGCAAAGTTGGCAGTGACACGTGGGGAGGGGGTATCAGTCGACCCACCCAGTAATGGGTTGGGGGGCTCCCTGGTCATATTTTGTCTCCCTTCATTCTAATCTGTCCACTTTACTCTTCGTGTTCATCTCCTACATGTGCTACTATACCACATTGTTTCACTCTGTACGTAGAGAATTATTCACTTTAGTTCTTTTGATTGTTTCTTTGGTAGGATATCGAACGAATCTAGTTTATTTCACGTATACTGGCCCCATCATAGCCTTCTTGTATGTAATCTTCGGGACACCCGAGCTTGATCCATGATATTTCATGCCTATAGAAATATATCTTTTATTGCTGAGTATTTCATGTTTTTTTTCTCTAAACTGTTGCTCTCGTTAAGTTAGAAGTATTTTTGTTAGCAACATTGTAAACAATAACTAGAAAAATAACATTCCACGCTTTTAATATATGTTGAATTAGATTTGAGTAATCGTAATATAAGATGAGGTGTATTTTAATTGGACAAGTTCGCTCTGTGTATGTCGCGTATTTACTTCAGGTTCTGTTTGTCTCTTGGGAAGGTTTTCGAACAAACCCAGCTCATTCTCTGCATAGTGAACATACACTTGTCTTCTTCTTTTACCCTCTTGGGCATTTTATCGAACTGGTCTGGTTCATTCCGTGCATAGGTAAGTACCTGATGTTCAGAGTAGTTCCACCGCTTGTCATTTGAATATGCTATCGAGATAGATTTACTCACTTGAACACATTGATCCCCAAATTAGACTTTGTGATCATCATCCAGCAAACTGATGAACCGGAGTGAGTGGTTCACAGGAAGAAGCGATTTGGTTCAGTTTGATGGCTTTCTGGCTCCCTTTATGTCGTATTTTACTGCGATGATGTTGGGATGACTTGAGACGTCGCGCAGACCATTCACAAGACTTGCTCCTTTGTCTGTTGGTAGTTTTCTCGTTTTGACGATATCTTGATTAATTTTTATGGTATTTTGATGTCCTTTCTGGATGATGTAAAGGGTCAGTTTACCAGAATTTGGTCAAATAACATTCTATTTTAGTATTATGACGTATAATTGCTTTGGCATAAATTTCGGGGAAAAGTTTATTTGTATATTTTTTGTGTGCACGCCTCAACGTTTATGCCTTACTTATTTGCACACGTAGATACACACAAGCGCTCGCACACACTCACACACACACACGACTCGATGTTGCTGTTGGTAGAGTTCCCGGCTGCCACTACGGAGGTTAGGGTTCGAATCCCGCCCAGGGCTGAAATAATTCCAGTAGCACTACGCTGCGAGTTGTTACTCCTACTCTCGTGGGCGGGGAGTATTGTGTGTGTACACGTGTGTGGGTGTAAGGTCACAGCATTACCCATGGATGGGTCATGCGAGCTCTGAGCTCTCTTCCGGGAGGTAAATAGCTGTCGTTCACGAGTCCAACACGTGATCCAAGATCATGGTGAATCACACGCACGTACACACGCGCGCGCAAATAAACATACACACAAATATATATGTTCATTATTTATATATATATATATATATATATATATATATATATATATATATATATATATAATATAATGTGTGTGTGTGTGTGTGTGTGTGTATCTGTGTGTGTGTGTGTGTGTGTGTGTGTGTGTGTGTGTGTGTGTGTGTGTGTGTGTGTGTGTGTGTGTGTGTGTGTGTGTGTGTGTGTGTGTGCGTGTGTGTGTGTGTGTGTGCGTGTGTGTGTGTGTGTGTGTGTGTGTGCGTGTGTGTGCGTATGTGTGTGTGCGTATGTGTGTGTGTGTGTGTGTGTGTGTGTGTGTGTGTGTGTGTGTGTGTGTGTGTACATTGCGTGTGTATGTGTATGTGTCGGAGTTTTTTCAAGTATTTCTTTTAACATGGGCCATTCTGGTTTGTATTGAATAGTGAGAACGTTCGTAATGTTATATCTGGTATAATGGTCAACAGATACATTTAGTTTTTTGAAACAACTTTGTAGAAATATTTTTCTTCTAGTTTATGCTGAATGGTTACTTTTGCTTCGATAGTGTGCAGAAACCTTTTGAAAATGAAAGACGTACTCGCAAATAACCCTCATAACTGCTCTTAAGGAAGAACGTTTTTTCCATTTGGGACATCCATTTACATATCATGCGATAAATACTTTTAGCTCCTAAATATGAACAGCTTGATGACCTTTATACATTACTATGGGATAGGTCGGTGGTCATGTGTTAAATTCGCAAAACTGAAGACGAAAAAAGTCCTAAATAGAGTGGTATAGACTCTACAAGTCACGTGATTTAGTTACATCTAGAGGGCAATCTTTGATTGAAAAGATAATGTGTGCACAATAGAAGTTACATATATTTTGTCTTTATTAACTCTGTCCACGATCTGGTCAATTTGACTTTGTCAAGTCTTTAACCCGATTTTTTCCTGTGTATTTTGAGGTAAATATTGTTTATATAATTATTTTGGCATAGTAACAACCTTTTGTATTTTTCTGGCTAAAACCAAATGGTTTCATTCAGAAGCGGGTTAGTCTTGGGAGGAAGCTATACACACAACGTCGAGACTGTACAAATTTCCACCAGGCTTAATGACTACTTTAGGAGTCGATAGCCTTAAAAAAAAAAAAAAAGAGGAAGCACTTAATCTATCGAAACCCCATTTTTATTCTTAATCTGTCTCCCACATGAATGAAATTACCTGGCTTTAGGAAAAGCAAAATCTGAAAATGTCATTATTGCATCTGAATAATTAACTGAATAAAACTTGTTAAAAAAAATAAGTTCAAGGCCTCAAATTTTGCAGTCCTGATATATCGATAACATAGATGCAGTTTTGAATAACGATGGAGCCAAGAGGAACTTTAAACGATTCTTTAAACAAAGCGTGAGCTTTGATTCTTATATGGAATTAATATGATGAAAGAGCCTAACATAATCAAAATCTAAGGGGAAAATAATCTCGCAGATTAACATATGCCTGTGTATATACTTTTCAAGCAAAACCTCAACAGCATTTAGAAATTATGCAGTTTCATCACTAAATTAGGAAGGGACGACAGAACTTCTTACATTGACTGTACACAATAAGGTTAATGTGCCATATTATGCACATGGTGCATATATTAATTTCTTATATGAGTTTTTCTTGGATGAATAAGTTTCTAGTAGAAAAGATAGTCACATTCAAGACTACATTGCTGACTTCATCTCCGTAGGTCAGCGAGATTTAACAAACTTCAGATATTGCGTCACAGATCTTCATCTACGGGAAATTCAAATAACGACCTCATAGCTTCCTCAGAGTAGTCTTGGATATTATCACGAACGTCATTCCGCTTCGAGATGTGTCGGCTGCTCGTCCACTCGACAACGATCGTGAGTGACTCGTCGACAATACAGTCTAGAACGTATTGCTTTCCAGATAAGCTCAAGAGACCGTCGGCAGGGAGACCCCTCTTCCTACCAACGAAGATTCCGAGGCAAGCTTTTGGCAAGCGATTAGAGAGAGAGAGATTCCCATTGTTTCTCTCCTTCTTCACCTCCTCCTCTCCTCCTCCTCCTCTCCTCCTCCTCCTCTCCTCCTCTCCTCCTCTCCTCCTCTCCTCCTCTCTTCTTCTCTACATTTATTCCTCCTTATCTTCATCGCCCTCCTCTTCCTCCTCCTCCTTTTCCTTGTCTTCTCTTTCTTTCCTCCTTTTCTTCTTCCCCTCTTCCCCCTTTTCTTTTCCCCTCGTCCTCCTTATCTTCCTCATATTCCTCTTTCTCTTCCTCCTCCTTCTACTCTTCTTTTTCTTCTTCATCTTCCTTCTTTTCCTCCTGTTCCTTTTTTTTTTCTTCCCCTCTTCCCTTTCTTTCTCCACTTCCTCTTCCTTTTCCTCTTCCTTTTTATCTTCCTCCCCTTCCTTTCCTTCCTCCTTCACTGCTTTCGCCATTCCCTGCTTTCCTTTCCTGTATTCCCCATTTACTCTCATCTTACTCTTCCTCTTTCACCTTCTCTTCTTCCTTTTGACCTAATTCTTCCTTCTCCTCTTTCTCTTTCTTCTTTTTCTACTCTTCTTCATTTTCTTTTGTTCTTTCTACTTCTCTCCTCACCTCTCTTTCTCCTCCCCTCCTCTTCTTTCTTTTCTCCTTTTCTTCCTCCTCTTATTTTGCCTCCTTCTTTTATTTCCCTCTCCCTCTTCCTCTTTATTTCTCTCCTTCTGTTCCTCCTTTTCCTTCTCCTCCTCTTTCTCTTTGTCTTCATCTTTCTCTTCTTCTCCTCTTCCACCGTCTCCTCCTTCATCTTCTCCTTTTATCCTCCTCCTCTTCTCTTCCTCACTGTCCTCATTTCTTCCTCGCTCTCCTCATTTTCCTCCCCCTCCTCCTCCTCTTCCCTCCTATCTTCCTCCTCGCCCTCCCCCTCCTCCTCGACCTTCATCCTCCAACCTCCTCTGCGCCCTCCTGCGACTCGGTGGACAGTTTGCGGGACCCATAAAGCGGTTATGTGGCTCATTAAGAAGGTGTTAGAGACCCTGGACTGCCTTTGAAGCTCCTCATTGCAATCATCTCCTACTGCTGGTCCTTGTGGCTGCGACCGTGGGCAGAGTTGAACGTGTGCATAAGGGAGAAGGTTTGGCTAAAGGGGAGGGGGGAGAAGGAGGAGGGGGGAGAAGGAGGAGGGGGGAGAAGGAGGAGGGGGGAGAAGGAGGAGGGGGAGAAGGAGGAGGGGGAGAAGGAGGAAAGGGAGAAGGAGGAGGGGGGAAGGAGGAGGGGGAGGAGGAGGAGGGGGAGAAGGAGGAGGGGGAGAAGGTGGAGGGGGAGAAGGAGGAGAGGGAGAAAGAGGAGGGGGAGAAGGAGGGAGGGGGAGAAGGAGGAGGGGGAGAAGAAAGAGGGGGAGAAGGAGGGAGGGGGAGAAGGAGGAGGGGGAGAAGGAGGAGGGGGAGAAGGAGGAGGGGGAGAAGGGGGAGGGAGAGAAAGAGGAGGGGGAGAAGGAGGAGGGGAAGAAAACAAAGATAGGAGGAGAGGGAGGAAGGTGGAGGAGGTAGGATAGGAGGAAGGTTGGGATGGAGAGGAAAGGAGAAGAGGGAAAACAGAAGTAGGATAAGGGAAGGGAAGAATGAAAGTGAGGGAAGGAAAGGATGGGGAGACTTGGGTAACGAAGTCATAAAGAGAACACGAAAATATTTCTGGTCACGGGAAGGTGATTAAAAGCAACGGATACACAGGCCTTCTCCGTTGGTCTCAATGCTGTTTATGTCTCTATCTTTTGTTCACAACTAGTTAGGCAGATGCTTGTTTCAGTTGATCTTTTATGGCTCTCCTGATATTTCCGAACGGCCCGTCCTTCTTCTCTTCTTGATCTTCCTTCGATTTCTGCGTTTTCTTTGCTGCGTTTTTTTTATGGTTGTTCAAATCTTCTGTTTCTGTTCTCACACATTATCTCCCTTCTACCATCACTCCCTTTTCTCCCTCCTTTCCTCTTTCTTCCTTTTTCCCTCCTATCTTTACTCCCCTCCCGATATTCTTCATTCTCTCCCTCTCTAATTCCTTCCCTCCCTTCTTCCTTCCTCCTTCACTTTTCCATCCCCACTTTCTTCCCTGACTCAATCCCTTTCTCCTTCCATGTCCGTTTCTTTCTTTCATCCTACCATTTAGCTTTCCTTTCTCACTCACTCCCTCCCTCCCTCCCTCTCTCCCTCCCTCCCTCCCTCCCTCCCTCCCTCCCTCCCTCCTTCCCTTAACTTTTATGAACTAAAGTGTGTTACGGTTGCGATACAGGAGGGTAGGGAAAGGAAGAAGAAATGGTTAGAATGATGGTTGTACAGGATCGACCATGGCACTAAAGCCTTTGGCCACGACCCCCACGAGAGCTCGTGCGGGATATTAGAAAGGGCGACGGGTCTTGATTTAGTCGGCAACGGCACTGTTGGGTGGACATTTGCGCCACCGTCGGCCTCCCGGCTCTGTCGGAGGGATTTTGGGCGTGGAGCATAGGAACGAGGGGATCAGGAGGTGGAGGCGGGGAGGGAGAGGTGAAGCGAGGAAGGGAGAGAGAGAGAGGAAGGAAGGGAGAGGGGGAGGGAGGGAAGGGGAGGGAAAAGTGGAGAAGGAGATGGGGAGAGGGGAGGGAGAGAAAGGGAAGGAGGAAGGGACTGAGGAAGAGAGGGGAAATGGGGTGAAAGAGAGAGGTGAAGGAAGGAAGGGAGAGAGAGAGAGGAAGGAAGGGGGAGAGGGAAGGAGGGAGGGGAAGGGTAGAGAAAAGTGGAGAAGATAGGGAGAGGGGAGGGAGAGGAAGGGAAGGAGGAAGGAACTGAGGAAGAGAGGGGAAATAGGGTGAAAGAGAGAGGTGAAGGAAGGGAAAGAGAGAGGAAGGAAGGGGGAGAGGGAAAAGTGGAGAAGATAGGGAGAGGGGAGGGAGAAGAAGGGAAGGAGAAAGGGACTGAGGAAGAGAGGGGAAATGGGGTGAAAGAGAGAGGTGAAGGAAGGGAGAGAGAGAGAGGAAGGAAGGGGAAGAGGGAAAAGTGGAGAAGAAGATAGGGAGAGGGGAGGGAGAGGAAGGGACAGAGGAAGAGAGGTGAAATGGGGTGAGAGAAGGATGGAAAGGTGAGGAAGAGAAGTAGTGAGAAAGACGAGGAGATAGAGGAGTGAGGGAGAGAGGGGAAAGGGGAAGAAGGAGGGAAGGAGGGGGGGATAGAGGAGGGTAGAGGGAGCAGCACTTTGATCACTGCCGTGAAGGTCTGCCTTGTTTCTGATATTCATATTGTGTGTACGCATTTATTTGGCCGCCATTTCGGAAAGAAATGTTTTCCAGTGTGTGTCCCACTTGTTTTGAGTTTATTGTTTCTCTGTTGCGTTCGTAATTATTATGATTATAGTCGTGATGACTTAGAACACTTTTGTGAATGGTAGTGATGTATTTGTTGGCACTGTAGGTTTCATTGTTCATATCAACAAACGTTTCATTAGATATAGGTCACCCATACTTTTGCATATTTGTATTTTTCATTATTTTTTTCGTAATTGTCGCTTTCAATGTTGATTTACTTTTCATACTTTCCGTTATTCTTGTTGTCGTTATCTTGGTAATGTCTTTCGTCCATAATCGTCGTCATCTTCACAATTTTTTAATGTTCGACGGGATTTAATCTTATCGAACTCTGAAACTGTATCGTTACTGGTGATATAATCACTGGCTTCGAGGAACTGGGCCAACCGCCAGATTGTTTAGAAATATCAAAAGTTAAGCCCGGATCGGTCAAAGAGAACAGATTACAACAGTTCATCCAGTCCCATTTCGTTTAGTTTTCAGTTCAGTCTTTTCCGAAACAGGAGCTGAACTAAACAAAGAAATAACTGTTAGTTAACCACATTTACAAGTGTTATCTTCTTGCATGATTATTCTGTCTTACACCAGAAGAGTGTATTCACCCAAGGAATATCATTCTCGCTCCTGAGGACGTTAGCCACCTCGCCTTCGCGAACCTCTGCTCGGGCCACACACGAAGCCCATCTACATCTACACTATTGTCTTTCTTCCGTTTTCTTTCAAGCTCGACCCTTATTCACACGCCTCTTCCTTTTGTGGCTAAAGGATGCATGACGATCGTCTTTCTTTTCGAGGAGGACCTTGGGCTGTGGTCACCCTCAGAACATGTTCGAATTCGTCCTCTGCATTCGTTTTCTCGTCTCTTTGCCCCTCTCACTTTCGTATTCTCTTCTCGGATTTACCTGGTCTTGGATTGCCTGCACAGAATGACCGTAGTCAACCTGATACATGGCCAAGAACTTCAGACAAATTACGTATAATATATATATATATATATATATATATATATATATAATATTATATATATATATATATATATATATATATACAAACATATATGGGTCCCAGTGATTAGAGATACGTTTCTATCAACCACAATGCACTTCAATTCTAAGCCATCAACATCAGACGAACCGTGGAGGCGCATGCAGAAATTGAAACGTGGTACGCCCTAGGACTCTAACTCATACGGCGAGAACGTTACCAGTGCCGTATTGGCTATTGCACCGATACACCATCAAGAGAGATATAAGGTGTATGTGTGTGTGTGTGTGTGTGTGTGTGTGTGTGTGTGTGTGTGTGTGTGTGTGTGTATGTGTGTGTGTGTGTGTGAGAGAGAGAGAGTGTGTGTGTGTGTGTGTGTTTACATACATACATTCATATACCATAGGCTTTTCCCCTTACAAGTGAGGTGGCCAAAGCCAAAGGTATAAATCTACTTCCAACCATTTCATCACCACATACTCCATTCCCAGTCACTACCCGTCCCTCCCTCTTTTCTTGGCTCCTCATGGATGACAGGTCATTCTTGCATCTCGGCCACTGCCCTGAGTCAGAAGCAATGCAGGAAGGCACAACACACACACACACACACACACACACACACACACACACACACACACACACACACACACACACACACACACACACACACACGCACACATACTCACACCCGTGTGTATTATATATATATATATATATATATTATATATATATATATATATATATATAGATACATACATTTATATATATAGATAGATACATACATTTATATATATATATATATATATATAGATATATATATGTATAAATTTAGATTATATATATATATATAAATGTATATATATATATATATATATAATATATATATATAGATATATAATACATTTAGATTATATATATATTATATATATAATATATATTTATATATATATATATTTATATTATATATATATATATATATATATATATGTATATATAAACTTATACATATATATATATATATAGAGAGATACATATATATACATTTATATATATGTATATATATATATATAGATATATGTGTGTGTGTGTGTGTGTGTGTGTGTGTGTGTGGTGTGTGTGTGTGTGTGTGTGTGTTTGTATGAGATGTAATACCTAGGGTGAGAGTTACAGGAGAAAGTTACAAGTCAGAAAGTCGAATTTGCAGTTAAATTGTTAGTGGAGCTCATGATTCGGCAGACGATTTTATTCAGTTGGGAATATCTCCAATCCCGAACTCACCACTTCCCTGAATAGAATTGCTTGCTTTTGGTTTTAGGAGGATGTATAAAGTGTCCCTCTGTGTTGACAGGCTTAAAGGAGCTTGGTTATAAGGGAACTTGGTAGTTACGAACGAGTTTAACCACGACGTAATTTTAACGAGCTTGTAATTGGGGAAAAAGGATTGTGAAAGTATAAAAGAAGATTAGGAGGAGGAGAAATGGATGGTGGGGATTAGGAAGAATGAGAATATAACGTTCTAGAAGAAGACACAGTCTTCTCTCTTTCAGGAATCGCTAAAATTTGTCAATCTCTAGTGTCTGGAACAAATATATGTTTAGAAAATATTCCAGTATATTACAAAGTGTTTTATGTGTAGGTATTCTCAGTAGAGAAAATAAATTTTATGAATAAATGAACATGAGGGAGAGACGAAGAGGAAATATTATATGGATAAAAAAGAAAACAAAATCGAGAAGGAACAATATGATTAGAAGGAAAAAGGTAAAGGGTGGCAGAGAAGAATCTTAGGAAACTTGGAAAGGGGTTACAAGAAGGATATAAGGAAGAAATAGATGATGCAGAGGGGATCAGAGAAAGAGCAATATAAAATGTAAAGAACAATGGGGAAATGAAACTAGAGAGAGAGGCCAAAGAGGCGTAGATGAAATAAAATAAAAACGAGAGAACTGGAAGAGAAAGAAGGTGGTTCTAAGGAGAGAAAAGGAAGAGAGAGTTGTTGAAGAGAAAAAGAGAGAACCAGGAGGTCATGAGACGTTGGAGAAAGTATTCAGCTTATGATAGATTGTAGGTGTAGAGAAAATGTTCGAGGAAGTCGTCCTAACGGAGTGGAAAAGAGTATGGAAGGAACTGGTGAGAAAAGACGTTTAGCCTAATTGAAAAAATAAAGTATTATGAAGACAAAAATCTCCAGTCGCTCAAAAGTCACGCCTGAAGACCATTTCACCTTTTATAGAGCCAGATACCCGAGGGTAGCTCTGAACCAGGTAAGAGAAACCAACGTTGCACCTCTCAACTCCGTTCCATCATTAGGCTTACTGTTAATTAGTGCTCAGTGGAGAGCAAGGAGTGTACGTGGTAGGGTTACTCACTTCATACGTTAACCAAGGCTTTTTCCTTATACAATTTGGGATGTCTCCCTATGTGTACGTGTTGTACATATATTTGTATATTCTTACCATAGCATGAATTCAACAATGTATATGACCATACGTTTGAATATATACACACGCACAAACACACACACACACGTGTATATATATATACACACACACACACACACACACACACACACACACACATATATATATATATATATACATATTAGTGTATTTTGGGAGCAGGTTCTCTTTTAAACATGTTTGATTGAATACGACAGCATTCTGTAAGTTGTTAATTTTCTTTTTTGTGTTTTCTATTTTTCTATCCAAGGGAAGAATATCATTAGAAAAATAGAAAATACAAGAAAGAAAATTAACAACTTCCAGAATGCTGTCGTATTCAATCAAACATATATAGATATATAAATATGTATATATATATATATATATATATATTTATTTATTTATTTGAGTGTGTGTCCCTCGTATGAATAATAGTATTTAGACATCTTACTTATTCTTATGATATACTTTTTCTATTTTATCTTCCTTCTCGAATACCTACTAGTTTGACCAATGTAATATGTACGAATTCTAGAAGGGAAGCTATAGAGGGTGTAGACACAACGTCATTTATTACTTAGAGAGAAATGAGGAAATTATCATTTCTAAGGGTATCGAGTTCAACTTTGATGTTAAACTCGTTGAGAAAATAAGGAAGTCTTGTCAAGCTGTCATGGATTTTTCTTATTTATCTGATATTCATTTCATATAAGAATTCAGAAATATATACTCAGTAAAATAAGATGAACATGGAAAATAATAGTTAGACTTTTTTATTGACAGATTTAGTGAAAACAAGTATATTTAAATTCTGTATCTCATATAATCCAAAAAGTATAACGAAAATAAGATAATCATGTTTGTTTATTTGTATATGTACACATGTAAATGTACAATGATATTCATAAGCACATAGGAACACATATGCATACTTATACGTATACTTTAAGAGACGAAAACGAGGAGGAGGGAAAGAGTAAAGAAAAAGGAGAGACAAACAGCAAAATATGAGTGAAAAGGATAAATAGAGTAATGAATTTTGCAGGTTTAGAGTGCTTAGAGTGTGTGGAATAAAGCGGAAATCCACCCACGAATATCTGTAAAGAGTCCATAGAAAAATAGAAGACTTAAAAAATGTGTGGTCTCATTTGCCAAATGAATGGAGTCAGGAGAAAGTTGTTCACAAGGAAAAGAATCAATGAAGACGGAATAGATGCTATTATAGTAGAGACAGAGAGAGGATATGCGGATTAGATACCAGAAGTATGATAAATCTGTTGTATGTGTGTTAAGAACAGTCTTTTTTTTTTTTTTTTTTTTTTACAAAATTAGTAGAACCTGTGTTAGAATTAGAAATGAATAGAGTGAGTGGTTTGAGATGAAGGTGGAGCTTCGCCAGGGATGTGCTATGTCGAATTGGCTGTTCAATTTATACATGGATGGGGTGGTGCGAGAGGTAAACACAAGGGTATGGGACAGGAACTGGAGATAAGAAAAATAAAATAGGGGATAATCCAGTTGTTGTTTGCTGACTACACTGCGTTTGTGGCAGGATCAGAGGAGGGATTAAGGAAGTTAGTGGCATAGTTTGGAAAGGTGTGCGAAAGAAGGAAGTTGAAGATAAATATGGATAAAAGTAAGATGACGAGATGTACAAGGGGAGAAAGTGGCAGTAAATTGGAAGTGAGTATTAAGGGAGAGACTGGAGGAAGTGGATAGCTTTAGATACTTGGGTGTGAATGTGGCGGGAAGGGATTAAAAAGTGTAATGAGAAAATAGACATTTGGGAATGGATACTAAGAGGGGATTGTATGAAGGAGTGATTGTGCCGACAGCACTGTATGGGGCAGAAACATGGAGCATTAAGTGAGGAGGAGTTTGAATGTGTTTGAGATGAAATGCCTGAGAGGTATGGTAGGGGTTACTATGCTGGGTAGCATGAGAAATGAGGTGAAGAGGAGAGTTGGGATTGAAAGGGAGTTGGGAGATAGGGTTGATGAAAGAGTATTGGGAGGTTTTAGACACATGGAAAGAATGAATGAAGAATGATTAGTAAAAGAGGAGTGGAAAGCAGAGGTGGAAGGGGTGAACATGAGGGAGCGACCAAGGATGAGATGGATGGATGGGGTAAAAGGGGCACTGGGAAAGAGGGGAATGTCTATTGAGGATGAAAAGGAGAAGACAGAAGATAGGGATGAGTGAGAATGGTTTTGTATGGATGATGTGGTGATACATGGAAGGGAGTGGGTGGGAGAGGGGTAGTAAGGAGTATGTGTGAGTTATATTTTAACACAGCCCGAAGGTACTTCTCCCCGTCTTCTCTTTTTCTGCATGAGGGGACGGAGAAGGGGGTAGTCGCAGATTAAATGAAGCGTCCTTGTTGTAGGTGTGCTGTGTCTTGCTGCATTGCTTTTGACTCAGGGTAGTGGCCGAGATGCACGGATGACTCGTCATCCAGGAGGAGCCAAGATAAGAAGGAGTGAGAGGGATGAATGGGAGTGGAGTATGTAAGGGATGGAATGGGTGGGAGTGAATTTATGCCTTTGTTTTTTTGGCTACCTCCCTTGTACGGAGGAAAAAGCAGTTGGTATATGTATGTATGTGTCTGTGTACATGTGTATGTGTGTATGTATGTGTGTGTGTGTGTGTGTGTGTGTGTGTGTGTGTGTGTGTGTGTTTGATTGTGTACCTAATTGCATTTCCCGAATTATGAAGTAGTATACGGATTGGAGTTATGCTTATGGAAGCCTGTCATTATATTCCTACGTATCAAAGTTTTTCTTAAATATGTTTATAATGTTGAACTGGATTATTTCTTTTAATGTCTTCCGGCAATTGCAACATGTGTGTGGAAACCTATGATTTCTAGCATGTTTTGATCCATATATTCTTTATTATTTTTATTTCTTGCTTTTAATTCCTAAGTAACAAATACTCGTCGTCTTTTTCTTCTACTTCTATCTCCATTGCGCTCTTTTCTTTCTCAATATGGGTAGTCTCAATTTTTCCAGCTTCTCCTCATGGTTGCTGCCGTTTATATTCTCACTGTTTTTCTTATATATTCTGTATAATATTGTGACTTCACCAATACTCTATATTCTATATATGTTATTGCTGCAACCATCATCACTCTCACTTTCATGATTTATCGTCTGTCCCTCCACCACGTGGTATACTTTTCTCCCACCTGAATATTAGTATTTCCATTGAGCTTGTTATCTATAAAAAAAAAACAGTGTTTCCCTTTGATTCTTTCTTTTTTAGATAGTTCTTTATCTTTAATAATACTATAGTCAATCCGGCTATGTTGTACCGTAATTTCCATAATTTCGATTTGCTCCTTCTCCCACCTTCTTCAATGGATGTTTTCTTCAATATCACGTCTTCATCTTCTGAGCTATTCCAAATAAATCTCTTCTATCTCCTATTCATTTTCTTTTGCCAAATTTCTTGTATTCTCTTTATTTTCCTCTGTTGCATCCCTCATTGCCATTTCTTTAAAATTGTCTTTACTCGTTATTTTTCATGTTCTATTAATCATATCATTCACCGTAGTTTGTGAGTTTTCTAAATGATTTAAAATTACTTTCTTTTGATCATGTATCTCTCTGTACAAATTTCCCCCAAAAAATAATCTGGTTCTTTTGGTCGTGTACCTCGTTACAAACTTTCCTATCCTAACAATCTGGTTCAGCGCCATAATCGCCCTCTCTCAGACAGGGCTAGAATGGTTTTTCCTTACGGAAGATTTTTGAAGCAGGGAATTTAATGTAGTATGCCCTTACTTTGCAAAGAATTTAATGTAGTATGCCCTTACATTGCAAAGAATTTAATTTAGTATACCCTTACTTTGCAAAGAACTTAATGCAGTATGCCCTTACTTTGCAAAGAATTTAATGTAGTATGCCTTTACTTTGAATTCACTCAGCCTACAGCCTCAATCCGCCTCCATTCCGACTCTCTAAACCGCTCTGCATTTGACCAGAGACAGTGGCGGTCGCCCGCGGGGCAGTCGGTAGATGAATGTTCTTACTACAGAATTTA
The DNA here is from genome assembly GCF_046742065.1 of Oratosquilla oratoria. Classification (NCBI taxonomy): domain Eukaryota; kingdom Metazoa; phylum Arthropoda; class Malacostraca; order Stomatopoda; family Squillidae; genus Oratosquilla; species Oratosquilla oratoria. The sequence continues at coordinate 34,091,537 of NC_134809.1, read as the reverse complement.
AGGTCCCCGGATCAACTCCTTGGTAAATTTGGCGTCTCTCTAGGTGGTCTGCCGTTTATTTCGTTGTAAGCTTGTTGTCCTGGCCTTATGTTAACCTAACCTAAATAACTCATTTACTTCTTTAACGCATGTCTATTTTAATGTCCATGAATATTTACACACCTTCCTTCGTTTTATGCCTTTCCTATGTTTCTTTTTCTTTTCTTGATTGTAATTTACTCTCTTTAAATGTTATGGCAATTATACATTTATTTACATCAACTATATTTCCTACCAAAGTTTCTTTACATGTATATACTTTTATCACATTTTTTCCACACCTTTTTCCTCTCGCTATTGTAGTTCCCTATTTTTATTGGTTTGAGCATTTTCCTTCTCATGTAGTCTTTGCACCATTCCTGTTTTTGTTTGGTCTCTCTGATTTTTCCTCTGTTCTCCTTTGCTTTTTTCCATTATCCTTCAACATCTCTCTTCCTATCTTTGACTTGTCATAATCATCTTTCAGCTTGTTAACTCTCTCTCTTGGTTTTCTTTGAAATTGGCAATATCCCTTAACTGATATTCTAAATCTTCTAATCTTACCTATTGGGATGTTAATTGTTTGTTAAGTGAACTGCAATTTCCTTTATACTTATCGTATTTGCCAATGTTTTTAACTGAGTTATGTTATTTATCATGTTGATGATTTTATTATAATGAATATCCTCTTCCTGTTCAGTATCGGTGTCGAGATTAGTAATCATCTCCTGTGCCTATTAAGTGAAGGCTTTACCCACTCTCCAATTTTTTTTTTTTTTTACTTTACATTAAATCTGGTGTGTGCATATGTGTTTGTGTGTGTGTGTGTGTGTGTGTGTGTGTGTGTGTGTGTGTGTGTGTGTGTGTGTGTGTGTGTGTGTGTGTGTGTGTGTGTGTGTGTGTGTGTGTGTGTGTGGTTGTTTACCTAATTTGAAGTATAGTTACAGGAAAGGAGCAACGCTCGTTGGGACCCATCCCTTACTCTCCAATTTCATCATACCTAGCCTCAAATACACATACAAAGTTTTTGAAAATGCGATGGCATCGATCTCCGTACCTCTCGCATGCAAAGCGAGCGCTCTGCCATCTGAGCTACATCCCCCATTTGTGTGTGTGCGTGAATGTGTGCACGTAATAGAGAGGGAGAGAGAAACAGGGAGAGAGGAAGAGATATAGAAAGAGGATACAGTAATGCAAGTTCTTGCGAAGTATAACTGTTCTTCTACTATTACCATGTAAAGTAGTACAGACTGTCGGGATGTTTACGAATAATGCCCACCCCCCCTTCTTCAACTGGATTCCCGTTAGTGAAACGGGTGTGTTGGGCACCCAGATCAAAGAAAAATATTATTATCTAAAGAGCAGACGAACTTCCTACGGTCTGTGGCCAGTCCCACTCATTATCATTAACTAACCAACATGTTTATCGCCCGTAGCAGCCATACAGGGCCGGGGCGCTGATGCCTTGGAGACTGAGTAATGTCCTAATGCTTTAGTTGCACTGAATCCAGCAACATGTTTCTTTTGTTCTTGATTCAAGTCATCTTAGGTGGATCAGGGTGAACTTCCGATGAACTATTTTTGTGGTCTTCTTCAACATTATTGACCTTTTCATCAGCGGACCTCAGTAAGCTTAGGATGTACTGTGTATAGTAAATCATTTATTAGTCTCGCCTCAGCAATGGGGTTCCTCTCCAAGAGGCTGTGGATAGTATATATAACAAACTAAAGTCGTTGTTATAGATTTACTCCGATTAATAAGCATAAGATGGAGTGAGGTTAAAAAACACTTGGGACTTCATCTCTATTATTGCAGTATATATACCTCCCATTGCATTGTGTATAAAACTTCACCTTACAGTCGGCCAGTATCCAACGTAGGAGTCATTTTGGACGATTTCAATCACAGTTAGGCCTAATCTTCACAAGAGAAAACGGAACACATTGCATGAGCAAGTCGAGTGATCATCCCGCAGAAAGTGTTTGGAAGGGTAAAGGATGTCTGCATGGTGGCTTCCTCGAAGTAACCATGGAGAACGGCGTTGGCGTGTGAGCGAAGCTTTCCATTGGGGATGATGCAAGAACGTGGACCAGTCACCTGAGACAGAATCAATCCACCGTGTTCATAATTCACCTGAGCGTGGTCGCGTGACTAGTGTGGTCTGTCAGTCGATTCAGTTTTTTACCTGGCTTTTGGTCACTGTGGTAGTATAGTCATGGAATAGGATGATGACAATTATTATTATCAGTATTACTAATATTATCATAATATTAATGATAATAACAATTATTAATATTATTATTAGTAGTAGTAGTAGTAATCATCATCATCATCATCATCATCCGCCGCCGCCGCCGCCGCCGCCGCCGCCGCCGCCGCCGCCGCCGCCGCCGCCGCTGTTATTGTAATTATCATTAAAACCATTGCTATTGTTATACCTTGTTTTTCTTATTTACCTATTCATTTGCATTTGTTCGTGTTTTTTCACGTCCCTTTATTCATTTTGATGAATTGATCAAATTGTTAAATGAATAGGTTGTGTATTACATATTTTCGTCCTTTTTTACTTTATCATATATATAGTATATATATATATATCTATATATATATACAGTATATATTTATATATATATATATATATATGTGTGTGTGTGTGTGTGTGTGTGTGTGTGTGTGTGAGTGTGTGTGTGTGTGTGTGTGTGTGTGTGTTTGTTTGTTTTGTGATCGTGCTTAGAAGAGTGTTGCTTTAGTTGTTCGTGTGTACCGGGTCTGTCGGAACGAGTCTCCCACACACCACTAATTACCTCCTCTCGCTACGAGTTGAGCTCGTTCTAATTGCACTGCATATGCTCTCATTGCAGCCTCTTCCAGCTAAAATTGCATCGAATTTACTTTGATCACATCTCCCGGTTTAAGTAGTATTAGATTTTTACTCTCACCGTGATCCTCCTATTTTTTTTAACGTGCGCGTCGAATCATTGTGCGACAAACCCCACATGAATATTGTAATCACTACAAGTATATGGAAGTTCGTCCTGTGACAGCCTTCAAATAAATTTTGTGTTTACTGTCCACGAAGAACTACAGGTCTGGCAGTGTTGATGAAATTTATATATTCTACTCGTTCCAGCATGTGAAACTCTCTTTTCCGCCACTGTGCGTTCCAGGAAATGTCATTGTTCGGAATCCTCTTTGGTGTCTCGTTTATGCATACTAGCATCGAAGAATTTTCTTTATAAGAGTTAGAATGCATTAAAACATTAATACGCCCACGTCCAATAACAAAGCTGTAGTTCTTAGTGACGTATTGTCACGACAACTTTATTATTACTTGTACGTCACATTATGAAGAATGTTCTGTGTATACATAGCGCAGTGGTTGTGTGTACAAGGATTCCAGCGTCTGCGCTTCCAGGTAGTCTTCCAGGCAGCCAGGGCATACGATCTTTAGTTCCAAACTCCAACAAAGGTTATCATGTCTAGCCACATCGCAGTGTCAGTAATGGCTGAAATAATGAAAGAGAATTTGTATCACTGAGTCATACATCCATCTGCAAAAAAATATATTTTATATGAAATGCATTTCGAATCGAAATTTGCGTCAACCATGTGTGACATCATAGCACGTCGCTCTCAGAATTTTTGTACTCCGCAAAATTAAACCAATGTATCCAGATTCTAGGCTGTGATTTCTCCTTACAGCACACGCACACACACGCACACACACACACACACACACACACACACACACACACACACACACACACACACACACACACACACACACACACACACACACACACACACACACACACACACACACACGCGCGCGCGCGCGCACACACACACCTATGTGTGTATATATATATATATATATATATGTATATATATATATATATATATATACATATATATATATATATACATATGCATGCATACATACGCACACAAGCAAACACAACATACGACAGACAGTAATACACACACGCGCGCACACACATATGCACATGTAAATAAAAACACAACCACACAACACACACACACACACACACACACACACACACACACACACACACACACACACACACACACACACACGATCGCGAGGATATAATAGTCTGGTAATAAACAATGTCAATTAAGATAGAATAAAATAAGATAGCATACTCGTAAGATGAAGTAGATAGTAAAGTAATATATTGTAATGTAATGTAATACAAAGTAAAAATTTTTGACATCGGACGGTAATTTTACTTATCGAATACTTTTTTTTTTATCAATTAGACATTTTATTCGTAAAAACCTATATGGTTTCTGAATGAACAACTTAAAGATTGTAATGAAAATATAAATTATAGATATTTACAAAAGAAAGGCCCATATCACGTAAGATATCATATCACGTATCATATTGTTATTGCACGTTAGTAGACATTGTAACCCTCTCAACTGTTAGGATGAAACTGCCTCGAAAGAGCTACAATAAGTCACAAAGACGTAGAAGGCAACGTAAGGGCTAAACATTTGGTCTGAGTTCCACACAACTGGTAACCTGTTAAATAGATTTTACCTTCCTCCTCTTGGTTAGTTGAGCCCGTTAAAAATAAATTATGAAAAAATAAATATTTAACTGAGAAGGAATGCAAATTCTACTATAATCCATGGATCATATATTCACGAAAGTGACATTGCTTTTTTTTTTATAAACTAGAACTAAAATCCAACTCTATCGGTGATACCCTGTTAGTCTACTCAGCGACATGTAGTCTGAACGTAAAAAGAAAGAAAAATGTAAAATAAAAAGTTTATAATAATCCCATTTCCAGAGGAGATTTTTTTCGAATAGGATTTCATCCATTTAGACTTGGCCCTTTTGTTTTCGTTATTCAGTCAAGGATTTCTGAAGAACGCTGGAGGGCCTGGGTTGGCCAAGAACTGTGGTCTGTTCGAGAAATAGTTGTTCGAGACTGAGCATCATTAATTTGTGCAAGTACACACTTGTGCTCGACAGCCAGCCCAGGTCACGTGTCTCTTTACTTATCTGAATGAAGTAGGCTGGTGGCAGCCGGAATAATATACGAGAAAAATAATCTTAAAAAAAATTACACTGGTAGACGCTCTTGAATACGAGTATAAGGAAGTATTGGTAAGTAGCTTATGCCAAGAGGCACGGAGCTGCGGCCGAAGCCGTCACCTTTGCCCTATGTGCTTTGGAGACTGTTCGAGGAGTAAATAGTCACTGCTGGGAATCGGAGAGAAAAGCGGGATTCGGTTCCACAATTAACCGTGTACGAGAACAGAACGCTTGCGATTAGGCCACCAGTACATCGGAGAGGAGATAGAAGATATGTAAGGGAAATTCTAGGCGGAGACTTGATCTTAATACTTCCTAGTGATATACATATTTAGTTATTTCAAATATACCTTTGTGTGCTTGAGACTGTAGGCATCTCCTATATAATAGTTTGTAGCCTTTTGTTAGTCTATGCGTATGTTAATGCATGGGCTCAGGTGTTTGCAAAAATGAATCTTTTTATTTTGATTTGACGTTGTAGTAAAAGATAAATGAAGATATTTTACTAAATGGTCCTTCTCTTATCCCAATGAAAATTCCTCAAGTTTGCCATATCAGAATATGTAACAGGGTGTAGTTGACAAATTTGTAATTCTCGTATGTACTAATAGATTGGACCAACGTATGTTCAATTCATTTCTACATTGCTTCAGCTGTGTACTAATCGCGAGCTACAGCTGTATCACAGCGTGCAGGTGGTGAAAGCAGCACCATTTGGTAGTATGTAGAAACGCCACAATATTGTATGAACTTTGAAATCCGAGTGCAACTAAATCAATTGATCGGTATTGTACTGGCGTAACTCGTATCTCCACCAAGATATATTATGCATGCATACAATACAATACACACACACATGTATATACGAGAATACATACATATATATATATATATATATATATATATATATATATATATATGCACACACACACACACACACACACACACACACACACACACACACACACACACACACACACACACACACACACATATATATATATATATATATATAATGTGTGTGTGTGTGTGTGTGTATGTTTGTATGTATGTGTAGGCAATTTTTCTCTCATCCTTTCTCTCTTGTTCTCTTTTTCTTTTTAATATTGATAATTACTATTGTGCTAACTTAAATGGTTTTCTTGTTTTTATACACAAAATATCTCACATTTGGAAAAGTTCCAAAGATCTTGTTCCTTCTCCTATTATCGTATGTTATTTCTCCTGTTTTCTCTCTCTCTCTCTCTCTCTCTCTCTCTCTCTCTCTCTCTCTCTCTCTCTCTCTCTCTCTCTCTCTCTCTCTCTCTCTCTCTCTCTCTCGTTGTCTTACTCTCATTCTTTTTCTCTTCTTCTTTTTCTCTCCTCTTTCCTTTTCTTTCTCTCCTTCTCTTTATCTCTTTCTCTTTGTCCTTTTCTCTTTCTCTCCTTGTCTGTCTCTCCTTGTCTGTCTCTCCTTGTCCTTCTCTCCTCATTCTCCTCTCTCTCTCTCTCTCTCTCTCTCTCTCTCTCTCTCTCTCTCTCTCTCTCTCTCTCTCTCTATCTATCTATCTATCTATCTATCCATCTATCTCTCTATCTCTCTTCCTCAGTTCCGAATTTCAAAGTCAGTTTGAAGTACTTGGACACGTATGATCAGAGCCTTGTTCACGGACAGCCACTATAATCGTCAATATTAACCTGACCAACAGGGTGACGCTCTGTATAGATTCCATTATGGTTAAAGTAATACATCAGCTCAAAGTTGGTCCTTCGACTTGGACGTGGTCTCGATCGCTCAAGACCCGGCTCAGCCCAGGGTCAGCGTTTAATTTGATAAAATCGCGTGAAGGCAAGTAGAATAGAATATATTCGTGCGTTGCCGCGTTGAATGGGGTTAATGAAGAACATGGCCCTGGACTCGCCTTTCGCAATCTCGCGTGCGAATGTATTGATAGGTGGAAGCCTTTTGAATGGCGGATATATATTAAATAATGCAAAAGGCCTCGGAAAAGGACGAGGGAGTCTGTTGCATGTTCCGCGGGATCGCGTGTTACTTTATTGATGTTGCGGATTGTACATTTTGCCTATTGATGGCCCGGAAAACAAATTACACAGATTTGGGACTCTGGAGGCTTTCCTTCGGTGGTGTCGTGGTTTGATTTGGTGAAGGACCGGGTTGTATAGGCTGTGATTTGGGTGATTTCGTTTTGCCTTATAAGGTGCTTAGACATGCCAGATGATTGGGTAGGTTTCAGTCGCCCGTGGTTGCATCAGAAGAAAAAGAGAAGAATCTGCGTAAAGCTGATAGAATGATTACAGTGCTTTGACATTACGTTGAATAGTGTTTTTTGCCGTTTCGTTTTCCTTGAGAATGTGGAATCAGCAGAAGAATTTGTCAAGAGAGAAGATAGAATCGAAAAAAAGAATTGCAAAGATGATGGAATTATTCAATTTGAGCAAGAATAACCATACTTTTTTTGTCTATCCATACATATAAGAAGTAGGAATAAGACAGTGAATTAGGTCATGAGGAAAAAGACGTATTTGTGTGTGAATACATATATATATATATATATATATATATATATATATATTTGTGTGTGTGTGTGTGTGTGTGTATAATATGTACATATTTCACAGCACCATAAAGTAATGATACAAAATTACTACAGGAGAAAAGATATTTGAAAACAATAAGTACGTTCCTGTATTACACTGTCTGACGTTGTAATACTGTAGACGAGAGTACATACCGTGTTCATTTTTCTTTTGTCATTTGGTCATTTTGTATATACTTTATATGTATGTATATATATATACATATATGTGTGTGTGCGTGTGTGTGTGTGTGTGTGTGTGTGTGTGTGTGTGTGTGTGTGTGTGTGTGTGTGTGTGTGTGTGTGTGTGTGTGTGTGTGTGTATGTGTGTATAGGCAATGACATAAAGATTGTAGGCATTTATTTTCTTGTATTGTCTCTTTTCTTTTCTTTCCTCCTTTCGTTTTTCCTTACTCTTTTTGTTTATAATTTTTTTATTTATTATTTATCTATTTATTCATTTATTTATTTATTACAGTTTCGTATACACCAGTGACATAAAGAGAAGTATGTGTTTCATGATAATCAAAAACATGAGAGAAATGTATAATGTATGATTTTTTTTGTAAATATTAATTTTTTACATTTTCACTTCTTTACTACAAAAGTAGAAAATTAATATCTATCAGGATGTAAACCAGTCTTACGCTATGAAGACTGCCCCAGACAAAGTCATCACAAAGAAAACACAGAACGTATTATTTTACGCTTTCTGAATTGAGGCAATTCAAAGTCTCATTTCTGAAAAAAAAAAAAAAAGTTAAGCAGGTCAAGGCACCGGCCATCCTATAAGGGAAACCTAAAACCACAGATGAACTGATCGAAGATTGGTTGATAATAGTTTCGCTGGTTAGCTCCAGTGTACGAGTTTCCTAACAGATTTGGTGAGAAGACGTGTTAAGCGTGACAATACGCATAGACTCCATTGTCACTTCACCACATAGTCTACTTGAGCGACACTCATTAATATCAA
>NC_134809.1:34055395-34077895 GCF_046742065.1 Oratosquilla oratoria | reverse complement strand
CACACACACACACACACACACACACACACACACACACACACACACACACACACACACACACACACACACACACACACACACACACACAGCGTGCACGAAACAAATTGGGTAATATGCGAGCTTGGGAGGAAGGTAGCGTGCAGAGAACACTATATATCGATTTTTTTTCTCTCTGTATTGACGTCATCGTTCCAGCCACTTCTTTGAAGTCTACACTTTATCATGGTAGCCATCAGTGAATACTGTTAACTTTTTTCCTCGAATTTCACATGACGGGCTAACACATAAGTATTTATTACTCAATACCTTAGGGGTGGTTCCTTAGCGAAGGGGAGAAGACTCGCCACTTTCGCTGATTCAGCAGACTTTATTCCATGGTGCCCGAACTCACATGGCTCAAGCTGGTCTTTAGTAAGTCATATGTGTGTACGGATAGAGTAAGGTGGTGAAGGTGAGGAACCTACGCCGGAAGGTGCGTAACTGCGGCCGAAGCCGTCACATTTGCTTTATCCAATCGGGCTGTTGGGGCAGGTAACACTCAATGCTGAGAATCAGAGAGAAGTTTGGGATTCGAACCCACGACTAACCGATTATGAGACCATCACGCTTCCGAATACTCCACCAACGCATTTCATGGAAAGATTAAAGATAGGTGAGAGAAGAAAGAAAAAAAGCAAACATGAGACCTTAGCTAAAGCCAAAACTCACACTTGCCTCTTCGAAGTACAAAGAGAGTAAAAGCCTCAATTTATCGCTGGAACAATGTTGTCTTTATTTCTCTTAAGCTATTTTCTCAGTAGCAGCATTTTTTTTTTTTTTTTCAATCCAACCTCGTTATGAACTGTCATCGTGCTTTATTATTGTAACTTTTTGGTAACTCAATATAACTCAATGAAACTCATCTGCATATCTGCATTTATAGTAAGACTGTCTTACCACAGGATGTCTCAAGTCCTCGTTGGGAGAAGCTACTTGCATCGTGGTGCTTGAAGGCCCATAAGGAGGATTCTCGAAGAAGTACTGTTGTGTTTCAGTTCCTTGAAAAAAAAAGAAAAAAATACATAAAATGCAACCCGGGCCATTGACGTTTACCATCTTATAACCTCAACTCTACAGGTACTCCTATAAGGAACAAGGAAACAGTTCAGAACTGAGTAGAATCGTCTGCCATTAGCTAGAGAAATATCTTTGAAGAGAACACCAGGCCTTGATGAATTAATTGAGACTATGATTAACCTCTCAGAGGCAAAGATGATACCCCTTAGCTGAATAGAATTGTCTAACTTCAGTTAGAAAAATAACCCTTAGGAGCAGGGTTTTTCCTTAGCCGAATAAAATAGCCCGCAAACAGATGAAAAAAAGGTTCAGAAGGTCAAGAGAATTAAGCGTGATTCTCATAAAACGAAATCTCGTGTGGAAACGTAAGAATTGGGAAGGAGGTGAGATGGGGAGAAGTAGACGCGCACCTGGTTGGGATACAAGTCGAAGCTATCATCACTGTTTGCTTTCATGTTGCACAAAAAAATAAATAAATGAATAAAAAATAATAATGAAGCCTGATCGGGATTAATATGTAAAGTAAGGAAGTGTGAAAAGCTGATGAAGACACTTAAAAATAAATGCGGTTAATTAAAAAGACAAAGACACATGTATAAAGGCTCCTATACACTGTCAGTCATGACTGCACAGTCATCGAGATTGTGCAAACAGTGTTTGGGACACACACTATCAGTAAGATTGAGCAATCATTACTTACATCTTGGAGTTTGTGGAGTTGGATGAACTCCCTCCAAAATTCCTGAGTGTCCCGTGTGCTCGCCATGGTTACAAAGGAAAGACTGAGCTGTTGGCGCAATCATCGCCACTAACTATCACTCATGATGGTGTAACTACTATGCTTGAGCTTACAAAATCAAACCGTGTTGGAAATTCCTCAATCATCTGCGCAAACACTCAATCACACCCACTCACACAGGATATGCTTGCGCAATCATGAATATTGTGCAATCATGACTGACAGTGTGTAGGGGCCTTAAGAATTGATGAAAATACGCGTAGCATGAGGATCGGGGAGTTCTTAAACACAGGGCAATAACTCAGGATACGACAAAAGCAATAAAGTGTGACGAGGTAACCATCTGTGTAAGCAGACATGCAAAGAGGTAAATAAATGAAGTAAAATAGGTTTGGTTTGGTACAGCCTGGCATAGTGAACAAAAACGTCCTTCAGAGCAGAGAGACCAAGAAGGGGTATGAATGAAAGAGAGAGAGAAGGGAGAGGAGGAGTAAAGCAAAAAGAGAGAGAGAGAGAGGGTGGGAGAAGAGGAGAGGAGAGGCAGGCCTCTGACAAAGACTAAGAGGTGGCGTTGGAGAGCTCACTTTGTTTGCAAATTCCTTCCTGGAAGGCCCATTGTTTTTCCCTCAGTTCACACCGGTGGTTAACACTTCAGCAGCGTGCAAGTCGAAACGTTATTCATTAATTAATCGATGATGATGTACTCGCCCTCTTCTTAACTCTATGGGAATTAAACAAATGCAAATATGATTTGAGGCATTGCCAGCCATCTCGACTTAAGATTTTTCTTGGCGGTAAAACGAGGTCTTCCACCTAGGCACGTCTTCAAGTCCCCCGTTGGGATTACGAGCTTCGAATTTGTGAAAATTCTCAAAAGAGCGTCGAGGGAGTTGGGGGAGGTGGGAAGCGTTCCTGGGAATGAGGTTTTGTTGTCTCGCGTTGGTAGTGTTCGGCATGCAGGAGAGGTGGTTGGGGACCGGGGGTGGGGAAGGGGGTGGGGTGGAAAGGGGAGCTGAAATTTACGAGCGCATTATGACAACGTCGTGTGCCCAGCAAGCGACATAACTTATAAGCTTTTACTCGGCGATACCTGAAGTATTCCCCACCTCGTCGCGCTCCTTCTCCTCCTCTTCCTCCTCCTCCTCTTCCTCCTCCTCCTCCTCCTCCTCCTCATTCTCCTCCTCCTCCTACTCCTCCTACTCCTCCTCCTCCTACTCCTCTGCCTTCACGTCCTCCTTCGCGATCTCCTCGTCACGTCCTCCTCGTCCTCCTCGTCGTACTCGTACTCTGACTCGTCCTCCTCCTCTTCTTCCTATTGGTTTCGATCCTCCTTCTTGATCTTCTACTTCTCGTCCCACTCCTACTCTGCCTCCTCCTCCTCCTCCTCCTCCTCCTCCTCCTCCTCCTCCTACTCATTCCTGTCCTCCTACTTACTTGATCTCCTTCCTGGCGTCTTTCTTGTCGCATATCTACTCATCCTCCTTCTACTACTCCATCCCCTCCTCCTTTTTCATGTAATCCTTCTCTTCATCCTTCTCGCCTTATTACTCCTTTTCCTCCTCCTCCTACTCCTCTTCCTCCTCGTAGTACTCTACCTTTTCCTTCTTCGCCTCCTCCGCCTCCTCCTCCTCCTCCTCCTCCGCCTCCTCCTCCGCCTCCTCCTCCTCCTCCTCCTCCTCCTCCTCCTCCTCCTCCTCCTCCTCCTCCTCCTCCTCCTCCTCCTCCTCCTCCTCCTCCTCTTCCTTCCCGTTCTCTGTCTTGACTCCCTATTCTCGTCCTCCTCGTCGTACTTTTCTTCCTCCTAATATTTCTCCTTTTCCAACTTTCTTCCTTTTTCTCCTCCCAATCGTCTTCCTCCTCTTTGACTTCCTCATCTTCCACCTCCTCCTCCTCCTCCTTATCTTTTTCCTCCTTATCTTCTTCCCGTTCCTCCTCCTCTCTCCCTTATTACTTTTTATCTTCCACCCTACCTCCTTCTTCTGTCGTCCTCCTTCTCTCACTCTTCCTTCTTCTCCCCGTCCTCCCTTTTTTCCCTCCTCCTCTTTTACCTCTTCTTTTCCTCTTGTTCTGTTCCTTCTCCATTCCCTCTACTTCTTCTACTCTCTGTTCTCATTTCTTTGCCCTCTCTCCTCCTCTTTCTCCCTTCTCTTTGCCCTCTCTCCTCCTGTCATATTCTTCCTGCTCTTATTGCTCTTACTGCTCTTCCTACACTTCTTCCTCCTCTTTTCCTCTTTTCCTCCTTCTCCTCCTTCTCCTCTTCTCTCTCCTCACTTTTGCCTCCGCATTTCTTTCATCCTTTCTTCTCTTTCCCCTTTCATCTCCTCCTCCATTCTCCTCTTTATTCTTCCCCACCCTCTTCTATTCCTCCTTCTCCACCTTCCTCTTCCCCTCTTCGTTCACGCACTCCTCATTCTCTTGCTTTTCATCCTCGTCGTTCTCCGCTTCCTCTTTATCGTCCTCCTCTTCCTCTTTATCGTCCTCCTCGTTTTCCTCCTCTTTGTTCTTCTTTGTGTTTATCCCCTGTTATGCTTTCCCTATCCTCCTGTTTTTTCCCCTTTACTTCCTGTCACCAATCATCGTCACTTAGCCTTCAAGTGAGACATTGCTGAAGACCTCTCAGGTGGTGCTGGTCCTCTTGTCACAATGCAATGCTTGGTTTGTTCATCATCACTCCGATGTGCCAGATCCTTCCTTCTAGAAATCCTGCGCAGAGAAAGTCCTCAGAAGGTCCATAAGGAGAGAGGGCACACGGCCTGTGTGGAGAAGGAAGATGATGAGGATGACCTGAAGCATAGCGAAAGAGAAAGAAAGTAAATTGTGTTATCACTTGTAATAAGCAATGTTGCAGTCAACATTTTGCCCAGACGTTTTGGCAGCAGAGACCCATAGGCTCCAAAGCCTCTTCGAGTTTTGGAGAGGAATGGTGGTTTTGAGGAATTTGTGAATGGTTACGCGTTTTTTTTGTTTTTTTCAAGGGCATCTTGTAGAAATGTACCGATGCTGAATTCATGTACATCGGATGTCAAATCGCAAATATATGTACTGTTAACGCGCGCAAAGAATAGACGAACACACAAACACAAAGGAGCACGCGGGCGCACACACATGCATACACATACACACACACATATACACACACATACACACACACACACACACACACACACACACACACACACACACACACACACACACACACACACACACACACACACACACACACACACACACACACACACACACACACACACACACACACACACTGCCGTAGGGTGGTGTCTGGCTGTCTCGACAGAGACTGCAGCAGATCCGAGGTGAATACACACACACACACACACACACACAGATATACACGCACACACATACACGTGCGCGCGCACAAACACACAAAAATTTTCAGGTGTGTGTGTGTATGTATGTGTGTATACGTGTGTATCTGTCTGTGTGATTGTATGTGTGTGTGCGTGTGTGTCTGTGTGTGTATGTGTTTGTTATATGTGTATCTGTATTGTGTGTGAGAGACAGAGAGCGAGAGAGAGAGAGAGAGATAATTGCAGATGTTATTGTGTCAGAAACTTGACCCTGTACTTTCCTTTGCCTCCATTTATTTTGGGGATCTCTTGTGTTATGTCCTATACTCTCAACATTTACTCTTACAGTTAGAGGTAGACCTCTTGTGCCAGCCACTCCGTTAGTGAAGTTTTTTAATGGTTCACTTTCGTTTCCTTTTTGAAGAGTTCATGCCCTCTAATCCAGTGACAATAGTAAAAAGATTTTCCTTTGTCTTTTCATTCTAACAGTGCCTCCAGTTGTGTGTTTGCTTGTGTTTCTTTGTGTGTGTGCGTATGTGTAGATGCGTGTTTAATTATGTGTGTGCGTTTGTATATGTGTGTGTATTTTGAAAGCATATGAATGAGGACCCATGTATTCTGTTTCGTCAGTAGCCTGGGTGATACTTTCAATTCAACCTTCGATGTTCTTTTTCGCCTCAAAATAATTCATTATGAGGGTCGACAGTCGTAACCTTCTTGGAAGCAACGCTCTCTCCTCACATTATACTCTCAGAATTACATTCGTTCCAACTATTATTATTTTCCTCTTCATTTTTACGTGCATTTTTCCCTCGCTATTTACTAAGAATCTAGATAGAATAACGTTCTCCTTTCATATTATACCCCCAAGAGTTTTACTATTTCATCCACTAGCGCGCTTAATTATCTTATAATTATTTTATTTATTCATTTATTTTTATACATTTTTATTTATACATTCATCAACGTATTATTTAGTTATTTTCAGTTTTACTCTAATGTCTTTCGTTTCGAATCCGAATAAATATCTGCTAGGTTCGTGATGACCACTTGACCTCGAGGTCGATGTCGAAGGGTCACGACCTCCATCAACCTAAGGCACCGTCGCTTTGAGTACGACGTCTTCGCGACTTCGTGTGCTTTCTGACAGGGACCGAATTAAGCCCTTCAATAAAGCAACACCCCTGGAGTTATGTTCCTGTCTCAAAAACAGACGGAGGGGCGGACACCATGCTTAAGTGGGTCTCGATCGAAAAAGACTCCCCTTCTGACACGACCTCGCACGAACCCATAAATACATTACCATCTTGAAGGGGGGTTAGTCTTAACAGATACGTTGTAATTTTCTTACATCAAAAAGAGCGTCTAGCTTTCATTTACTTGATGCTCACGTGTGTGTGTGTGTGTGTGTGTGTGTGTGTGTGTGTGTGTGTGTGTGTGTGTGTGTGTGTGTGTGTGTGTGCACGCGCACGCGTACACATGTGTATGTGTGTGTGTTTGTGTCTGTATATTTGTGTGTGTGTCTTTGTGTGTTTGTATGTGTGATTCACCTTGGTCTTTGGATTACGTGTTGGATTCATGATCGGCAGCTGTTTCCCTTCCGGAAGAGAGCTCAGAGCTCGAATGACCGATCTATGGGTAATACTGTAACCTTACACGCACACACTCGCCCAACTCCCCACCCAGGAGAGTTGGAGTAACGACTCGAAGGGCGGCGATACTGAAATTATTTCAGCCTTGAGCAGGATTCGAATCCCGGACCGCCGTAGTGACAGTCGGAGACTCTATCAACCGCGCACACATGCGTTCATATGTACGTGCATTTGCGTGCAGAAATGAACAGCAGAGGGAAAGAGAGATGGGTACGGGTATGCATATTCATTCCCATATACATATTCGATATTTTTATTCCTGAAAGGATTTTATTTCATGATTTATTATATTTGCATATTTATGCTCGCTTGCACTAGTTTAATGAAACAAAAAAGTGCACTTTTTTTTTCTTTTTTTTACTGTCAAACGAAGCTTGATAATTATCTTCATTACGCTGTGGCCGCAAGCGCAACTCATCAAGTTGTGTTGTTTTCCCCCATAATTCTACCTTAGTTGTGGTGTTTTAATGTTTGGGAAAAAATGCCATAGGTAATCTTTCATAAAACAGCTAACACTACATTAGTCAGTAACAGTCCTATAGACGTTAAGAAATGTTATCTTATGGTTTGTGTTGTCTTTATATGGATTTTTTCCAGTCACCATCTGGTAGTAAGAAAGAAGAGTCCCTGGTTACCAGGTCTTCTTATATTAATAAAGTGGATGAAAGATAACGGAAGGTCATAAAATAAGACCTTTATACTTGAATGTTTTTTTTTTCTTTTGTGAAGTACTGTTAAGATTTTATTCTGTCTGGTGTGGTGAATTCCTGCAATCAATTTATGCCTATCCTGTTCCAGGCAATGTTAATCGGTTTTCGATAGGCCTTTACCATTTGCTTATGTGTGTGTATATATATATATATATATATATATATATATATATATATATATATATATATATATATATAATGTGTGTGTGTGTGTGTGTGTGTGTGTGTGTGTGTGTGTGTGTGTGTGTGTGTGTACAGAAGCCCGTGTTTGAGCCTGTGCGAGCATGTGTTACAGTGCGTGCGCATATGTCTTGATCGCCTACGTATTTGGATGTTTGCAATGGTAGCTCTTTAATCTGTTAATGGACATTGAACTCGGAATGACTACATACTTTGATGTTGTACCGGGTTCCTGAGATGCAAAGAAATCCAGACCTTGCAAATCGAACTTCTCCATGAGTAACGTATAACTTTTCGAGGGAACACATCGTGAAAGCAAATTCTTGCCTTCAAGGTGACAAAAGTGCGCTGGAGAGAGATACCGACCTATTGCCAGATGGAAATGATGAGCCTAAAACCAGATAGTTTACAGTTTCTACTATTGATCACTTACTCAGTAAATAGAAGTGATGTTTCTGATTCGCGAATTCGTGAGATTTTATTTATTTGTTTATTTTGATGCATCTAGGTATAGTATTTAGCGATACTTATGGCTCTATTTTTACAACCCAATATAAAGTTCATTCATTATTATCTATTCATATACGATTGATTTTGAAATGGTGTTTTGCTGTAACTTATTAGAAAATATAATTCTACAATTTTTTTTTAATATATCACATGTGATGTATAATGATGCAATGCTTCAAACGTACATCTTGATTTACACTTTGGTTATATTTGCAGTTCTACTTCTTGTAAGCCAATAAAAAGTTCATTCTTGGTTATATATTCATGTACGATTGATTATGAAACTGTGTTTTGCTGTAACATATTATGTAATATAATGCTACTTCAAACAGGTTTGGATTATCTCAAATGTCATGTATCATAATACAATATTTCAAAGGTACATCAAGTTGGATATGTTTCCAGGAATCTACCTACGATTATACAAATTTGGTAAATTTGAACTTTTAATGATTGAGTGAAGAGGTACCCAGCCGTCAGCGCTCACAGTTCATTATGATACTTTATGAGAATAAATTTGTACTTATGTGTTAAGATAAGATAAGATAGATGAACACTAACATATGTGTTTTTAATCTTGTGCAGGGAGTCGAATGCCCACATACGCACACGACTTCCTGGTTAGCCCCGTCCTGCACGGGTTTCACTCTGCAGACCTCACAAATATTGTTGCCGTAAAAAATCTTTTCTCTAATAAAAGGAAATACATAATATGCTATTTACACTTTTTATACACATGAATTGCATGTAAAATAATATAGATTACGAGACGATGACTGAATTTGTGTCTATCTACATACCAAGGGCTTTTTCCCCCTTATAAGGGAGGTAGCCGAATCAAAGGCACGCACCTACTCCCACCCACTCCCATCCACCACCCTTCCCCTCTCTCATCTTAGCTCCTCATGGATGATGGATCATCCCCGTATCCCGCCCACTACCCTGGATCAGAAACAATGCAGCAAGACACAGTACATCCACAGCAAGGCCACTTCACTTAATCATATTCACACCCCATCCCCCTTCGTTAATGAATACATTGATAATCTTATGAGTGAATAAGCAAAAGTTTGAACGAATTCATATATAACTAAATAGATATAATGGAATTTGTGCAGGTGCAACTCTTCGTCTCTGAGTCCTCAAAACTCAGACCTCTGAAGTTGAAGTGGCCGTGGGATATTTGTTTTTTTTTCGATTGCGCAAAATAATCAATAATTGTGTAATATTTGTCTAACCTTTTTGCTGCCTGGGGAGGGTGATAGGAGAGGAGATCCTTCGACTGAATAAAATTGCCTGGTACTAAGTAAAACATATAGATAACATTGAAATGTAAATAGCGCTCCCTGTTACTCGTGGGAAAATGTTTCCTTCCTGAATATACTTAAGTTCTGCAAGAACAAAGTAGTTAAAGAAAATGGTAGAGGTGGTCAGCAAGATACCTGTAATATATTTATTAAACTCAGTAGCATATTTGGGCCATTTTTATCTGTTTGTTGCTTAAACCCATCTCAGTTCGTCTCTTTGCTGCCAAAGACAACTTATAAATTTCATTGCGGCTACCATCGATCGATATCCTTCTGCTGAGAGCGAGACCTCCGTCAGTTTGAGGGTTAATGTCAATGTATGTAAATGCAGATTATTCTCTATATTGGAAATCCTTAAGATAAAATGTCTCCAATATTCGGAACTCAGGCTTCCAAAATTGAGAAAGTTTCAGGTACCAGAATCATTTATTAAAATTATGAATTTCAGAGATTTCCAACGCCTGTAGATACAACAGAGGTTATTATTTGATGACGAACGCCTTAGCATGTATTATCTTTAGTCTTTTTTTTAACGCCAAGAGATTTTATTCCTTTGAAGGCAAACTATGGGTCCCGATTGATGAGGAATCTTTCTCGCGACGTCTGTCTAACTTGAAAGCGGTCGTAGAATGTCAGCCATATTGAATTTTCAAGGAATATGCCACTCTATTAAAATAAAATCATTGTTATTGTGTAATATGGTTCCTTTTCTTTGTATTTCAAATCATGAGAACATAAAACTCGTTTGCAAGGCCACGGACATACCACATCACGTTTTGTTGTATTCATGTAGTAGGCAAGGCATGTGCGGTGCATGTGGTTAGTCAAATTGATCAAACCGAAAGAGAAGACGAGAAAGAGAATAACGTTACTGAAAGAAAAGCAATTGAAAACAATCATATGATGGTCACACTGAAGGTGTGAGGAGACAGATCCGTGAAGGCAGACTAGAAAGGCAAGCAAGAGAAGAGACATTTGCGAACGACGAAGTTGAGAAATTTAACCGAGGGAGAGAGCCACGCAGAGAATATGAAAGAAAAGGTCCATCTGTCAGCATGAGAAGAGGAGAAAACGACAGGAGAGAAATGGGATTTATGAAAGACAAAACAGAGAGAAGTTTAACCAGAAGAGAGGAGGTGAGAAAAGAATTGTCTGTCAGTCGGTGAAGAAGAGAAAACGACGAAAGAGAATGGACGTAAGCGGGGCAATGAAAAAAACAAAGGAAGAAAACGGGCGTCTAGTGGAGATGGGATGGCAGGTGCAGAAAGCGAGAGGTAGAGAGAGAAGGGTGGGGAAGAAAAAGTGGAAGAAAAAGAAAAAGGGGAAGAAAGGAAAATAGTAAGAGAAAGAAAATACGAAATAGGGAAAAAAAGGGAAAATACAAGTGCGAGGAAGTGAGAGAGATACGAAAGAGATAGAGAGAAAGAATGAAATAGGAGGAAAGAATAAGACAGGAACAAAAATCATATCATGAGAAAGAGACTGAGGAAGAAAGAGATAGAGAGATAAAAAAGAGGCAGGGAGAAAAATTGAGATTGGAATAGACTGAGATACAGCGAAAGAATGAGATAGGAGTAAAGAATAAGATAGGAACAAAATATGAGACAGAGAGAAAGCGAATCAGAGAAAGAAAGATATAGAGAGAAGGAAATAGATGAGAAGAAAGAATGAGATAAGAAGAAGGAATGAAATAGGGAGAAGAAATAAGATTGGAACAGAGCGAGATGGGAAGAAAGAAAGATTTGAAAAAAGAGAGAATCAGTGAGTTGGTATGCAATAGATACAAAATATGAGGTGCGAGAAAGAATAAGAATAGAACAAATAATAGGACAGGAAGAAAGAATGAAATAAAGAAAAAGAATAAGGTAGACAGAAAAACAGAGGGGAGGAGACGAGAGTGAGAAGAAGGTGAGTAAAAGGGAGAAGAAGGAGGAGATGGAGAAGGAAAGAAGGAGAGAAATGAAGAGGGAGAAGGCTATGGAGAAAGAGGAAGGAAGAAGGAGAAAAATGAGAATGACAAAGAGATATCGACATGAAGGAAGCAAAAGACTTGATAGTGTCGACAGAAAAAAAAAATGATAGGAAAAGAGCAGGATCAACGGGAAGAGAAGAACAGGGAGGGAAAAGAGGAATAAAATCTAGGAGAAAGAGAACGAGGACGTAGATGAATATGAAAAAAAAAGGAAGAGGAGAAAGAAGAATAAGAAGAGGAGTAGGAAATGAGAATACAGAGCAGTAGTACGATTAAGAAGAAGAGGAGGAGGGGGGCGGCTTAGATTGAAAAAGAGGAGCAGGAAGAATAGAAAGTGGAAAAGGAGGAGGAAGACGACGAAGAGGGGATGGAAGGAGGAAGAAAGAAGTATCGAAAGCCAGGTCGAGCCGGATGTTTACCTGTGCATGCCATTAAGTCTTGGGTTTAGCCGCTATTGTGGTGTAAAATTAAAACCTATATACGCCTCACCTAACTTACTTGCTTCTTTGGACTCTGCTGCTCCCGCCTGATTTATTCCAAGATGGAGTTAGGTTTCGGTCTTCGTTGAGTGTGTGTGTGAGTGTGTTTGTGTGTGTGTATGTGTGCATATGTGTATGAACGTGTGGGTGAGTGTGTTTGTGTGTGTGTACGTGTGCATATGTGTGTGAGCGTGTGTGTGAGTGTGTTTGTGTGTGTACGTGTGCATATGTGTGTGAGCGTGTGTGTGAGTGTGTTTGTGTGTGTGTACGTGTGCATATGTGTGTGAACGTGTGTGTGAGTGTGTACGTGTGCATTTCTGTGTGAGCGTGTATGTAAGTGTGTTTGTGTGTGTGTACGTGTGCATATGTGTGTGAGTGTGTTTGTGTGTGTCTGTACGTGTGCATATGTGTGTGAGCGTGTGTAAGTGTGTTTGTGTGTGTGTGTGTATGTGTGTATATGTGTGTGAGCGTGTGTGAGTATGTTTGTGTGTGTACGTGTGTATATATGTACGTGTGTGTGTGTGTGTGTGTGTGTGTGTGTGTGTGTGTGTGTGTGTGTGTGTGTGTGTGTGTGTGTGTGTGTGTGTGTGTGTATGTGTGCGTGTGCGCGTGTGTGCAGTAGAAACTGTAATAGTAACATTATTTCTAAAGGTTGTCACGATCGCACCAACCTCAACCCCACCACGACAAAAGAGACCCTTTGAATTCAAGATGAATATTTTCCCGTTTCCCCCCCCCCCCCGAAGACCCTCATATTCCCCTTCTTTCGTTTCCCTTCCTTTCTCTACTTTCCACTTTCTCCCTTCATATCTCTCTTACCCACTCAATGCATTTTCTTTCAACCCTTTTATCTTCGATTCCTCTTGTTTTTTACCCTTTCCCCCTTTCCTCCTATCTCTTCCCTTGACCTTCTTTCCCCTCCTTTCCTTTCACCTCTCTGTCCTTCTCCCCTCACTTCATTTCCTCATTATGTCTTTCAAACACTTTTCCCTTTCTTCTACCCCTGCCCTCCTCTTTCTTCTTCTTCATTGCATTTTAGTGTCCTTTTATTTGATCTTTTTTCACTCTATTCCCTCCCTCGTTCCCGCCCTCTATTACTCCCTCCCTTCCCTCCTTTCACCTTCACTCTTCCTCCTCTGTTCCCTTTCCCTGCCTCTCCCCTGCACCTTATCTCCTTTTTCTTCCCATTCTTTACTACTACCTTCCCCTTTCTTCCTCTTCCATCACTCTTTCCCTTCCTTTCCTTCCTCTTCCATCCTCTCCTCTCTCTCTCTTTCTCTCTTTCTCTCTCTCAACTCTCCCGCCTCCTGTTCCCTTTCCTTACCTCTCCCCTGCATCTTTCCTCCTCTTTCCATTCTTTACTACAACCTTCCCCTTTCTTCCTCTTCCATCACTCTTTCCCTTCCTTTCCTTCCTCTTCCATCCTCTCCTCTCTCTTTCTCTCTTTCTCTCTCTCAACTCTCCCGCCTCCTGTTCCCTTTCCTTACCTCTCCCCTGCATCTTTCCTCCTCTTTCCATTCTTTACTACAACCTTCCATCACTTTGTTCCTCTTCCATCACTCTTTCCCTTCCTTTCCCTCCTCTTACATCCTCTCTTCTCTCTCTTTTTCTCTCTTTCTCTCTCTTAACTCTCCCGCACCCATTGTACCCTTTAGGTCCTGGATCCCAGCTTTCCAAAATACCTATCGCGGTAGTAACAGAAGCAATTTACAGTATTGCTTACTGCTGTCCAATTTATTGAAGTTCTGCTTGCTTTGATTTGTAGACCAGAGCTCCCTCCCTATAAGCGAAAAGTTGGGAGTTGTGCGCTAGCGGACCACCACGAGGAAGAGGAGGAGGAGGAGAGGAAGATGAGGAGAAAGAAGCGGAAAGAGTGAAGGGGAGGATAGGTAAAAAGAAGAGGAAGAAGGGAAAAAAGGATAGGAAAAGAAGAAGGAGCAGGTTAAGAAGAAAGTGAAGAAAAAAGTGCAGAAAGGAAACAAGGAAGCAAAAGAAGAAGGAGGAAGAGAAAGGAGGACCTGAGACAACAAGAGAGGTGGAAGGGTGAGGAGGAGGAAGATAAGGAAAAAGAGAGAGAAGAGGGTGAGGAGGAGAAGGAAGAGGAGAGTAAAAATGAAGAAAAGAAGGGAGCGAGAAAAAGTAGGGATGGAAGAAGAGGAGGAGGAAGGCAGGGAGGAGAAAAGTAGAGGAAAAGAGAGGAGTGGGAAAGGGAAGTTGAAGAGGAGAAGAGAGTTGAAGTGGAAGAGGAGGATAAAGAGAGAGAGAGAAGGAGGAAGATGGGAAGGAATAGTAGTAGAGGGAGAAGAGGAGAAGGGAAGGAAAATGAAGGAAAGTAAGGAGAAGAGGAAAAGGAGGAGGAGAGGTAAGATAAAGGGGGAGAAAAGGAAGAGTGGAATAGGAGTATAAGCAAGAAAATGAAGAAAATTAAAAGGAGAAGAAAGACGAAGAGGAGGCAGAAGTGGAAGCGAAAAGGAAAGAAAAACGAACAAAAAAGAAGAAGAAAAAAGTAGTAAGAGGAATAGGAAAAGAGAAGTATGAAAGGAAGCAAAATTGTAAAAAAAAAAAAAAAATAGGAAAAAGAGGGAAGAAGCGGAATGCAAAGGAAAAGAAAAGAAGAGAGGAGAAAGAAGAAGAAAAGTTACGGGAAGAAGAGGATGAAAAGAAAAAAAGGATGAGGAAAAAGCCAAGGAAAAGGAGTAGGAGGAGGAAAAGGAGGATAAAGAGGAGGAATAGAGGAAAGAGGGAAATTACTTTATCGCTTCCCAATCTGTTTGTTCTCTTCTAACTATATTTTTTCTTCTACTCATTTCTCTTCCATTTCTTTCTATTGCCATTTTCTCATTTTTTTCAACATAATTTCTTACATTTAATTCCTCCCACTTGTATTCTAAATTTCATCGGTTCTCTATTCGCTTCCTCAATCTCTTTCTCCCATTATTAAAAAAAAAACAAAAAAAATGGTTCACCCATTCGCCGTTTTCTTCGCCTCGCCTTTCGCAGATGTCCCTTCTCTCCTCTTTCCGACTCCCACTTTTTCCACCTTTCAAAATCAGCTCGACCTCCCTTTGACCCGTTTTCTTTCAGGCCTTTTTCTCCCCTCCCACCCTTTTTGTCCATGCATCCCTTCAACTGTGCTTTCTTAATCGCCTTTCATGTGTTTCTTTTGCAACCTCTCTGATTTATTTTGATTACCTGTTTGTATTTTACAAAATTCGGTGGTTATTCATACAGTCTATTTTTTCTTTCTTTTTTATAACATGCTTTTGCTTACCTCAAGAGAGATTTGTGGTCCGACAACCACTGAAAATATATTACATTCTTGAGCATAGTAACAAATCTAAATAATCAGTTTATCTAATTATGTATTCATTCATTAAGTTATTTATCTAGCTATTGATTCAAGTGTTCAATTAATATTCTTTTATTCATCTATTTAATAGTTGATTTATATATTGATTAAACTGTTAATTGGCTGAGGGATTTATTTGTTTGTTTATCCATATATTTATTCATTTATTTATTCATTGATTTACACATTTTTTTTATTACTTACCTTCTTTTTCTGTTTTGTTTATTTAATTTCATTTCTATTATATCATCAATTCTTATCTAGATAAACGTAACAAGAATGGGCGCCCCAGGATCGAAATGGTTAATTTTCTAATCTATTCATGGAGTTGACAAATACATATTATTTTCAATGTTTAATCCCACCTTTATCGAAAATTTCTCTTGTTTTGACTGCCTTAAACTAATTTTATTCAGCTGGACGTGACTTACTTTGTGATAAGAAGCATTGTATTGCCGACATCTGTATCGACTTTTTCATTGATGTACCCAGCATATCAACAACATCGCCTTGTGACAATAAGAGCTAAGTTCGAGATCAAACATTTCATAGATCGCGAGAATTTATGGAAAACTGTTAAGTTCAAAATTATTTCAGATTAGGTATGTCTGTGCATATTATCGTATACACACACACACACGTGAATGTGTGCGTATTTGTAAGCGCCACGGAAGGCTTATAAGCGCACAAACATGAAAGTAATCAAGTAGAGAAACTTGGGTGTGGAAACACAAGAGAACACACTCGCACATGCATGCGCGCAAACACACACACACACACACACACACACACACACACACACACACACACACACACACACACACACACACACACACACACACACAAACACAACTCGACGGCGCAATGATAGCGTTCGCAACCGCTGCTACAACAGTCCGAGCTCGAATCCCGCCCAGGGCTGAAATAATTTCAGTCGCTGCGCTGCGAGTCGTTACTCCAACTTTCGTGGGCGGGAAGTTGTGTGTGTGTGCGTGTAAGGTCACAGCATTACCCATAAATGGTCATATATGAGCTCTGAACTCTCATCCGGTAGGGTAATAGCTGTCGGTCACGAATCCAACACGTGATCCAAGACCATGGAATCACACACGCACACACAAGTGCACATACTCGCGCGCGCGCTCGCTAATTCAGCGACCCAAGTTCGATCCTTGCCATTATAAAAAGGCAATTCGGGGAGAATTACAGCAGTCTATATCAATTAGAGAAGCCCCCGAAAGAGATAGCCCTATATAAACAAAGAAGTGGCATTCAATCAGGTAAAGATGTTTAGGAACGAGACAACAATACCTCCAAGAATAAGGCCCGGAAACAGGTTAGAGGCATCCTACCAATAAGCTGGCATGATGATGAAACCAGCCATTCCCCCCATCAGGAGAAACCCTGCAGAACGGGCATTCCCAAAGGCCGACCGCCCTATCAGCCACCCAAACCATGGACGTGTCAAGTGAAGAACTGCTAGGTCGAAAATGAAGCCCTGAGGCATGTTTGCAGGAGCTGCCGTCACAATAAACCGGCAAAGACTCCCGATAATATTGAAAAAATCACCATCGACGACATACTCGACTCTGAAGACTGGAGAATATTTGCCCTCGACCAGAGAACAGTATGTCTGCTTGTTCGGGTTCGCAGGATTGATCTAGGATTTACCTTTACCAACTTGGGCAATGGTCAGTGGAAAATGGACATCCTGCCCCCAAAGGAATTATAAAAAATTACGCCCGGTCAGCAAACAGCACAATAGAGAATGCCAGTAACATGGACCTAAATTTGCGATCCACGTCTTCTCTTTTCATTGTGGGGGATTATTTGAAATTATATATTTCATTTCAGTTCACAGGAAGCCGTCGGAGTGGACTATCTAGGGCAGTTCCTCCAGTTACACTAGAGAACGCCAAGTATCTAAAAATAACCACTTCCTCCAGTCGTTCTCCCTTAATGCTCACTTCCAATCTGCCGCCACTTTCACCCCTTGCACATCTCATCACCTTACTTTTACCCACATTTATCTTCAGCTTTCTTCTATTACACACTCTCCCAAACTCTGTCACCAACTTCCTCAATCCCTCCTCCGATCGTGCTACAAGCGCAGTGTTGTCCGCAAACAACAGCTGGCTCACCTCCCACTTTTCTCCATTTTCTTTAACCATCTCCAATCCCTGACCCACCACCCTTGCATTTACCTCTCGCACCACCCCATCTATGTACAAGTTGAACAGCCAGGGCGACATAACGCATCCCTGACGAAGTCCCACCTTTACCTCGAACCACTCACTCTCTCCATTTCTAATCCTGACACATGCTCTACTACTCTCGTAAAAACTCTTGACAGCTCCTAGAAGCTTTCCTCCTATCCTGTATATCCGCAAAACCTCCCACAGTGCCCTTTCCCAGATCCATAAAAGCCTAAAAAATATCCTTCCCCTTTCCTATAGCTTTCTCACATATCTGTCTTACCACAAAAATCTGATCTACATAACCTCTACCCGTCCTAAATCCACACTGTTTCTCACCAATTACTCCTTCTGTTCCTCTCCTAATCCTCTCAATCAAGATCCTCCCATAAGCCTTCCCAACTACACTTAACAAGCTAATCCCTCTGAAACTACTACACTCACCCTTGTCCCCTTTTCCCTTGTAAAGTAGAACTATACAGGCACTCCTCCAGTCCTCCGGCACTCTACCCTCTCTCCAACAAACATAAAATAACTTCACCAGCCAGTCCACCATCATTGTACCTCCTTTTTTTAGACATTCTGCATGGCATCCATCCAGACCAGGTGTCCTACCTGCTTTCATCATCTTAACAACTGCCTTCACCTCATCCTTCCTTATTTCTCCTCCATTTTCCTCACTCATCACGGTTATTTTCTTAGCATTTCCCACTGCAGCTATCTTATATATATATATACCTATATATATACATATACATATACCTATATATATACATATACATATATACATATATACATATATACATATACATATACACACACACACACACACACACACACACACACACACACACACACACACACACACACACACACACACACACATGCACATACACACACACACACACACACATACACACACACACACACACACACACACACACACACACACACACATGTATATATATAATATATACATACATACGTGTGTGTCTCTGTGTGTCTGTGTGTGTACAAACTGAATATTAATCAAACCTTTTCAGGTTGAAGAGATCTTTATATGCGCACGGAGTCGGAAATAATTTTCCCCCAAGGACACATTTTTATGTTCCTTTAACTGATAAATATTTGTTAGCTAGATTCTAGATTTATATACAAAAATCACATATCAAATTGGTGTATGTAAGCACAGCAGGTAAACCCTGACCTAGAATCCCTATCAGCTAAAAGGTTATATCGTGAAAAGGATGTTGGCGTAGATTGGTAGTTTTTATGATGACGCATGGAAACACATTTGTATAACTTGATAACATATATTTACCATCAACTTCGTTACCGTAACCATAGTGATCAGTGACGTCGTTCCCGTAGTAAACTTCAGCTTCCTCTTTGGGAATGTCTTGGGCAATGAAGTGGTAGAACTCGTGATGAAGTTTCTTTATATAATGAGACTAGTGAGCTACATGCTGTTATTTGGTCAGATAGGAGAATAAGTACTAGTACTTAGTAGCTGATAGTCGATGATTCTTTCCTTAGGTACTATTATACCTCGTCGAAGTGGTGATACTATGAATCGAAAACGATAGTAAAAATTAAAAGTAACAAGCATACTTTTTAAAGAATAGATTATTTTCTAATCATATCTAAATTCTACACGAGTTATGAACTTATTAAGTTAATGTCTGCATGTAAGTTATGTGTGCATTATTCCATGCGGTGTAGAAGAACAATTATTGGTACGATTTTTCAATTTCGGACATTTTGAAGATCCCGAGGAAAATCAACGTTAAAAATTACACACACACACACACACACACACACACACACACACACACACACACACACACACACACACACACACACACACACACACACACACACACACACATATGTATATATATATATATGTGTGTGTGTGTGTGTGTGTGTGTGTGTGTGTGTGTGTGTATGTGTGTGTGTGTGTGTGTGTATCAATATTTGGGCTATGTACAGTATATTTTCCTTATCCAACGTGAACCCCCCTTATCACCTGACTATACACGGTTTTAACAGGCACAGCGTTCCCAAGCATGGCACTCCCACCCATGCTCACAATTATGTCACTCTCAAAAATGACGCTTACAATCATGGCAACTTCAATCATCACACTCCCAAATATGACATTCCCAACCGTGACTCTCCCAGTCATAGTACTCCCAGTCACGACCCAATCAAAGCACACCCAATTGTGTTACTTACAATCATGTAGCTCATAGGCAAAGCACTCACAATCATGGCAATCCCAATCACTGTACTCCTTTATCGGCCTCCGTGTGTCTCTTGTAAAATCACATCCCCAGAGCGTTTCAGTCTTCATCGACACCTCCGAGAACCGCGCCCTGGACCGCTCTTGCGACGCAGCGCCGCGCCCTGCATCGGTCAAGTAGCCCCTTCCGCTATGCAAATTAGTTTCGGACTCAGGTGGCGTCTCCGAATGGCATTTGGGCTGTTGACACTCCGATGTCCTCAATTATCCCGTCACTGGTGCCCTAACCCGCTTGGCTCCCGCTCTGGGCCAGCCAATATCGCCTCTGCACCCTTCGCACGCAAGGGTAATTGTTACTTTCGCACCATGGTCCAAGATCTCGCCAATGTGACCTCTATCACGGAGGAGAGTAGTACCGCTGGGGCCACGGGTGTTTGGAAGGGATAAGCCCATTGCATCGGCCTAGGCGAGAGTAATCAGTTAGGGTCCCAAGGGTAATTGGGGACTCCGAAGACGGTCAGCACAGATTTTCGTACCGTTGGGTGGACGGGAAGACAGACTGGGTGAGGGGTGGAGTACCACAGGGATAACAAATTGTGCCTGACCTCCTCTTATCGAGGGTTACCGTAACAAAATAAAAGAGCTGGAGAAGAAGCATGTACGTTCTCTCTCTCCTTTTCTCTTTCTCACTCTTCCCCTGACTGTTTGTCTCTCTGTCTATTTGCCTGTTTCTCTCTCTCTCTCTCTCTCTCTCTCTCTCTCTCTCTCTCTCTCTCTCTCTCACTCTATCTCTCTCTCACTCTATCTCTCTCTCACTCTCTCTCTCTCTCTCTCTCTCTCTCTCTCTCTCTCTCTCTCTCTCTCTCTCTCTCTCTCTCTCTCTCTCTCTCTCTCTCTCTCTCTCTCTCTCTCTCTCTCTCTCTCTCTCTCTCTTTGTTGCACTCGCTGGAACAGGTTTTTCCACTGAATCATTTCTTGCGTCGTCTCTTCCGTAGATATTTTCCTTATGCACTGTGGTAAATTACCCTCTAATTAACCACGTCACTTAACGTCGTAATTAATTTAACTTGGAAAAAAAAGCCTGGCTGGGTGGATATATTGCCGACTGTTACTGGTTGGCTAGTTCTTCCAAAGGGTCCGATGAAGATTCCCCGTAGTTTTTGGTCTTCAAATACATCTCCAAATGTTTATACTGGAATGCAAAATCCTCTCAAGATTTCTTGTTTCGGAAGTAACTCTTTACTAATACATCAATTTTGGATTGTCATTATTCCTTCGACGTGAAGGTGCCGAAGAATTCGTCCAATCTGGTTTTGATTAGCTGATATTTAGTTGAAAAATATTGGAAGGTTCTAAATCCCAGAAGTTTTCTCGAGATAAATTTCCCAGACTTTCCAGAAGCAGCTCAGACTCCGTTCCCTGAAATGGTTTTTCAGGAACTGTATTTCTAATCAACTAATTAGCCAAAAATCAATGCGTCACTCTACCTTTTTTCTTCTTTTTTTATTGCTCGCGAAGCCAATTAACAGTAATTTGATTTAATGATTATTCGATATATCTTTTCCTACGCGGCATGCATATGTAAATACCAAAGCAATATGTTTCACTGTTATGCCCAATTACTTTAACATATGTGGTGTCTAGCCATGCATCTTTATACTCAAATTATGCAAAATAGGCCAACGACCCAAAGCTGCTGATTGACTTAGGTGATAGGGGTGATGTGGCTTTGTCGTTTTTCACCTCCGATGCATTAAGCGACTCTACCCACTCACACCAGAGAGTAATAGCTCCTCACCATCCCCGTCTGTCCGTGCGAGGTTGAAGACCTGTGGGTGGCCACGTCTTATGGAGCAATTGAGTGTAGATACATGAATTATCGTTTTTAGCTTAAGCTTGCATACATGCATACTTTCAAATACATTTGCCTACATAAAACAAAGGTCCTTTTCCCTTTATATATGAGGTGGCCACTTACAAATATACCTGAAAATATAGCATATATATTTATACATATGTATTGCACATATACGAGTATACCTGTGCATAAATATATAGATATGCATTTATACATATTTGCATATATGCTTGTATACGCATACTTGCGTACATTTCTCTCCCATCAACAGAAATACTTTCCGAGAGCCAAAATCTTACGAAAAAATTCATTACTAATATATATATATATATATATATATATATATATATATATATATATATATATATGTATATATATATATATATGTATATATATAATATGTATACATATACGTATATATATGTATATATATATATATGTATACATATACGTATATATATGTATATATATATATATGTATACATATACGTATATATATGTATATATATATATATATATATATGTATACATATACGTATATATATGTATATATATATATATATGTATACATATACGTATATATATGTATACATATACGTATACATATACACTGTATGTATACATATACGTATATATATGTATATATATACGTATATATATATGTATATATAATACGTATATATATGTATATATATACGTATATATATGTATATATATATATATATATTATATATTATATATATATGTATGTATATATATATATATATATATATATATAATATATATATATATACATACATGTATACATACATACTGGGGTAACCACCAGGAAAGGTACATCTTTGCTGCCAGTAAAAAGAAGGAATTACCTCATTTGTGCCATCATTGAAGATGTAAATATACGAAAACGCCCTGCTCCGTAATTTTGTCTTTCCTG
>NC_134809.1:34035395-34050395 GCF_046742065.1 Oratosquilla oratoria | reverse complement strand
TAATCACCCCTTCATTACGGTCTTCTCTTTGCACAGGTACATCATTCTCGTGACACTTTTTATTCCTCCAATAGTTTACTTGTTTCCCTAGCTCTGTATAGTCCATCCACACTTCTCTATTCCTTGTTACATGTTACCCATAAAAAATAAACTGTCAACTTGCTCTAACGTCTCTCCTTTAAGAATTGCCTCTAATCCACAGGCTGCTTTAGACATGTCGCCACCTTCTTTTTACACACATTTACCTTCAACTTCCCTCTATCACATACCTTCCCGAACTCCGTTACTAATTGACTTAAACTCACCTCTTATCCAGCCAAAAGCAGTGTTATCAGCACACACCACCTTCTTTTTACACACATTTACCTTCAACTTCCCCCTATCACATACCTTCCTGAACTCCGTTACTAATTGACTTAAACTCTCCTCTTATCCAGCCACAAGCAAAGTGTCATCAGCACACAACAACTGGCTCACCTACCACTTCACTCCATTTTCATTAACCATCTCTAATCCTTTCCTTATCACCAACACATTGCCTTCCCGTAGTACCTCATCAGTATAAAAATTGAACAGCCACGATGACATAACACCGACGTTACCCCACTTCACTTCATACCACTCACTCCCAACCCTAACACAAGCTCTTATTATTTATGTAAAAGCTTTTGACTGGCTTTAACAACCGTCCTTTTATCCTGTACACCTGAATTATCATCCACAATGTCTTCCTTTCGAACCTGTCATAAAACATCTCAATATCTGCCTCAACACAAAAAAGGAGACAGATATTCACATTTATGAGTATGTATATGTGTATATATATATATATATATATATATATATATATATATATATATATATATATATATATATCTACCAGCAATTCCTATGTTCAGCTGCGTACGTATTGCCCCTCTCCCTTTATGTGACAGCCATCTTAGTTCTGATTTTGTTTTAATTAAATCTGAAATGACAAGTTGATTAACCTGTCATTTGGCCGAATAACCTGACCTTGCCTGTTTGATGAAGTGAGAAGGTCGTCAAATGAATACTGGATATACATCTAAAGAGAGCCAAAGCAAATACTCATACAAGGATGATAACAGAAGGCACGATTTCTCTCTATCTCTCTATCTCTCTATCAATCCATCTATCTATCTACCTGTTTATCTATTTATATATACCTCTCTGTCTACTTGCCTGTCTCTTTGTCTGTATATGCGTATCTCCGTCTGTTTGACCGTATATCTTTCTCCCTTTTTAGCTTTCTGTTTCTCTAACTATCTGCCTGTATCTCTATCTGTCTCTCTGTCAGTCTATATATTTATCTGTCTACTAGTCTGTATGTCTCTCTTCCTCCCCTCTCTCTCTCTCTCTCTCTCTCTCTCTCTCTCTCTCTCTCTCTCTCTCTCTCTCTCTCTCTCTCTCTCTCTCTCTCTCTCTCTCTCTCTCTCTCTCTGTGTGTGTGTGTGTGTGTGTGTGTGTGTGTGTGTGTGTGTGTGTGTGTGTGTGTGTGTGTGTGTGTGTGTGTGTGTGTGTGTGTGTGTGTGTGTGTGTGTTCTTCTTTCCTCTTTCTTACACACACAAACACACACACACACACACACGCTCACAAACATATACACATACATACACAAATTCACACACACACACACACACACACACACACACACACACACACACACACACACACACACACACACACACACACACACACACACACACACACACACACACACACACACACACACACACACACACACACACACACACATGCAGATACCCACACAAACACACACATCCGCACGAGCACGCGCACATGTACACGCACACAAATACAATCACACACGCGAGCACGCGCGCACACACGCACAGAGCTTGGTATGATAATTGGCGAGTGTGAGACAGGACCTTACGAGCGTTGCTCCTTGTTTGTGTACCACAATTAGGTATTTAGGGTCGCATGTGGCAGGAAAGGGAGGAGAAGAGGTGGAAGTAAATTGTAGAGAGAGAGAATCAAGGAAGTGTCTTGGGTGATTAAACGTCTCATGATAAATGGGCAAAGAGAAGTAGAGTGATTGTGCAGATGGCACTGTATGTAGCAGAGACCTGGAATTTAAGAAAGGTAGAGAGGAAACGTTTAAATGTGTTTGAAGTGAAATGTCGGTTAAGCGTGGTAGGGGTTACAAGGTTGGGTAGAATGAAAAACGAGGAGGTGATGAGGAGAGGTTGGGTGGAAAAGGAGATGGCAGATAGGGCTGATGAAAGATTATTGGGGTTGTTTGGAAGACACGGAGGGAATGATTGAAGAAAGATTAGTAAAAGAGGTGTGAAAGGCAGAGGTGGATGGAGTGAACTTGAGGGGATGTCCGAGGATGGGATGGAAGGATGAGGTGGAAGGAACATACACACACAGAGACAAACGCGCGCGCACAGAGAAAGAGAGAGAAAGAGAGAGAGAGAGAGAGAGAGAGAGAGAGAGAGAGAGAGAGAGAGAGAGAGAGAGAGAGAGAGAGAGAGAGAGAGAGAGAGAGAAGGAAAGGAGAATCAGGATATAGGGGTGAGTGGAGAGTGGCTGTACATAGATGATAATGTGATGCAAGGAATGGAGGGGGTAGGGGATGATGGGGTAGGGAGTGGTTACATATGAATGATATTTTGACGCAACCCGAAGGGATTTCTCCCCGTTTCCTCTATTTTTTCTGTATAAGGGGACGGAGAGGGGGAATCGTCGATTAAGTTAAGCGGCCTTGTTGTGAATGTGGTGTGTCTTGCTACATTGCTTCTGGTCTAGGGCAGTGGGCTTGATACAGGGCTGACCCGTCATCCATAAGGAGCTAAGATAAGATAGAGAAAAGGGTGGTGGAGTAGGTGCATGCCTTTTGACTTGGCTACCTCTCTTATATAGGGGAAAAAGGCCTTGTTCTATAGATGGAATAGATAGGTATTGGGTGAAGGATTATGCAGATGTTAAATAATTTTTTTTGAAAAGACATGATTATTTAGGAAGTTTTAGCAGGTGTAACTTTCCACATATGCATGGATTTGTGGAGCAATTTAAAAAGAAATACAATTCAAGACAACAGTGTAAATATAATTCGGGGAAATTTTCTTTATTGGAGACAAAGCCATGGGACTGCATGATCGCAGCTCCGGCCCCTAATACTACTACCAGGTAAATATAATTTGGTAGAACTAGGTAAATACACACACACACACACACACACACACACACACACACACACACACACACACACACACACACACACACACACACACACACACACACACACACACACAGTTGGAACAAGTTAGATAAGGAAGTAGTGTGTGCAAGAACCATACATGAATTTAAAAATAGCTTAGATAAAATGAGATATGAAGACGGGACACCACGAGCATAGCTCCCCTTCCCGTAAAATACAACTAGGTAAATACACACACACACAAAGGATTACAAAGGCGGAGCATGCCGACAGGAGACCTTTTGGTCCATATCTAGGTCGGATGCGAAAAAATCGTAATAATGATAAATTGATAAATAAAAACTATAATAATGTAAATAATAGATAAGATATATAAAGAAATGCATAGTTATAGTTAAATAATAAACAAACAGGTAAATAGTTAATAATAATAATTTGACACACACACACACACACACAGACATACACATACGCACACGAGCGTACAATGTGCACATGTATGTTGTATGGGGCGACGACTAGAAGAATGAGATACAAACAGAGCTGTAAATAAACAAATGGTGTATGGAAAGAAGAGATAACAAAATCAAGTCTTTGCTAAGAGCAGAGACCCTTTACCCCTTCCTCATTAACCAACCGTTACTAATAAGGGAGTTGGGCAGCAGGTATGATGGTTGCAGAGCCATGTATGATGAATAAATAAACAAGGACGACCTCGACTAATACACCGAAACTAATTAGAAAGGGTGGTAACTGGGACCTTCATGAAGAGCCCTGCACAGAGTCCTCAAGAGGTATTGTGGGGAGGGATGGGGGTTCCCCCTCTATTTACAGCTGATACAGTTGGAATCATCTGAATACAATGGGAAGAAATGGTGGTGGGGTGCACACGGGGTAATAAGAGATGAAGTTGAAGGGGATGTGGTGCCACTGGCGTACAAACTCGCCATTACCAGAAGTTACTTCATCCATTCGTTTAACTTCTGCTGTAGTTGTTGTGGCACTGTTGATATGGGAATGTCATTCTCAAATTAATTGTACCCCATAGAAATATAGAAAAGAGCATCGTGTACAAATAAGAAAAATATATCTACGAACACACAACAAGACCTTTGATGACTACGTCTTTGTCTCAGATTTCATATTCGTTCATAAGCTTTTGTCCCAGAACGCCTTTTGTTGACTAACCAACACAGTATAAGCCCATATATACAGTACTAGGATCTTTGGATTTAATTTAATATCCTTCAGTGTGATGATTTTTGTATATGTTTATTGTTTACAAAGCTCATGTTACATAATTTCATCCACCAAATCGGAACAAGAAAGAGACTTTAATTTTTCACCATGTTAGCGTACTATATAGATTTTTTCATGCTAGTGTCAGATAATTTTATTTCATTTTATTTATTTTATTTTGTTTTATTTTTATATATTTTATTTTATTTCATTTTCAACTGAGAGGTAGTTTTTAAAGAAAACAGTCCATAATCGATCAATAGTTTCTATACCACACCCAACACTGAGTATTTATTTCTGGCATTAGGGAGAATATTTTCACTCCATAGAGACAAAAATATCTAAGGAAGGTCGGAAGAAGATGGGATACCGGAAGACAAAAGTGATCGGCATTCTTTGCTCGGTGGTGATTACTCTCCAATCGAAAGAGAACTGAATTCATCGTGGTGTCAATAAAGTTTCCAAAAGATGACTGTATAAAACAACAAATACGCCATATGGGGCTTTATCGAAGAAGCTATCACATATGCATGAAATCTCTATCGCCATCCTCATTTCGATTCAGACTTTTTTCACCTCAGAAGCTGAAAGGAATCGTCTTCCCTTGATCACCATAATCAGTAAAGGGGACTGCCTATTGATATTCTAAGGCCTTACTATCTGGATTTACTTGGTGACATATATAGTAATCCCTTCCATATATGATCTAATTGGACCACAGGGTGTTCATATTTGGGAAGTATTTGGATACGCGAGGCAAAATTATCACTACACCTTCCCAATCTCAGCGCTACCACTACAGCGCTAAATTTTGAATTATGAGGGAATAAAAGTGGTTAATCAATACACATGAATCATGCAATAATGAATGATGGTTGGGATATGTAATGGATTCGTGTGTGTGTGTGTGTGTGTGTGTGTGTGTGTGTGTGTGTGTGTGTGTGTGTGTGTGTGTGTGTGTGTGTGTGTGTGTGTGTGTGTGTGTGTGTGTGTGTGTGTGTGTGTGTGTGTGTGTGTGTGTGTGTGTGTGTTTGTGCTTGTGTGTGTGTGTGTGTGTGTGTGTGTGTGTGTGTGTGTGTGTGTGTGTGTGTGTGTGTGTGTGTGTGTGTGTGTGTATTCCATTCAATAAGTAATGAGAAAATATCAGGCGAGTCATTAAATATTATTTGATCAAAATACTACTTCATGGTGAAGTACATATACATATATTCTATAAAATGACTAATTGGCAACATTCTATATTTGTAGGTCTGAGTACAGCGGTGAACGTGGTGGAATCAATCTGATTCGGTTTGCCAATCTCTGAACACTTGTCAAGATGGAGGGAAACATGGAGGAATATTACGCCATCAAATTTTGTGTTAAACTTAAGAAAACCAAACAAGAAGCTTATGGAATGTTAAAAGAGGCCTATGGGGATAAACAGATGAGCCAAGCAAGTTTCTATCGGTGGTTTAACAGATTTTCTGAAGGAAATGAACAGGTTGAAGATGAACCCAGATCTGGAGCACCGAAAAGTGCACGCAAGGAAGAAAACATTGAGGAAGTGCAAACGTTAGTGATGCAAGACCGTCGAATATCTGTGAGGATGATATCTGAGAATGTTGGTATTAGTATTGGCACAGTATAGACAGTTCTGATCGAAAATCTGAGGCTCCACAAAGTCTGTGTCAAGTTCGTGCCAAAGATCCTCTCCGACGACCAGAGGTAGTTTCGTGTGGAATGTTGCACTGACATTTTTTAAATGATAGAAGCTGATTCAGGTTTCCTGAATAAGGTAGTGACTTGCAACGGGAGTTGGGTGTTCACCTACGATCCTGAGAGCAAACGTCAGAGTGCTCAGTGGAAGCACGCGACCTCCCCTGAACTCAAAAAAGCAAAGATGAGCAGGGGCTCATTCACGTTGAATGGGTTCCTCAGGGTGAAACCGTCAATAAGGAATATTACTTTACTGTTCTAAAAAAGGTTCAGGGAGAAGATGAGAAAGTAGAGGCCTCAGTAGTGGAGGAGTGGTCAGTGGTGGTTCCACCAGGACAACTCCCCATGCCACAAGTCAACGCTGGTGACCACCTGGATGGCCGACAGGGGAATGAAAGTGATACAACACCCACCCTACAGCCCTTGCGACTTCTTCCTGTTCCCACGCATGAAAGACAGCCTCAGGGGAATCAGATTCCAGTCAACAGAGGAGCTGAAAGAGGCATCGCTTAATTACCTGAAGGGATTACTAAAAAAAGACTTTGAGGAGGTCTTTCAGGATTGGGAGAGACGCATTCAGAAGTGTGTAGATGCGAGAGGCAATTATTTTGAAGGAAACAAAGTTTTGTAAGCTTATGAAAATAAATAGTGTCTCTCCTGACATTTTCTCATTACTTATTGAATGGAGGAGTATATATATATACATATATATATGTATATATATATATATAATATAAATAAGTATACACACACACACACACACACACACACACACACACACACACACACACACACACACACACACACACACGCACAAAAGCAAAATACAGAGATGGGAATCTATGGGCATAGGTCCTGTATAATACAGGCAAGTACGCGCGCGCGTGCATACATGTACGAGTATACAATGTATGCATGAACGAGTTCGAGCAATACTTGCTTTTCCTTACCCGCTGTAGTTTTGGAGGTCCTCTCTCACTCCCCCTCTTCTTAACCCGTTACCATCTGTACCCAGTTCATCGATCATCATACGCGTGTATCGGTACCATTAACAGTGGAATTTCCCATATACAGCTGGATATATCATTAGAATAAGCATTTCCGTATTACATTAAGGATAACTATATATTTTTTTTGTTTTTTATTTGTATATTTTTTTTATCTATTTATATGTTTGTTTTCATTGATTTGGTTATTTGTTTCTCTTTATTTATTTATTTGATTTTCGTTTATTCATTCATCTGTTTATCTACTTATTATTTTTTATTTATCTATTCATCTATTCATTTATTCATTTATTCATTCATTCATTTATTTACTTATTTGTGTATTTATCTGATTATATATTTTTACGCGGAAAAGGCGTATGAATTAAAATAAGACGACACCTTTGACATATATATTGACAGCGCTTTATTTTGCCGTTATTTTGATGAAAAATAACTGCTTTTTTAAAATTGGTTCTTGCATTTTCTTGTCCACCTTCTATAGCAGTTTGACGCTCATTCTACGTATTTATAGCCGATAGAAAGGTGTAGAGAAATCAACATAAACTTTAAGCGTACTAAA
This sequence comes from Oratosquilla oratoria, assembly GCF_046742065.1. Lineage (NCBI taxonomy): Eukaryota > Metazoa > Arthropoda > Malacostraca > Stomatopoda > Squillidae > Oratosquilla > Oratosquilla oratoria. The sequence continues at coordinate 34,042,680 of NC_134809.1, read as the reverse complement.
TCTAGACATTGAAAGAAAACTTAGCAAAATCCGTCTACAAAAATGTTTAAAGATTTCAATTTGTTTAAAGGATTTGAAAAAAAAAAAAAAAAATGTCGGCCATACAGTTACTTGTTGTACGTGCTGCCAGAACCCCAGTGTCGTTTAGTCGTTCGTGCTCGTAGAGCTCTCATAGGTAGGTTATCTTGTTCATTCTAATTGTTTTCAAAACGTCTGATTTTTTTTACGTAAGTTCCTGACTTTATTTATTCTTTTTACCGCGTTTAAGTGTCTAGTCCTTTGTCTTCGGCTTTCTCATTTTTTTAAGTGTTCATTATCTTTGCTTTTTTTTTTATATAAACTTCCTCTTCTACAGTTTTCTCTTTCTTCGTTTGGTTTTCTTGTTGCGATCGAGAAATCTTTGACCTCGTATCATATCTTATCCATATATTTGTTGAAGTTGAATAAGATCATCGAAGGCCGTTTATGGAATCCTGTTGACTAATATGGAGATCACACCACACTTAATAGAATCTCCTGACGTCCGCTTACTGTCAATGACGTTTGGTCTGTGAACTCTCTGGATACCCTAGTGGGCCCCGAAAACCCTCAGGACCCAAAGGCCCCGTGTCGAGAATCACTGGCCTATGGTTAACCAGTCAATACATTCGAACTGGCTTCAAGACACTGATGGCGGTACCTTTGACCCTTCTCAGGCAGAGGATAACCCTCTGCTAAGAAAAGTCTCCCAAGATTAGCCAGAAACAATTTTTCAACTATTCCACCAAGTCGAACGATCTATGTTTTTTATTAAACTACCCTGCACTAGATTTTTTTTCTTTTGTTTTTTAACTGGACCTTTTTAAAACTGGTTACTGTGTTCTGTTGTCGAATCTTCTCCTCAGTCACCTCGCAGAGTCCATTACCATTCAGTCCCGTTCCGTATCAATAGCCCTTCTGTCCACCGAATTGTCTAAGGACTCTTTATCCCGTCCCCCTGTGTGAGCCCGCAATACCCCAATACATTAATTCGGCGCACGCATACGCATAAGGATGTATATAATGATTTTATTATCTCGTAACACAGTGCACGTATGCATGCGCCTGGTGTAGTGGTGGGACTGGTGGTGGTGTTGATGTGTGTGTGTGTGTGTGTGTGTGTGTGTGTGTGTGTGTGTGTGTGTGTGTGTGTGTGTGTGTGTGTGTGTGTGTGTGTGTGTGTGTGTGTGTGTGTGTGTGTGTGTGTGTGTGTGTGTGTGTGTGTGTGTGTGTGTGTGTGTGTGTGTGTGTGTGTGTGTACATGTACGTGTATGTGTGTATTTATAAGAGGGAGAAAGAGATTGACAGGCACAGGCTGACGCAAGAACAAACACAGGTTTGTGTGCGCGTGCGTGCGTGCGTGTGTGTGTGTGTGTGTGTGTGTGTGTGTGTGTGTGTGTGTGTGTGTGTGTGTGTGTGTGTGTGTGTGTGTGTGTGTGTGTGTGTGTGTGTGTGTGTGTGTGTGTAAGAAAGACTGCCAAACACAGACAGACACAGACACAAACACAAACACAGGCTCAGACAAACACAAACACAGGCGCAGACAGACTTATAGACATATAAAGAAATAGATAGAGACACAGACTTTCTTATCTATTTGCCTTTCCCTATTTGGTATTGTTATTATACAGACATTGTTTTCTTTGTTACTTTTTTCCGTTCACTCTTTTTCTTCGACCAATTGCTTACTCCCATATATTTTTTTACTCTTTTTACCAATCTTCCTTTACGCTTTGAAAAAAAAAATGAAATTTGTCCAGAGTAATAGCCTGAGAGCTGGAGAACTATTCAAAGGTCCACAAAATATATGCACGCAAACGTATATTGTTGTTTACTTTCTCTGCAGCTCCTTTCTCTCACAGAGAGGACGGATTCCTGTCGTACTAATATTAAAGACTATGGAGAACGAAGCTTCTCTTGGCAGAAACGAAAATGGCTGAAATGTAGGAAGAGAGGAAGAGAAGGAGACGAAGGAGGAAGAGGAAGAGGAAGAGAAGGAGGCGAAGGAGGAAGAGGAAGAGGAGCAGAAGGAGGCGGACGGAGTTCAGTATTCATCTAAAGGATTACATCAAAGTTATAGGAAAAAATATACTTCCGGGACAGCATGCGTGCTTCTGCACAGGCATGCACAATATACACGCTCGTGCGCGCGCGCGCTCGCACACACACACACACACACACACACACACACACACACACACACACACACACACACACACACACACACACACACACACACACACACACACACACACACACACACACACACACACACACACACACACACACGCGCGCGCGCGCGCGCGCGGGCACAAGCACAGCACATGATTAATACCAAAGTGAATCACGCATACACACACATGGCTTTCTGTTGTAGTAGATAGCGTCTCAAGCTCTCGCTGCGGTGTTGCATCCTCGTCCAGTTCACAAAGGTTACTTTCATAGGCTGATACAAACACAAACACAGATTTGTGTGTGTGTGTGTGTGTGTGTGTGTGTGTGTGTGTGTGTGTGTGTGTGTGTGTGTGTGTGTGTGTGTGTGTGTGTGTGTGTGTGTGTGTGTGTGTGTGTGTGTGTGTGTGTGTGTGTGTGTGTGTGTGTGTGTGTGTGCGTGTGTGTGCGTGTGTGTGTGTTACTGTATCCCATATGGAAAAGAAAGAGGGTGTGGTGTATGTGAAAGCAGGCAACATTATCCATTGGTCATATCAAATAAGTTTTGAACTCTCATTTGGATGACTAATAGCTGTCGACCATGAACGCAGTATATAATCCAAGGCCATCACACACGCACACACACACACACACACACACACACACACACACACACACACACACACACACACACACACACACACACACACACACACACACACACACACACACACACACACACACACACACACACACACACACCTTTTCTCTAGCCTATTTTGAAAAACACATCATGACAATGATACGTTTAACCCTCTTAGCTTTGAGTTATTTCCCCAAGGTTGATTAAAATCGTTTTGTCACTTCTTGGGGCAAATATACAAGACGACGGCTCCCGTGATCGTTTTAGGTGATATTAGTTTTAATCCTGAGAGAATTCGGAGGTTCTCCCTCATCTAAATAAGAGTCTGACGATCACCAAATTAAGCATAGACGTCGACTCATGTGAACGAATGAAGCAAGATTTGAATAATAAAAACCAGACCTATAATCTGGAAAGTCATTGTGAACACCTGACCTTGCGTAATTGTCTCGTTCATCGACCCAGGTACAGGACCTCCAATGATCCAGACTTCCTCCAGGCCTGCCAGGCCTTCCATTTTCAGAGTATTGATAAATGTGTTTGTCTTTTGCTGGGGAAGAGAAAGCTAATGTGTCATGGAGACAAAAGGGACGGATCTCCCTCCCCCTTCCCTCCCCATGCGAGGAAACGTGCACCCGTGTCCTGCAGAGGACCCTTGCCGCCGGGAAGGAACCCGGGTGGCTAAGGGCCCCCCCAAGGCGGAATCCTTCGAGGACCTTGTACGTCTCCTTCGCTGTCACAACACGCCATGTCCCCCGGCCTCACTTCCCACCCGTTGCTGATAGTGTCTGTCTTGCAGCGTGCGATACAGTCAGCCCACCTTAGCGACGGGCTGACAGGTCGGACCAGGTTATGGATGAGGCCAGTGGCGTGTCTTAATGAAGCCGAAGCTGACAAAGTAGTGGTGACAGATTCAGTAGCAGCACCTGCTCGCTATCCACTGCGATATCTCGTCCCCCGCGCCCCGTGTGTGTGTGTGTGTGTGTGTGTGTGTGTGTGTGTGTGTGTGTGTGTGTGTGTGTGTGTGTGTGTGTGTGTGTGTGTGTGTGTGTGTGTGTGTGTGTGTGTGTGTGTGTGTGTGTGTGTGTGTGTGTGTGTGTGTGCGTGCGTGTGTCTGTGCGTGCGTGCGTGCGTGCGTGCGTGTGTGTGTGTGTTTGTGCGCGTGGATGCATGTGGGTGGGTGGGTGGGTTCGTGCGTGCGTGCGTGCGTGTGCACGTGTGTATTTGTATATGTGTGTGTGCGTGCGCACATGTGTTTATGTATTTCTTTACCTAGTTGTAGTAGTGACTTGAAGCCGTGCTCGTCGTGTCCCGCTTCTTTTCCGTAAACACATTGATGTTGTTCCCCTGCATTATATGTACTTCTAATATATTCCAAAAATTGGCGTATAGTATCCATGTGGAAAAGTGTGCTTCTTTTAAAGCAATATGTCGTTCATAGTATAATCTTTAATATGACCTCTTTTTCTTTTCCTTCCCGTATCAATAGTTTTCCCTGTACATATTTTTCAATTATTTTTCTGTTCTAATTATTGTTATCATATCACCTCTCTTTTCTTTATTGTAATGTGGGAAGAATATTTTCTTTGGCTTTCCTCCTACGTCTTATAATGCAGGCTTGACATAATGTTGGTAACCACTCTTTGTATTCTTTACATTTTTCTTATATATTTTCTTAGTGTGCTCGCCACACCGCTGTCGCACACTGCAGTCAAGGGCAAATCAGACTTTCAATTATTTTTCTATTTTATGATGACCGCGCCCATATAATGAAATGCTACTCTCAGGTTCATTAGTGATTTATAAGTCACTTCCTTTATTGCCTTTATGAGATTTTTTCACTTCCTTTATTGCCTTTATGAGATTTTTTTCACTTCCTTTATTGCCTTTATGAGATTTTTTTCGGCAACAGATCATCTTATTAAAATTCCTAAATACTTTTCTTCATTTGCCTTTGTAATAAATAAATGTCCCATTCGTAAAATCTCGACCGTCTCCTTTTTCTATTTCTAACATATCTTTGTATTGAAATTTGTCTTCCACATCTTACTTCAGTAGCTATTGACCGTCATAAGAACATAAGACCATAAGAACATCTTTTTCACTTCTTAGCCTTGCAGTCATCTGCAATTAAATTTGTATAGCTGCCTATTGCAATCATCACATCGATGAGAAGCACCCACTAATCACGTCTTTTCAATCAGATATGTCATCTGTATCTGCTGTTATTTTGAGAATATTTTATTCAATCCAGTGTACTCTCTATAAGTTTTCATACATTTTCCAGGTTCCTTACTGCTATTGTCAGTTGCATTTGTTGAAACCCTTTTCCAAATCCAGGTAGACACAATCCACCAAATCTTCTTATGTAGCTCGTCAACCACTCACGAACAGAAACTTCGCGTATTGATTATACAGAACTTTTCTTCTTTAAATCCAAATTGTTCATCAACCATGGTTTCCTTCTAACAATTCATACAACTATCTTTTCTATTGTTTTACACATTTTGGCCATCATACACCAACACTTGTCTATGTTTCACAAGATAATCCTTGTTTCTTTCATTGAATATTTGTACCACATTGGCAAATTTTCAGTTTACTGGAGCCTTTCCTTCTTCCAGAGACGTGCGATCAGTTTTATTTTATTCAATAAATATTCTTTACGACTTAAGAAAATAAGTATTCAGTATGAGTTTCCATCTGGTCCAAAGGCTACCCATCCTTAGGACGTAATTTTTCAACAATGTGATATCAGCTTTCAGGGAGTCCCCCACCCCACCCCCACTTTTTTTTTTTTTTTTTTTTTTTGTGTGTGTGTGTGTGTGTGTGTGTGTGTGTGTGTGTGTGTGTGTGTGTGTGTGTGTGTGTGTGTGTGTGTGTGTGTGTGTGTGTGTGTGTGTGTGTGTGTGTGTGTGTGTGTGTGTGTGTGTGTGTGTGTGTGTGTGACCTCTCTCCAATTTATTCTTTTGAAATAGTTGTCTCATGATTACGCAGTTCCACCTGTTTCGAAATTTCCCTATTTTTCCTTTCCACAATTAAAACCACCCAATTATTCTTTCTAGTTGTCTGGTTATATTTTTCATTAAACCCTTGTATTCTGCTTTATTACAGGTTCTTATTGTTGAAAGGATGTATACCGCCGTGATGTTTCTTTTTCTACCTCTCTCAATTATGATTCTTATGTTCATTATTTCAGCCATTCTTCTCATTGTTAGATTACAAAGGATTGCAAAGGCTGAGCATGTCGACAGGAGACCTTTTGGTCCATATCTAGGTCGGGTGCGAAAAAATCATAATAGTAATAAAATAATAAATAAAAAACTATAATAATGTAAATAACAAATAAAATACATAAATAAATGCATAGGTATAGTTAAATAATAAACAAACAGGTAAATAGTAAATAATAATATTTTGACATATAACTAATAATAAATGAAAATCAGACAGACAAATGATAACAAAACAAAAACTTCTTTTCATTGTTATAATCACACCACCTATGACTTTTCCTCTTCTGTCCCGCGCCATGTGTTATATTTTCCCTCACCCACCCGAGCTTCAAATTCTTACTGAGTATGGTCTCTGCAAAACACGTTATGTCTGGTTCTTTCTCCATTATCCAATAATTTACTTCTAATTATGCTGACGTCAGTCGGTCTGTAATGGTTAAAGCTAGTTCAAGTTTTTGTTCCTCCCATTCATTCTCTAGATGTTTTTGTGGGAATCATTGTCTTATATTTTGATTTATCATTATCCAGTGAAACTGTCAGCTTCTGTTTGACCCTCTTCTCAGTTTTCCACAATGTTTGACCAAATTTCCAATTTTCTCTTTTCTTTCTCAATTGTATTTATCCTTATCCAAACAATCTTGAATTTGTCTGTAATTGCTATTTTCGAAATCTTACTACCTCCATTGCCATACTTTGCAATTTAAACCTTATTTTCATTGACCTTTCACCTCCTTTTATATATTAACTTAAATACTTCTATTATTTCATAATCTAATACTAAATCTGTTATCAATGTTTCTTAACTCTTAAGTATTATTATCACCTCTATCTCCATGTCTTCATTTTCTACTGTTTTCTAATGTTCCACATTATTTTTATTAGAATTACTCCTCTTCCTGTATTTCAACCACTGTTTCTGTACTTGTTTGATATTTCTGATATTTTCTTCGTTCTCCCTGGCTTTCTCTCTCTCTTTTATTTCCACAGTGCTCCAACGTAACTCTCTTTTCTTTTAACTTGTCATAATCATCTTTCAACGTTTCAAATTCTCTCTTATGTGTTTCTTTTAAATTTTTATGACATCATTCAATTGGCATTCCAGTGTTTGCACTTTTGCTCTTTGGTGACACCTGTTATGTATTCACATTTTTCTTTGTCCTAACCATGTCCTCCATTACCGTCTACAGATTCTAATTTATTATGGTCAATCATTTGTGGCTGCTCAAAATTGCTTATC
>NC_134809.1:34027895-34030395 GCF_046742065.1 Oratosquilla oratoria | reverse complement strand
TGGAGGAGGAATGGGGACATTTCGAGGAGAGAGACACAGGGTGTGCAAAGATGGGGTGTATAACAAGGACGATGGGAGGAAATAGAGGAAAGGGTAGTGAGCGGTGGGATGATGAAGCAAAGAAGGTTGTAGAATAGAAGAAACAAGCATTTACAGGTTGGTTGCAAAATAGGACGAGAGAATCATATGAGTTACAGAGAAAAAAGATGGAAAGCGTAAGATAAAGGAGGCAAAAAAGATACCAGATGTGACATGGAGAAGAGTATGACAGAAAAAAATTAAAGTAATAAAAATATTTTTTGAAAGAAAAAAAAAAGAGGAAGGGGAGACAAAGCAAGTAGATAAGAAAAGGTAAAAGGTGTACACGGAGAGATGGTAATGGAAGAGACAGCGGTAAGAGGAAGATGAGTAGAGTATTTTAGGGAGTTGTATGAGAAGGAGGATAGGGAGGGAAATGTAGTTGCAGCGAAAGGCACTAAGAAAATGACAGTGATGTATGAAGGAAATAGAGGAGAAATAAGAAAAGATAAGGTGAAACCAGTTATAGAGATGATGACAGCAAATAAGGCACCTGGGTTAGATGGCTGTCATGCGGAGTGTCTAGAAAAGTGAGATACAGTGAGGGTGGACTAGCTGGTGAAGTTAAGAGAGGAAGGGGTGGCGAATCAAGTAGAGAAGAAAAGGTAAAAGGTCCAGATGGAGAGATGGTAATGGAAGAAACAGCAGTAAGATGAAGATTGGCAGCGCATTTTAAAGAGTTGTTAAATGTGAAGGATGATAAGGAGGGAGAGGTAGTAGCTGTGCGATGCGCTAAGAAAATGAGTGATGAATGAGGAAAATGGAGGAGAAATAAGAGAAGATGAGGTGGAGGTAGTTATTAAGATGAGAGCAGGTAAGGCACCTGGGTTAGATGGGTGATATGCGGAGGGCCTAAAAAAAGGGGGGCTACAGTGATAGTGGACTGGATGGAGAGGTTATTTAATGTTTGTCTAAAAGAGGGTAGAGTACCGGAGGACTGGAGTAGTGCCTGTATAGTTCTGTTTTACAAGGGAAAAGGGGACAACTGTGAGTGTAGTATCTTTAGAGGGATAAGTTTGTTGATTGGAAAGTCTTATGGGAGGGTTTTGATTGAGAGGATTAGAACAGGAGCAGAGAGAGTAATTGATGAGGAATAGTGTGAGCTTAGGAAGGGTAGGGGTTGCATGGATCAGATATTTGTGATAAGGCAGATATGTGAGAAAGCTTAAGGAAAATTTAAGGATATTTTTTGGGCCTGTATGGATTTGGAAAGGCCAGGAAGGCCCTGTGGTAGGTATTGTAGATATATGGGATAGGAGGAAAGCTGTTAAGAGCAGTCAAGAGTTTTTACGAGAGTAGTAGAGCCTGTGTTAGAATTAGAAATGGAGAGTGAGTGGTTTGAAGTAAATGTGGGACTTTGCCAGAGATGTGTCATGTCTCCATGGCTGTTCAATTTATACATGGATGGGGTGGTGCGAGAGGTAAATGCAAGGTTAATGGACCGGGGATTGGAGATAATTATCGAAAATGGAGAAAAGTGACAGAGTTTGGGAAGGTGTGCGAAAAATGGAATTTGAAGATAAATGTGGGTAAAAGTAAGGTGATGAGATGTACAAGGGGAGAGGATAGCAACAAATTGAAAGTGAGTATTAAGAGAGGCTGGAGGAAGTGTATAACTTTAGATACTTGGATGTGAATGTAGCGGGAAAAGGAGTGGAGGTGGAGGTAGATTGTAGATTGAAAGAAGCAAATAAATGCCTTGGAAGATTAAAAAGTGTAATGAGAAATAGACATTTGGGAATGGATGCTAGGAGGAGATTGTATGAATGAGTGATTATGCTGACAACACTGTATGAGCCAGAAACATGGAACATAAGAAAAGAAGAGAGGAGGAGTTTAAATGTGTTTGAGATGAAATGCCTGAGAAGTATGGTAGAGGTTACTAGGTTGGATAGAGGAAGAAACGTGGAGGTGAGGAGAAGAACGGGAGTGGAAAGGGAGTTGGGAGATAAGGTTGATGAAAGAGTATTGGGATGGGTTGGACACATGGAAAGGATGGGTGAAGAAATATTAAGAAAAGAAATTTTAAAGGCAGAGGTGGATGGAGTGAACATGAGGGCACGACCAAGGATGAGATGGATGGATGGGGTGAAAGTGGTGGTGGAAAAGAGGGAAATGTCTGTAAAGAAAGGAAGGGAGAAGACAAGAGAAAAGGGTGACTGGAGCATGGTTGTGTATGGATGATGCAGTGATGCAGGGAAGGGAGTGGGTGGGGGATGGGAGGGTTAGGTGGTATATGTGAGTAATATTTTGACGCAGCCCGAAAGAATTTCTCCCCGTCTTCTCTTTTTCTACATGAGGGGACGGATAATGGGAGTCGCCGATTACATGAAGCGGCCTTACTGTGAATGTGCTGTATCTTGCTGCATTGCTTCTGACCCAGGGCAATGGGCAAGATGCAGGGATGACCCGTCATCCTGGA
>NC_134809.1:34022895-34025395 GCF_046742065.1 Oratosquilla oratoria | reverse complement strand
TAGCCTCTCGAGTAACGATCTTTGTAGCAGGTTTGGCGAGGTCTAATACTAATAGTACTTTTGTGTACAAAACAATTACTTTGTATTATTAACTTGTTCTTTTAGAAATATTTATACATTGAACCCATATTACATCTTCAGTTGCAAGGTATGTATTTATTGCTATCATGATAGATTTTATATCTACTTTAGTTTTATGTGCTGACAAGTGCTTATTTTTTTAAACTACATTAGTATGGTTATTAGTGTTTTCCTTGACCACATTTAATGATCAGTAATTTGTATCGTATTGATTTGTTAAATACGATATTAATGTATGTGTGTGCGTTTGTATATATATATATATGTATACAATTATATATATATATATATATACAGATATATATATACATATATATATATATATACATATATATGCACACATATATGTATACATATATATACATATATATGTATACATACATATATATACATATATATATACTTATATACATATGTATATATATATATATATATGTATATATACATATATATGTATATATATATATATATGTATATATACATATATATGTATATATATATATATGTATATATACATATATATGTATATATACATGTATATATACATATATATGTATATATACATATATGTACATATATTTATATGTATATATGTATATATATGTACATATGTATATATGTATATATATACATATGTGTATATATATATGTATATATATATATATGTATATATATATATATGTATATATGTATATATATATATATATATATATATATATAATATATATATATATTGTCATATACATGAAATTATTAAATTTTGCATTTGCACTTTTTAACCATAGTTTAATTTTTCACAGGTAAGTGTGTAAGCAGCGTTATCTTCAAGGTTTTCCGGATGATCAACCCGTTCCAAATGGCGGTAGTGGGAGTGAGAGGAGGTGAGTAAAGTTACAAATTCGAATGAACATCGAAAAAGCGCTGCATATTCCCCCATCGAGGTCTTTCTTCCAGAATTCAAGTAAAGAATTTCAAAAATGATGAGACGTTCAGGGTAAGATAAATCTCGAGTGTTAATATCCGTGTTTGGTCGATTTGATAAGATTTATGGCTGTCGCCCTTCGTTCGATCTTTTGTCCAGCCGCTGGCCAATCGCAAGAGTCTTCCGGGCTGCCAGACCCGATAGGTCCTACGCTATTCAACCTGGGCCAGTTATGAGTTGACCATTTTTTCTTTATCTTCACTATTTCCTGTTTTTCTTGCCGAAGCCAATCACTCTCAGCCACTACCCAGCCCCAACCAGCCCTGATTTAACAAACCATGTCTATATTTTCCGATCCATTATTCATTTTGGTGACTGCCAAGTCACATTAATGAGATGATGGCCAATCTCATGAAATTCATGAAGTTGCTAAAGACCTATTATTGTTTGTTCCTTTATCATCCAATCATATTTTCCACACCGCTAAATAGTCCCTAAAGTTATTAAGATGAAATATATTTTTTTGTTTCCAAAACAATAAATGATTAGATTGTGTTACCAGTCTTTATTATAGCCAAACAGAAGTGATAATGATAATAGTTGTTGACTTGATTTTTCTTTTCAAACTAAAAACCTGCCACACGACAGTAACCAGCAGCGGCTGCACTGACGCGCCTTTGGAGGAAAAACGTTAAACTATTCTATTTTTCAAATATATTTGTTTGTTTATTTATCTATTTTATTTACCAATTTATTTATGCATTTCTATTTATTTATTTATTTATCTATTTACTTATTCGTTTTGCTTATTTATTCATTTGTTTGTTCTATTGTCATTTTTTTGTGGTGGTGGCGGTGATGTTGGTAGTGATGGTGGTGGTGGTGGTGATAATGGTAGGGGTGATATTGATAATAGTAGTGGCCCCGGTGGTGGTGGTTGTGGTGATACTGATGATGGTAATGCTGGTAACGGGGTGGTGTTGATAGTAATGGTGATGGTTTCGGTCGTGGTAGTGGTGGTGATAGTGATAGTGACAATAATGGTGTTGAGGGTAGTGGCCGTGGTGATAGTCCCGATGATAGTAGTGGTGGTAGTGGTGATGATGATGGTGATGGTGACTCAAATGGTGCCCTCCCCCCCCACACACACACATCCCAGTGAGTCTAATGGGGATCAACAATAAGGCCCTGCGAGAGGGGCGTCGGAGAGAACCTTCTCCCAACTGCTTATATTAAAATGTCATCAGTAACTGAATCTCTAACTGGAGCCGCAGCCCCGAGGGCCTGGGACTCCGTCTCTAGACTGGGCCCACAATTTCCACCCATCAACTTCGATTATTATATTTCCTCCACTTTTCCACATAAGGAGTGCTGACCACTGGCAGCTTCCTCCTCCTACCAATTAAAAAAATATAAACAAAGTCACAATAAGGTAATACTAACACCTGCCTGACGTTTCTTTCTCAAGAGTTCTGGGGAAAAAATGAGGGCCGTTGT
>NC_134809.1:33995395-34012895 GCF_046742065.1 Oratosquilla oratoria | reverse complement strand
TCAGGTCTTCCAGATTTCATTTCATTCTACAATTTTCCTCCAATCTTTGGCGGGTTGTCCTTTGTCGAGAGCTGGCGATCGCGTCTCTTGAGCTGGTGCCGGGCTGTCCGGATTGATTATGCATAGGTGGCAGTCCCCGGTCTGTCCAGCCCATTCTTCCTCCTTCCCACTCTCTTCCTCCCTCCCACTCTCTCCCTCCCATCCCTTCTTCCCACTCTCTCTCTTCTTCTCCCTCTTGTTTTTTCCTCCCTTACTCCCTCCCTCTCTCCCTCTTTCCATCTTTTTCTTCTTTCTCTTTTCCTTTTTCTAATCGTCTTCCCTTCCTCCTTCGCTTCTTCACTCTCTCACACATCAACCACTCACTTTCTTCCTCCCTCCATCCTTCCCTCACCTACCTCCCTCCCTTTCCCTCCCCATCCTCCATCCCTCTCTTCATTCCTCCTAGCTTCCCTCATCATTGCCCTCCCTCTCTCCCACCGTTCCTCTTGATCAACCTCCCTTTATCAACCTCCCCTCCTTCGCACCAGATATCACTCGCACACTCCATGCCTCTGCCTTCCAGTTCCCTCATATTTGATAGCACTGACTCTTAATTAACCTTCTCATTATCGTCCTTGACTCCCTCTCCCATTTTCTCTCTTTCCAATTACTTAAGGATTTTTTTTTTTTTCCGGAAAATGTTTTGTTCTGAATCAACCTGTCCTCGATGCGTCTCACATACTTCAGACTCATAATCTCACATGTTTTCCTTTTCCCCTTCCCTCACCTACTCGTCCTTCGCCCCCCCCCCTCCTCCCTCCCCCTCCCCCCTCCCCCCGACCATCCTTCCACATCCTCAATCCCTCTCTCCTGCTTTCCCTGTCGTTCCCTTTCGCCCTGCCTCTGTTTTATTTTCGACCTTTAGCACTGGCTTAGCTTGGTCTAACTTTCACTCTTCCTCTCACCCTCACTCTTCCACTTCTTTCGTTCTACATCTCACTCCATCTCCCTCCCGCCCTCTCTCCCCCTCTCTCTCTCCCTCTCTCTCTCTGTGTTTCTGTCTACTTTTCTCTCTCTTTGTACATCACACTCTCTCTCTCTCTCTCTCTCTCTCTCTCTCTCTCTCTCTCTGTATCTCTCTATATATCTATCTCTATCTATCTATCTATCTATCTATATCTACCTTTCTCTCTGTATACCCCACTGTTTGTTTGTATATCTAACTGTTTGGTTTTCTGAATGTGTCTCTGTTTCTCTGTCGGTCAGCCTCTATCTGTCTGTCTGTTCGTAAGTCTGCCTTTCACCCGTCCTTTGAAACTTGAGTTTTTGAGGGCCATGTGCATCTTTCTCCAATCATAATTTGCGAATTTATTCTCTTCCTTATCGGGTTACACCTTTTTTGATCTCCTAAACACAAACGGGAGATTCTATTCATCTTCTCTGTAATCTCCACGGTAAACTATACCAATGCATTTATTTATGTATTTTAATTGTTATTTACATTGTTATAGTTTTAATTTATTATTAATATGATTTTTTTTTTTTTTTTTTTTTTTTTTTTTTTTTTTTTTTTTTTTTTTTTTTTTTTTTTGCATCCGACCTAGATATGGATCAAAAGGTCTCCTGTCGGCATGCTTTGCCTTTGTAATCCTTTGTAAAAAACGGTCCATAGTCTATATAGATTATCATTTTCCTTACTGACTGCCTTTCTCCTGTTATTTCTGGTCCCAGTCAGACGATTGCATTACTTCCTGCGGCCCTCTCTTTCAAGCGGTTAAGATCAATTCTCCTTCTGTTAGTTAATTTTCATTCCAGTGAAATATTTATTCGTTAAAATCAGTTTCCATTATTATAAACTCTTAGTTACATGAGCCAAAGTACCATTCAGCCTTCCAAAGAAACAACATTTAAAATTCAATTGGAGCACGGGTTTTAAGCTATCTACCTATCTTTCTATGTATATATGTATATATATATGCATATATATATATATATATATATATATATATATATATATATATATATATATATATATATATATATATATATATATATGCATAAGTTCCAGTAACAGACCCAGTTAATCCGTTTGTCGTAACTTAACACACTTTTTGCATGACTCCTGAGTAAGAGTGTTCATGATATTAAGACTACATACTGTACTGAGCGAGTTGATGTTGGGAAATGGTCAGGGAAAGTTCCATAACAACAATTTGAACGACCAGCTTAGTAGACCGGGAGCGTCCTTGCCTTGTGATAACCAGTCCCACAAACAGTGGTTCGAGTCCCAGTGACAGAGGTAGTTGTTCAATTCATAGATACTCGTATATATATGTACTATCTGTATATATATACATACATTTTAATAACCACAATGCACTTTAATTCTAAGCCATCAAAGGCCAGCATACTGAAATTGAAATGTGGTACTGCCCAGGACTCGAACCTGGCATCCTCATGACAAGTGCGGCAGTGACTTACCAAATAGGCTATCAGGAGAGATAATTTTTTTTTTATATTTGTATGCTCGAGTTACACATATATGTGTATGTAACTCGAGCATACAAATATAAAAAGAAATGCGCTGAACTTATATCTCTCTTGATAGCCTAGTTGGTAAGTCACTGCCGCACTTGTCATGAGGATGCCGGGTTCGAGTCCTGGGCAGTACCACATTTCAATTTCAGCATGCTGGCCTTTGATGGCTTAGAATTAAAGTGCATTGTGGTTGTTAAAATGTATCTCTAATCACTGGGACCCATTTAGTGTTGTACATATATATATATATATATATATATATATATATATATATATATATATATATATATATATATATGTACAGTCGGAATAAAAGGAAACTTAGAAAAAGGTATAACTTTTATATTTCGGGTAATAGCTATAGCCATCTTTAGAAAAGTAAAAGTTACAAGAAATTATTGAGACATAAATACAATTGAGATGTAAGTTGAGGAGGAACAGGAATATCTTAACAAGCGACATTCCATCACACAGGTCGGAATCAGAAGGGAGGGGGATATGTGATCATCGGGTAGAGTTGTGAGGTCAGAAGGGATGTGGAGTCAGGAGGGTGAAGATTTTTAACAAAACGGCTCACAGCTACATGTGAGATTATGTCCGAGGACCATTGACCTTTGGAGGTATTCAAGTTCGGACATTCTTCTATTAAGGCGGATGCAACAATTTTTCTCCTGTGGCTGCAGTTGGACTTAAAAAAATATTATTGTTGAAGTCCAACTCCAACTTCAGGAGAAAATTTGTTGAATGTGCTACTACATTTTAGGTTATTTGTATATATATATATATATATATATATATACATATATACATATATATATATATATATATATATATATATATGCGTGTGTGTGTGTGTTTGTGTGTGTGTATATGTGTGTGTATGTGTGTGTGTGTGTGTGTGTGTGTGTGTAGGCTATACATTTGAATGTAATTTTCGTATGCGCTTTACAAGCAGATATGTTGACATATGATATTAAATCTAATTCATTCCTTGCCACAATTGTTTGTCTCTAGCAGCAGACTCATAATACTGGTAATGGACAAGAGCTGCACAATAAATCTAAATTTGTATTAACTTCCCTTGTTTTTCCTTTTCATAATAAAAATATTGTTACTTCTACAGCATTTACCTCCTCCCACTCATCAGCCAACTGATTTGATGACTTCTAAGCTTCCTTTCATTGAGCTGCTATGCTTACGTCAGTCATGTCTCTAATTAGATTTTTGGTAACCCCTCTCTAGCTGTTCAACTTATTACAGCTCATTCTTCTCCGGTTGCATTCATGAGTCTTGCAATTCGTTACGTTCATCGATTCGCGTCTCCTGGGGCACTCCGTTGCCCGCGCTCTCTCGACGTCTCCCGTTTTCTCTTTCTTTCTTCTCCCAGGGCCTCTGGGAGCTTTTCCCCCTCTTGCCCTCGTTGAGTCTTCTGTAATCATCCTTTCTTTCCCTCTTTACCTCTTCCCATCCCTTGATTCGCACTCTCTCTCTCTTCTACTAAGTATTAACTCTTCGTTTTCTCCCTTTCCATCTCCCTTCTGTCCGCATCCCCTTTCTAACTCTTCCCGTCATCCGCTGAGTCTCGCCGTGACTGAAAGCTTGAATGACTCTAGGTTGTTTTCACTTGGAAGCTTCATTTTCTCTGTGTTTGGCAAACGCATATCTGTATTCAGGATCTCATGGCACTCTAGAGACACTGATATTTAGCTAATGTTGCAGTTACATTATTCTGTTGACTTATAACCATGATGCAGATTTAAAGGATAGTGACATATAATGCTAAATTCATTTATCTTATTCCTTTACTTTAGTTAAGGTGTGGGTCATATTTGCTATATCTATCCCTACTTGTCGGTCAGTCAGCCCAGATGAGATGATAATAAAAAAAATTCCCACAGAACTAACCCAAAGACTAATTCTAGGTTAATCAAGACCTCCTAAGCATGGCCTGTGTGAAAGAATCAAACCTGTGATCCTTAGTTCCTCAGGTATCTTTCCAAACCCGTCAACTGTCGCTCCCCCTAATGTCGGGAGACTTCTTACCAAGATCTCCTCAGGAGTCTGCTAGTAGAGGGCTCGGCAGTGCCAATCGAGAAGGAAGGAATTTTCTTACCGAGTTTCATAAAGTACCTTCTTATGTCATGATGCATGCCGCTTCGAGTGCCAAGCTCTGCATTCTAGAGTGTCACTTCAAATTGCCATGATGAGATACTATTGACAGCCGTGCTCAGGGTAGTTCATAATGTAATTCTTTGGTGGCTGACTAGGTAGCTTACCCGGTGCAACTACTGAAGGTCGTGGGTTTTAACATGCCTTTGGATAGTCCTTAGAGGGCTTCCTTTCCAATGAAAGATCAAAAGGGCGTCTCTATTAATTTACACCCCGTTTCAAATTGAGTTATCCCCTTAGCTGAATGAAATCCACTATCCTCCTTTAAATTCTTCTTTATCACCTTTGTAACTCCACTTCTTCGGTGTGATATTGTCCTCAAGGGCAGAAGCGCTGGTTATTGACGACAAAATAAAAATATAAAGATTCGCAGTGGCCATCGTAATTCATATTTACCCAATTCACCAAAACCACCCTTATGGACACAGATCGAAACGCAGTCCTTTTCATACAAGGTTTTACATTGAACTGCTCTCCCAGTGTCATGACGAGTCTCGGGTCAAGTGTCAGGTCAAGTGACATGCAAGTGTGACGCGTCCTTTAGTCTTAACTGAGGTTTTTGTTCCTCCTCTTTTGGTCCATTGTCCGAACTTAGCTTGTTGTGTTCCTGCGCAGCGGAGGGTCGGGAGGAGGTAAAAATGGTCCCCTTCATTTCTTTATTTTCACATTTTTTGTGCCTTTTGTCCTCTACTTTTATTCCCGAATTTTATCGCCTCGTCTTTCAAGCGTGTCGGTTAGACGCATTCATGTATTGAGATCTCCTTCAGTAAAACACAACCCTCCCTCGTCCTTCTCCTCCTCCTCCTCCCCTCTCCTCTCCTCCTCTCTTTTTCCCCTCTTCGTATTCCTCCACCACTTCCTGCTTTACCTATTTCTCTTCCACTTACTCTTCATCCTCCTTTCGCTTCTCCCGTTTTCATTCCCCATATTCTCCCTCAGCCATATCATATTCACCATCATTATCAACGCAGACATCATCACTGTTATCACCACGTAGCCACGACCATCACCACCACCACTACCGTACCACTTCCGTCATCACCACCTCGTTACTTTCCATCACACCACCACCATTGTCATCACCACCTTTTTCATCATAACCACCATTAACACCACCACAACCTTCACCACAAACACCACAACCACCACAACCACCACAACCATACTATCATTATCAACACACCATCATTATTATTGTTCTATACGACTTCACTTTCGTCCTTGACTTTCTTCTTTTGTTTTCCATCTACGTCTTCCTCTGTTTCTTCTTTTCTATCTTCATCTTTGTTTCATTTTTTCATCTCTGTTTTCTTTGTTTGTTTTCCTCTTTTTCCTCCTGTCTAGCTTCTTTCCCATTTTCATAATTCTAATCTTCATCCTTGACATCTTTACCATATTAGTCATCAACGTCTACATCTTTTTCGTTATCATTATCTTTGTTAGTTTTCTATCCATGCTAATAGACTCTTGTTCTGTCCAATTTTATTCTCTTCTTTATGCTTATATTCTTTAGTCTCTGCCAGCCAAATGAGAACTGTTGACAGCTAAACGTAGATTCCATATCATTAATTCTTTTGATGACCTTGAAATGAGTCGTTATATAAGGGAAACTATTTCACTATGCATTTGGAAACTGAGCAGAGAATGGGGTTGGGTAGAAAGATGGAGGGTTGGATGAGGGGTACATTGAGGTGATCCTAGAGCAAGAAAAGCTGGGGAGGAGGAGGGAGGCGGGAAAGAGATTGGTCTGGAATGAGATTGGAGAGACATGGAGCTTTCAGAAGTGGAGAAAATTGGTTTAGAAATAGAGGGGTGTGGGGTTGGAATGAACTGGGGTTGTAGAACGTGGGTTACGTTGATGGCGAGCGGGAAGGTGTGCAGAGTTGGGATGATCTGCATGCCGTTGTCAATAATCAGCTCTTCTATCCTTAAGAACAATATCGCACCAAAACGATAGAGTCAGAGTTTGTAATGAAGAGGTTTAAGAAGGGTAGCAGAAAGGTTGGATAATAGAAATTAGAAATGATCTGCACTCGTCTTTGAATGGAGATAGTTCCCACCATAAAAGTTTAAAAGAGATAGAAAAATATTACAGACAAGAAAGCAATTTTAGAATTGGTCATAATGTGTGTATGGACGAGTGATATGGTCTGGGATGCCGTTAGCCGTGCGTATATAACCTCAGACATATTGTGCTTTAATAAGTCTTTCTTTTCCCTTCCATTACTATTTCGACCTTGCTTCTAAACACTGTTAGACGAAAGAAAGTTGGGCCATCTTTGCTCTCGATTACTCTGACCTACTATACTTTACTATACCCCAAATGTGGTATTGACTGGATATATCAATGAACCAGTCACACAACGCGCTTTTATGATTGGAGATAAATCTTTAGTCTGTGAAGAACGAGGATCACTTTTTATTCTTTCATCCTTCCCTCCTGTTACCGTTCTTGAATATATCCTTGACCATAAAACTCTATGAAGCCATCTCATGTCTCTTAATTTCTCCAAGGATAGAATAACTGGTTATTACGGACAGAATGCTAGTACACTTCACCCAATACAGAATCATCAGATCCTCCACCACGTAGACTGTTTTACCTCCTGTCGCCCTGTCCTCTGCCTCGCCGCATACGACCAGTCAGAGCACATGAATAAGCCAAAGTTAAGAATTAAAAGAATTAAAACTTTCTTATTTTGTTCTCTAAGGTGTGTTTCTGCTCGTTGCGTCTTTGGAGAAACTCGCATTTAGCGATCCTGGCAGGCGCCAAGGAGACATGCTGCTCCTTATCTTGCTGAGTATGATGGGTAGCATGCTGAGGATTCTCTTGAAAATACTCGTATCACTGCTGTTGTCGATAATAAGGACTATACTCGTACAGGCCAGATATATATATATATATATATATATATATATATATATATATATACGGTCCTCGCCTTTTAAGAATATATATATATATATATATATATATATATATATATATATATTTTTTTTTTTTTTTTTTTTTTTTTTCTGCCAGATTGAGTACTGTTGTTGGTAACAATGATGGTGGTAGGGGTCACAATTTATTGTCTTTTCTTTCCAATGTTACTGGTAACAATAGTGTCATTGCCTCTATAAATGAATATCTTTATGCTCATGTTTTTGGTGTCGGTAATGGCGGGTATACTTGTGCGATTGCTGCTTCTGGTCATATTTTTGTCGCTGTTGAATGCACTGCAACATCAAGAAGTCCTGGGAAGAAGCAATACAGGACCGTCTTACTTAGCGTGCCTCAGTGACCACTGAGGTCTCAGGCTGCGACACTAGGCGTGTGGACGAGAAACAGCAGAAATGGCAGCGGAGAAAAAGCAGAGATACTATCTCCTCCACGCCTGATTCTTCCCAGGCAGTCTCCTGACCACACTGCAACCGAGTATTCAAGGGGAGGAACGGATCTATCAGCCGTTTTTAAATAAAACTCCTCGTGGTGATTCATCTACATAAAGATCATTGCATATTAAGGCCAGAAGTCATGGTCGTCATCGCCAATGCAGAAAAAACAACAACAAATATAGTACGGGTGAGAATGAAGAAAAGCCAGTTTCTGGTGTCGCTGGAACCAATGATGACTGCGTTAATAGTACAATTGCAATTCAAGAAAATGCATGTTTATGTGTTGGTTCACTAATACTAGTGCCTGTGTTCATGAGAAGCGTAACGGTAGTGCTATTGGTAATACTTGTAGTGGTAATACACGTACTGTGGTGTTCTTGCCTTTGGTGGTTAAGGTGATTACAGCAATATAGCTCACCTCAATTCTTCGCTTTTGCTTAAGCTGGTTTTGTAAGAGACGCCGTAGTTTTTGCCTCAGGTTATCCTGCAGAAACCCTCACTACACTTTCTTCTTGAAAACAAAAATCACTCAACTCGAAAGGATGTTTGTGTTGCGCATTCAAACCTCTGGACTCTCTTGATTAACTGAATACCTAAATAGTTTTCTTGCTCCCTCTCTTGCATAGTCCTACTGTATATTCGTTATCCTGAACTACTTGTTACTTTACCCTAATTCTATATGACTCTCTTCTCTCCACCCCTCTCCTCTGTCACCCTACCACCCTTCCTGACTTGTATGTTTAGAGATCGTTAATGATTTCGCCTTTGCCCATATGTTTGCTCGACGACATAGCGTCGGCCGGGGCGGGGCAGAGAACCGGGGCGGGACGGCCGTGGTGCCTCTGCCTCGGTACTAACAAACTATAAGGACATATACATACACTATGCCATGTCAACACGGCGTCTCTCTTAATCTTGCCGTGGGAACCTCTCTGTCTGTCTATCTCTCTCTCTCTCTCTCTCTCTCTCTCTCTCTCTCTCTCTCTCTCTCTCTCTCTCTCTCTCTCTCTCTCTCTCTCTCTCTCTCTCTCTCTCTCTCTCTCTCTCTCTCTCTCTCTCTCTCTCTCTCTCTCTCTCTCTATTTGTCTGTCTGTTTGTCTCTCAGTCTGTCTCTCTCTCTCTCTCTCTCTCTCTCTCTCTCTCTCTCTCTCTCTCTCTCTCTCTCTCTCTCTCACACACACACACACACACACACACACACACACACACACACACACACACACACACACACACACACACACACACACACACACACACACACTCTCCCTCTCTCTCTCTCTCTCTCTATATATATATATATATATATATATATATATATATATATATATATACATATATATATCTGCCTGTCTACCTGTCTGCCTCTCTGTCTGTCTGTTAGGTTGTTTGTCTCTCCCTCCCTGTGTGTGTGTGTGTGTGTGTGTGTTTGTGTATTTGTATATTTAACAGTAAAATCAGATACACAAGTATCATCATGAAATAACTGGTCTATCGTTCATCATCTTCATCTGGATGCACGGCTTGGAAAAGATATGGGAAACGTAAAACGTGTGAAAAGAAAAAGCGGTATAAGATGTATGAAATACGAGACCAGAAAACTTTGAAATACAAACGTAAGTCGGACAACGATTAGGACAAGTTTTGTTAGATGCTTAGCTCTATCATATGTAACGGTCGTCGCCCTAAGAGACTATCGCAGTCGTATCTCTAGCCACCACTTCTCTCTCTCTCTCTCTCTCTCTCTCTCTCTCTCTCTCTCTCTCTCTCTCTCTCTCTCTCTCTCTCTATATATATATATATATATATATATATATATCTAAATATATATATATATATATATATATATATATATATATATATATATATATATATATATATATATATATATATATATATGAATATATATATATGTATATATATGAATATATATATGAATATATATATATATGTATATATATCTATATGAATATATATATGTATATATATATAAATATAAATATACATATATATATATATATATATGTATATATATATATATATATATACATCTCTCTCTCCCTCCCTCTCTCTTTCCTGTCTCTCTCTCCCTCTCTCTTTCCTGTCTCTCTCTCTTTGTCTCTCTCTCCATAAAATCCTTGACGGATTTTAATTACGTTCCTAACCAATTTCGTTTTCTTTTGAATTTCCTTCCCTTTCTTGAAATTCTTCGTCCTCTGAAATATGGATGTTTGGGCTGAGAAAGAGGAGGGAGAAAGGAAAGTGGTTTCAGAAGATGCAAGCTTGAATTATAGCTTTTGTTTTATGCTAAAGGGGTAAAGTTGAGGTATTAGTCATGGAAAAGGAAGAGCTGTGACAGAATTTATAGAATTGATTATTGAAGAAGTGTAGATAAATGGGATGTGAGTAAAGGTTAGCTTGGTAACATTATAGTCTTGTCCCACTTTGATATGATAATATCTTACTCAGTTAGAGCTCTGTCATTTGTGTGTCAATGCTTTTATTTATTCAGTTATCAGATAAATAAGTAAATAGATAGAAACAGGCACCACGCTTTATGCGGCAGGGAGAGGTCCTTTGGAATATTAATATTTCTATACCGATAACCAGCGCTTCTATACTTGGGAGTAATATCGCACCGAAGAGGTGAATTCATGCATACATATACCAACGCTTTTTCCCCTTTGCAAAGGAGGTAGCCAAAGTCAAAGGCATAAATCCACTCCCACCTATTTCATCCTCGCATACTGCGCTCCCATTCACTATCCCTCTCTCTCTCTCTTTTCTTGGCACCTTTTGGATGAAGAAAGGTGAATTCATAAAGGCGGTAAAGGAAAGATATAAGCAGAGTAGGAGAAAGAAGAGATAACATACTCGTAGATTAAATTTGATCAGCATCTTTTTTAATGAAAAGTCGTATCTAACCATGAAAGTATATAGCGTGCCTCTTGACTGTCGTTTTATATCCCTCTCGTATTTGTATTTTCTATTCTTGTAAAACAATATTGTGACCATTTGTGATTTTTTCTGACGGGCGATTTCATTCATTTAAAGAAACCTTCTGAAAGTCATTGGGTTGAAAAACTGACACATGGAATAAATATGTTGTTCTTTCTGCTTCCAGTTAATTTCAAATGATTGAATGAAACCCTTGCAGATTGGGATATTGATTGTATGATGACATGCAGTCAGCACTTAGTGACTGTTCTCGGTACTCCTGCAGACCAAAGACGTACTTTAATAGAGCAAAATTTATAATTAAAAACAAATAACGAGATGTTTTTGTACTTCTGCATCACTTTCCTGCTGCTCCATAGAGCCTATTGTTTACTACTCCTATTACTCTACCTGTCCCTTGAGCGATTCTGTGTTATGTTGGTGGTACGATGGAGGATAGTGCAACCACTTGTCGTAAAGGTGACTAAATGGAAGAAAGAAATCCCCACTTCCAATCTCTATTTTACTCCTGCCAAAGGTCAAGGCATAAAAGGAGTCCTATACGTAAATGGATAAGAGCAAAAGCGGAGATTGATTGTATGTTTGTAAGAAGAAAAATGGATGTGTTAGCGTTGAATGAAACGAGACTGAAAGGGAGGGGAGAGCTGGTTTTTTGGAGCTTGGTGGGTGGCGAGAGGGTGCAGGAAGGGAAGTTGTAGCCTTTTTTTTTGGTAAATATTGAGGTAAGTGCACAGTAGAAAGGAAAGAAGTGTCATCAAGATGATGTGTCTGAAAGTATGACTGGAATTTGTGGATGCATAAATTCCTAGTGGTGAAAAAGTGAGGAGGGGAGAGATTTGTGATGGACTGATTTCAATGTGTGTGAAGGGGATTAGAAAAAATAATGTAGTGGTGATAAGAAGTTTTCATTATAGAGTATGATGTGAGATGAGTTGGAAAGTATAAGGTGGGAGATGAGAACAATAGAGGAAAGATTCTGAGTATATTTATTGAAATAAAAATGAGAATGGTAAACATATTGTTTTAGAAGAGAGATAAGCATATGTAGGCCAGGATGATTGGTGGGATATTAATTAAAAGAGCATAAATTGATTATATGGTAGTACCCAAAAAAGGGATTGGAAGAATTCTGTAATTAAATGCGTTCAAAGGAAAAGGAAATTAATTGCTAGATGATTATCTGGTGGAAAGGAAATTAGAAATAAATAATTAAGTGGAGAGGGCAGAAAAGAGAGGTAGACAGAGAGATGCTGAAGATGAGAAAATAGAATGATTAGGAGAAAGAGAAAGAATTCCAGGCGAAGTTGAGAGAGGCATGGGATGTAATGTAAGATAAAGAAAAAACAAGAGATGAGGAATCATGAGTAATGTGTACAAAACGATATGTAAAATGAGGACGATAGTGAATAGGAGAAAGAATGAGTAGTAGGATAAAGAGGTGAGGGTGATGTTGACCCCCTCTCCCCCAAAAAAGCAAGTTTATAAAGCATGGTTGCAAGAAAAATGCGAAGTGTATGAGAAATACAGAATAAAGAGATAGCAAAACGAAAGATGTTGGAAGTAAAGAAGACAGTAGGCATAATATTGCGATCGGTGTTTGACAGGGCTTTGAAAAAAAAACAAATGTTTTGAAAGGAAGTGAAAAGTGTAAGGGGAGACGAGTCACGTAGAGAGGAAGTAATGGGTGCAGATATACAGATACTAATAGAAGTAAAGACTAAGTAGATAATTAGAATATTTTGGGAAGTTTGTGAATGTAGAAAGGCTTTGATTGTGTAAGTGGAAAATGCCAGAAAAATATCTGTGATGGATAAAGAGAATGGTAGGGCCATGGAAAAAAAATATACAAAGCTTTAAGAATCATTTAGATAACCACCTAAGCAAGATGCTGTAATGACCATCATTTATTTTATATCATTTGTTTGTTTATTTTGTTATCATTTGTTCGTTTGTTTATCATTATTTGTTTGATTCTCATTTATTATTAGTTATGTCTATTATTATTTACTATTTACCTGTTTATTACCTAACTATACCTATGTACTTATTTATTTTATATTTATTTACATTATTATAGTTTTTATTTTTCATTTATTTGTTTACCATTATTATGATTTTTTCGCATCCGACCTAGATATGGACCAAAAGGTCTCCTGTCGGCATGCTCCACCTTTGTAATTCTTTGTAAGAGCATTTATAGAGATGAAAACTGGTGAGGTACCTGGGTTAGATGATTGTCATATGGAATATATGACGAAGGGAGAAGAAATATTTAATATTAATAGAAATGTTTAATAAGTCGGTAGACACCGGTGTTCAAGTGGATCAAAGCTTTAACAAGGGTGACATAAACAAGATCATCATATTAAGGCAACAGGGCAGGATTCGCAGTAATGGATTTAAATTGGACAATTTTAGATTTAAGAAGGAAATAGGCAAAAATTGGTTTACTAATAGGGTGGTCAACGAATGGAATAGACTTAGTAACTATGTAGTGAACGCTGAAACTACTGGTTGTTTAAGAAACAGTTAAACAACTTTATGGATGGGTATGACAGGTAGTAATGGATCTGCCTAGTGTAGGCCTTATGTTCTCATGAGAAGAAATTATAGTGAAATGGCTTGTGAGATTGTTTTACGTTTCTAAAGGGAGAGAATGTGCTGGTGGATTGTAGGAGTGCAAGTATAGTTCCATTATACAAATGAAAGAGTGAAACGTACGAATGTAATAGTTTTATGGGGAATAGAACGAGTAATCGGGGGAAGAGCAGTGCGGGTTTGGAAAAGTGGTGAGTACGTCTATATACTAATAAAAGAATTACTGTTGATATCGATCTAAATCTGACCGGAAAACGGCCCCTGATTGGCTGAGAAAGTGGTGACGTCAAGAGCAATTGAGACGACGGATTGGCCTAGAGCGGTGACGTCACGGCAACGGAAACTACTGATTGGCCGAAGGAGCCTGCGAGCGAAGTCAACTCAACTGAAGGGCCGAGATCCCCCTTAGCGGGGTCGGGCGCAGCCCGATGCTCGTAGATATTTTTCTTTTTAAAGCAAACAAAGGGTAAGGATGCTTTTTGGGGGTTTTAATGGTTTTGAAAATGTTGAATAGGATTGATGGAGAAGTGTTATGGAATGTTATATTGATATATGGGATATGGGGAGGCTTTTTGTTGATGTCATCAGAAGCGTGCTGGACTCTCATTCGCTTAGTTTTATGTTCCACTCCGGCAAATCTCTCCGATTCCCAGTAGCACCAGTCCAGGCACACAGGGCAAAGGTAACAGCTTCCTGATTTAGGCTCTTCACCTCATTTTTTAAGTCGAGCTTGTGTATGGGTTGAGAATGAGAGATTGAGGGGTTTGAGGGGGAGGTGATGCTGCCCCAGGGGTCTGTAATGTCATCATGGTTGGTCAACGTGTATATGGATGAGATTGCGATGGAGATAAAAGTGAGGATCTTAAGTAGGTGTTTGAAGTTGTTGAGTGATAATATAGGATGAGTGGGAGGCTAATTTACTGTTGTTTATGGATGACACTGCAAGTGTAGTCGAGTCGGAAGATAGAGTGAAGGAATTACTTGCGCAGTTTGGGAGTGTGAGAGAAGAAACTGAAAATAAAGGTGAGGTGACGAAATGTACAAGAGGTGACAGTGGTGGTGGTGATGGTGGTAGGTTGGATGTGAATTGAAGGAATGGAAGGTTCGAGGAAGTATAGAGTTTTAAGTATTTATGGGCAAATGTAGCAGGGAATGGAGGTAAGTTTTAGAGTAAAGGAAACACGTGTCTAAGGAAATGAAAAATCTCGCGAAAAACAGGTATATAGGGATGAACGGAAAGAAAAGGTAAAACAAAGTTATTCTGCCATCAACACTGTTTGGAGCGGAAAATTGAATTGTGAACAAGACAGAATTAAGAGCCAAAACGTGTTTTAGATTAAATATTTAAGAAGTTTGTTTGGTATTACGAGGACGGATGGCGTAAGAAATGTGGAGGTGAAGAGGAGAACAGATGTGGAAAGCTGGTAGATATGGTTAATCAAAAAGTGCCGAGTTAGTTCGGGTAAATGAAAAGAATAATTAAGGAAATACTATTATAAAGAGTGTGGAGAGCAGAAGTGGTTAGAGTGAACTAGATAAGAAGGTCAAGAATGAGGTGAATGGATGGGGTAAAGGCATTTAATGAAAGAGAATTGTCTTTCGAGCAAGTAAGAGAGAGTGCAAAGATAGGAGTGAATGGAGAGTGGTAGCGAGTGGATGAGGAAATGATACGGCTCGAAGGGGTGTTCTTCCTGTCTGACCCAAAAATTTCTAAGGTGGAAGGGGGGTAGGGGGTGGGGGTTGCTATCTGATAAAAGAATGGGTGGGGGGCACACGAGTTGCAGCCATCAGGCCTTTGACCAAAGCAGTGTAGCGGAAGGAAGAGATATAAAATGTTAAGGTGGGAGGGACAGCTAGTGGGTTTTAGCAGGTGTGGGTTGTGTGCGTGGTCCTACTCGGCCACCCACGTTTTAGAGGGAAAAGTTTTTTTTAGTATATTCATTATGATATAATAAATGTGAAAGTTAAATTATGCAATCAAACTCATATTTTGCTACATATTATAAAATTGTGGATCACAGGAGGTGACTTTATAGGTATATATTTCTATTGCGAATGAAAAAGATCGAAGTCTTATATTAGGGACAAAAAATGTCAACATTTTCAGAAAGATCATCCACAATACCAGAAATTATTTATGATATATTGGCATATGGTATTAAGACAATTTTGGTTTCGAATATTGAAGATGTCCATATTTCATAGATTCTAAATAATGTAATCTATAGTATTTAAAAAGAATATTGGTAATTTATACCTTTTTATCCTTTTGTTCTTCGGTCATTGAAGCCTTTCTTCACCATTTTTATAAATTCATCTTTTCGCGATGATAATTTCTCCAAGAATAGAAGTGATGCTTACGGTCGACAGAAATGAATGAATAATTAAATAGATAAATAAATAAATAGGTAAAATAAGATGAAATAAAATAAAATCAAATCTATCCCTTTACCGTGATAAATATATTTTTGTCTGGTATCCTGATATACAATTTTTTAACATTTGACATTTACCATTTTATTGTTATATTGTGCTGCGACACTTTGCTGCAACTCGAAAGCTTTTTGGCAGGAAAATTGATAAACAAGACATACAGTATTTCAATGAAAAATTGTTCCGATGAAATAGATTTATGACACAGAAGGAATTGCTATGATTTTTTCGACCGATCTACAAGGTTTGTTACTTTTTTCTTGGCATAATTTTGAAAAATTCAAATTGCATTTCAGTCCGACTTATATGCCCATGTGATGCCAATGGTCAGATTCCACTGCTCTGTGGGTCATTACCATGAGATCTGAAGCAATGAATTGATTGATGTTTGATATTTGTTGTTAATTGACCCACTTCATCAAAGTACTTACCAATGAAGACACATTTGGACAATATTTTCTTTAAAAAATATATATATACATAATTGGCAATAAGAGAAACACAACTGTTGTTCATGAATTCAATCTAAATCTGAGGAACTCAGTGAATTAGATCAAACTTATGAAGTTGGAAATACATGTTATAATTTACATAATGTGGAAAGGTTGATATGTTAATTTAAAAATATATCACACCTATCGAAACCACATTAAAAGAAATTTTTTTTAAAGAAAATTGCTAAAGAAAAAATTAATTTTGCATTTACGAAACAAATTTGAATGTTTGGTTCTTAAAAAAATTATAGATACATATGGATGTAAATCGGGTGTCTTTAATGCTTTAACCCAAAACTATATTCCTCCTTTATATTCAAAATCATTCTTATGTGTTTCCAACTCGATCTGAAGGACGAGATATGTCAATGGTGAAAGTAGAAGTCTTTAAGGACAATGTATGACTTAGATTTGAAATGCTTTGAAATGTTGGTGGTAACCAGGATTTCTGTTCTTGAAAATCAAATTGCGAGTGTAACCCAGTGACTTGAGGTTAGTTGGTAGAAAGAATACATACATACATACATATACCAAGGCTTTTTTCCCCTTACAAGGGAGGTAGCCAAAAAGGGAAAGGCATAAAATCATTTCCACCCATTCCATCCCTGAATACAATCAACACCCCTCCACCCTCCCTCTTATCTGAGCACCTCCTGGTAGAAAGAATAGTAGAATTTAAAAATTATCAGTATTCTTTATTTGAGTGAAGATTATTCTCTAGTCAATAATAACTTTAGTCTGGTGAGGTATCATTTAATTCCCTAAATACTGACATTATGAAATTGATGCAGTTAATAACCCACACGGGTTTTTCAAGAGCAGACATGACTGTGATACATAATACAAAAATTCTGCTAAGTGGGAAAGGGTAAGGAAATCAGAAGAATCTTTCAAAAGTTATCGTTCACCTGGCGAACTCCTGTGAATGCTGACATGAAACATTTTGAACAATG
>NC_134809.1:33952895-33960395 GCF_046742065.1 Oratosquilla oratoria | reverse complement strand
CTCTTTCTTCATTTCATCGTCTTCTGGCCCCATATATTCAAAATATCCTCATTCCTTTTCTTCTTCCACCTCATCGTCGTGTCTGTCCATAGTGCCATCCAATTCTCCTTCGTTTCTTTTTTAATTTCTCTATTTGTTTCCTTTTGTATTTCCGGTAGTTCTATTTTTTTCGTCATATTTCATGTTCCTCTTTCCTTATCCTCTTCCTTGCAACTCTTCGAGTTAATGTATCCTTTTCTTTCCTCTTTCTTAAGCAATGACGACCCTGTCCCACAGGGCAACAACCACCATAATCACCATGGCCTCCACGGTTGCTGTGCAGAGGCTCTGCATTCTTTTGGTAATTCCATGGGCTCTAACTTGTATATATATTTTTTCATTTTTCTCTTTCTATCTTTCTTTTAATTCAGCCAGAGTCCGACCGTATGCGACAGTGAACTTAGATAAGGTCTGCGGAATCATACTTTCTCTATTTTCTTTTATTGTTATTTTTTTCCCATTGTCATTTTTACTCGATAGAAAATGACATTGTTTACTTCGCCTGATTCCATTTCTTCTTAATCCTATTAAGTATTTGTTTTAATTCTTTCTTCGCTTCTAATTATTTATCGTTTTTGCTGATTCGATTATTACATGTCCTTGAAAGGTTCTCCTTTCTTTTATCTCTGCAGCGAAATTAAACCAACGTGACAGTGTGGGTTTTGTTGTAACAATGACGTTACATTTTCCCATTTGTCTCCGATTCTAAGAGACCTAAGGATTTTTGTGAACATGTGAAATTATTTGTAAACAGCTCCAGGTTTATCTCATTGTTTTGTTTGCATTAAGTTTTATTTGAAGCTAATGAAAAGAAAGGATTTGATTTGTATTACTTTGCGATTGTAGGACACTTTGAAGATGGAACAGTGTTTATTATTGTCGTCCCTTAACGTTCGTACCGCTTCATGACAGAAAATGGACGCATTCATAAGTTCAACAGAATTTATACTTTAAGGTTTTAAATCCAAGTATTCAGAACCGCATTAGTTTTTGCAACATTGTTTGAAATGATATGTATAAGTACCGGCTAATCTAAAATTATATTGTACTCATGATCCATGAATACTGAAGGATTTTCGTTAAACTGCAAACGCAGCATTGATATGGAAACTAAATCCAGATGCTACTTGGTATTCCTATGGTTAGATCTCTTAGAACTTCAGTTTATTTATTACGAAAAATACATATAACCCTTTCAGTTGTGGTTCATCTTCTATCAAAGTTCCAAGAGAGAACGGCAAGGATCATAGGCCTGTGTGTCAAAGAGTACGGCAATAGGCCTACTGCTCAAGCTTCCCCTACTCAGGGGAAACTACAGTCAAAAGCCCTTGTCAGAATCACATCATTATTTACTCCAATTAACAGGAAATGAAAGGGAGTTCCAGGAGTGTGCATTGAGGTGGAAATTAGGGGAAATTGGAGTGTATATCTGGACGACCTTAGAAGAAGAGTTGCATTCCCCATTAGGCATGTTTATGTTGGATGCCGCAAGAATTTCGATTTGAGGCTAAATTGACTCAGAATATTCGTTTTAGGCAACATCAGTTTTGAATGAATTTTTAGTAAATGATTATATGATACACACGGGTATATTCGTAGCCTGCATTACACATCTAATTCATATTTGATCAAAATAGTTCAACATGAACATATTTGAGGTTAGATTATACAAAAATGTTAGGTGGTGGTCACCATTGATTATTGCGGAAACACAAACCTGCCCCAACAAAGCTAAACAAATATATTATTTCATTGCTGTTGTGTTATAATTTCTTTCAATAGGGAAATGCTTTTACGGTAGGGGAACTGTTGGATAATAAAAGAATTTCAATCGACAACAAAAGATGTATTTGCATAGTTTTCATATATCAGCTCAGGTGCTCGCAGGAGTACAGTATGCTCCACTTATATATATATATATATATATATATATATATATATATATATATATATATTTGTATATATATATATATATATATTTATATTCATATACTGTATATATATATATATTATATATATATATGTATATATATATATATATATATACGTACATGTTTGCATATGTGTACACTTAAACACTTGTTTCATATTATAATCACACATACTTAATAAACTAAATGTGAATGTATGATATAATGCATATTTCAATAAATTCTACATGCATTGTATTTCTTTCCTGAGAATGCAATATCTTATTCTAATATGTAAAATGTTGGGCAATTTTTATGTCCACCGGAGGTGTTGGAAGTGTAGGATCTTCCTCCCCTGAAGTTGTCAGCGGAGAGCGGGGACTTCTTTCTATTTAAGTCGTCAACGCCAGACATAAATTTCATTTACGTAATGCGCAAGACAGTCGCGCGGGAGAAGAGGAAGGGGAGAACTTCGTGTACGTGACTGTAGATGGT
Source organism: Oratosquilla oratoria (assembly GCF_046742065.1). Taxonomy (NCBI): domain Eukaryota; kingdom Metazoa; phylum Arthropoda; class Malacostraca; order Stomatopoda; family Squillidae; genus Oratosquilla; species Oratosquilla oratoria. The sequence goes on along the minus strand of NC_134809.1, from coordinate 33,957,951 downwards.
GAAGACATAATATGTAAATGGTCATGTTGTATGCAGTCTCCTCGGGTTTCACTCGAAACTTGTCTTATTAATCTTTCATATATTTTGCATATATTTGATCTCATGGGGAACATTAACGCAGGACATTTCCACTCAGATGAATTAAATCACTTGCCGCCGGCCTGAAAAATGTATGAAATCATATCCAAGCCGTTTACAGGATGATATACCCTTTTGGATCCTAACATTCGATGCACATTGGATTTCCTTAGGCGAATAAATCCGACTGTCGGCATCCAGAAAGAATGTAGAGGTCATGTTTAGTGTGAGGATGAAGCTAAATAGGTTTAATAACATTTTCGTTACACAAGAGACTTTTATTAGATGAATAGGGTTCAGCTAGTGCACCAGAAAATTATACAAAATTTTATACAGATTTATGTTCCAGATTTTCTAGACATTCTAGATAATGCCAGGCAATTTTATTCTAGGAAGAAGTAGAGCCCCTTTCGCTCCCTCTCTATCCCTTTCAGTTGAAAAAATTAATCTCTGGCGTCGTTAAGAATGGAGAAAAAAGAAAGAAATGCAGCCAGTGTCACCGTTTTGAAGGAGTTAAAGTTTATGGAACTTCAGTGAATATCGATTCAATCTTATGCCTCGTTTTTCTCGAGATTAATGGCTCCCTGCGAAATATTTTGGTATTCATTTATTCATTGACTCCAGCCAGTGGATACTTCGAGTTCATTAAGGGTTAACCGTATTGTATATAAAATTCATGTCAACGCTAAAGCACGTAATGGTTTTTCCATGTACGATAAAAAAAGAGAAAATGCTAAAGGGGGAAAGTTTCTGAGGGGAAATTAGCGGATTCAGACTTTGGGTCTGGCAAGCGTGGGATTTATCATCGATGTTTGTTTTTCCTGCGAGACGAGGGGAAAAAATCTTAATGCGTTTTAAATGGTTTGGGAGCTCCCGCGCGTTGCGTCTTCCGCTCGAGCTTGGGTGGTGGACTCGGTCTTGCTTAGGGAAAGACGGAGGTTTCTTTGGGTTGGGCTCCCTTCGAAGGATTTGATTCTTCAGGACAGGGACTCCGAATTGGGGTGTCCCCCCTTTGGGTTATGGAGCTTGTGGTATGGGCTCCATGTTTGAATGATAATAATACTAAAGAAAATTTTGTTAGAAGATTAGCCCGTACTGTCATCCATAGGATTTTCTTTCCTGTTGTGTTCGTAACCGTATGTAGCATACAATACAGCCACTGGCGTCCTTTGAATTTCTACTATCACCTAGAAGGGCTGGTGATTATTTCGACAGATTGATAAGCGGGGTTGTATGGGGACACATGGGCCAATTACTGGGGTTTGGAATTGAAAAAAATGTGATCTGTATATCTATCAGGAAGCTTATATAATTGTTTGTGTGACAAATTAGAACTAATGGATGGACGAAAGAAGCTTGTGATGCTCAGTACGTAAAATTTGTGTAGATTATATTAACTACACGACCAGATATTTTTTTCAACGAACGTGATTGGAGTAAGATATAAAATGTCATATGCGGAGTATTACATAGGGATAGTTCTATAGTTGGAAGACGCATTTGGCATGAAAGATATAATCGTCAGTGGTTTAGAATCCCTTTTGCCATTTGTTTTTGGCTCGCTTGGAGAGGTTGCAAGTAACATGCGTGGGTTTCTGTATATGTATATGAGGCACAGAGGCAGTATCATCTTCCAGGCCGGTAGCCCTGCAGTGAACCTTAAAGGTTGACCACACATATGCATGTCAAGAGAGGATGCGTGCAAGTTCTTCGCCGAAAAAAAATAATGATAATGGAAGCTTTCCTTTACATATACGAGCCCCGGGGTGCTCGGCTTAGCATGAAGCGGCTCTCGGCGGCTTGATGCTTTAGCCCATCGCGCGTTCCCACACCATCATCATCACCATCATCATTACCCATTCAACATTTTCAGATTTTGATTATTTCTACGAACTATTATTTAATATGCTATGATATGGGTATATGTGTGTATGAGAGTGTGCGATTATACTTGCTGTATGTGGCCAATCTCAAGTGTTGCTAGTAAAAAAATATAGATTTTATTTTTCTCTTTTAACACTTTCCTTCACAAATATATATTCATTCTCTCCTGTCATTAATAGAATTACCTCTGCTGTATTGAATCATAAGATAGTTTGATATTTCGTTAATAACAGCGCATTTAGCAAAATTGCCTTGATATTTTGTAGTATCTACTAACAAAGGAAATGAGTTAAATTTTGCTTCGTTATAACTGAATCAAGATGGAATGTTATTTGTCTATTCGGCAGATCTCATACTTTGGAGTATAAACGTACTGGTCTGATTATTTCCAATACTTGATAGAAAAAAATATTATTACACTAGCATTTTATATATAACACGACTCGGTGGCGTGGTTGAAAGAGTACTGGACTGTCAGTACGGAGGTGCCCACAGCACCTGGTTCGAATCCTCCCCAGGGCCGAAATTATTTCGGTATCGCTGCGCTTCGGGTCGTTGCTCCGACTCTAGTGGGCGAGGAGTTGTGTGTGTGTGTGTGTGTGTGTGTGTGTGTGTGTGTGTGTGTGTGTGTGTGTGTGTGTGTGTGTGTGTGTGTGTGTGTGTGTGTGTGTGTGTGTGTGTGTGTGTGTGTGTGTGTGTGTGTGTAAGGTCATAGCATTACCCATAGATCGGTCATACGAGCTCTGAGCTCTTCCGAGAGGGAAATAGCTGTCGATCACGAGTCCAACACGTGATCCAAAGACCAAGGTGAATACATCTTTTAAACTCTGGAGACTTCTTGCAGTATCTCGTTATTGTGTAACGATAAGCAGTGGCCAAATATATTTTTCTTTGATTAGCTTTTGTTATCTTATGACATGTAATAATTAATGCGCGGAGTTCCTTTGAGATTGTATACCTGACACGGATTATAAATCCTATTAAGTAGAGGAAAATTAAAAACTAATCCTCAAGTGAATTAAATCACACAGTAGTAGCCACACCCTCGGTAGAATTATGACAACAACCATAGAGGTTAATTAAGATGACTTAACCTTTAGCCAATGGCGGCGGATTCGCCACTGCCGAATAAAGTCGGCTGGAGGATGAGAGAGAACAATTTTAGCACCAGCGTCCACCAATGGCTTGTGACGCATTTCCCTTGTGACCACCTTCTTGTGTATATCTTGTTCACCCGTCACCTGGACCCCGTGTTTACTACGTTCGTCATCGTCAGTTATTATACATGTTTCCCGCCCGCCCATTCCCTTGTGTCTCCAACCCGGCCATTATTATCATTAAGTGTCCCTCACTCCCCAGTGATTTCCACCCACGCCTCACCACCCTCCCAACGCCCTCCCTCCCGTGATTACGAGGTATATATTCCCTCCTTACACACACCCAGACTGTCTTCCTCATTCCCAGACTCCATTTTCTCACCCTCTACCTCCTCATTATCATACTTTAGTGTGTTTACTTGTAACTTGGCGAAGATTTATTTTTGAAGAAAAATCTCAGCCATTAGATAAGGATAACTGGAGAAATGCTTACATATACACGGCTAGGCGGTGTAGTAGTGCCGCTCTCGAACGCTAATTCAGTGCTCCGAGTTCGAGTACCACCCTGGGCTGAAAATTGCAACATCGTTGCAGCGAGAGGCACTGCAATCTGGTGGACAAGGATATGTGTGTGTGTGTGTGTGTGTGTGTGTGTGTGTGTGTGTGTCTGTGTTTCTGTGTGTGTTCGTGTGTGTGTGTTTCTGTATGTTCGTGTGTGTGTTCAAGGTCGCAACATTAGCTATAAATCGGGCGTACGCACATTAACATAGAAGTAAAGATAGGAAATGGAAAAAACTGTATTTCATAAAGATTGAGGAATCAAAGACTAACTGCTGGGCAACATTATGAAAAAAATATTGAGAGTATTTATGGTAGTGTTATTTGGTAGCGTCGCAGAGTTCATGTGTTTGGATAAATGTTAATGTAATGTCCCTTCTTAAGTACATTGATTCATAATTACATCGTGTCTTGAATCCTTCTCCATATATCTCTTCAGGCACCAAAGTAAAGGTATAAGTTGTTCAAAACGTGGTTGGGTAATCAGATGAAAACTGTGCTGTAAGCCAGATGATTTGATATTGAAGGTTCTCTTTTACTTCAGAGCAAGTTTGTATAGTTTTCCAGTCAAGCTTAATGTCAGTTTTTTATCCTATAGATCTTCTCCTGTATTGATGTCTTCACTACATTAAAGTATAAAAAAAAAAAAAAAAAAAAAGATTAACTGTTTAGGTTTTGCGGTCCTTTCTGTCACTATATCGTCTTCATCCTCATCTTCACAATCAACTTCATGCCAGATTTACTCCCTTTAAAGTACAACAGTGGCTGATATCTTCCAAGGAGCTGTGGGAGGCGTACATATCTTTAGGTCGCAGATTTACGATTTGAATGAGTTTCTTACAAGCCAACACACTTACGTGTATCGTAAATATTCGACGTGAAAAAAGTCATGGTTTTGAGGGAATCTTCAGATATTGTGGTACGTAGAAGTGAAGCTAACTGTATCTCGTCACCCTCACTTAACACTCAATGATTTTATTTTCATTTAATTCTAACTATTCGAGATACTTGCGCTAAGATAAATAAAATCGCCTGTCGTAGGTCAGAATGAGACTCACACAGTTTGTACCGTAATGATATATCTTTTAAGTCCCTCATTTATGGGACCTCTGAATATAAACGCTTGGCATCAGTGTAAACAAATTCTGTAAGAACTAACAACTAAAGTATGGCTGGATGATACCGTTGGCTCTCCTAAGGTCGGCGGACGCACATTCAACAGTACGAAAGTCGTTTGCTCTTAGGAAGAGAAAGTTGATCAAGTAAGGCCCCAGTCTGCGTGCGTGCGTGCGTGTGTGTGTGTGTGTGTGTGTGTGTGTGTGTGTGTGTGTGTGTGTGTGTGTGTGTGATTATGTGTGTATATGTTTGTATGTGTGTGTGCGCGCGCGCGTGTTTGTGTGTGTATGTGCTGTGTGTGCGTTCGTATACATCATCATTAA
>NC_134809.1:33937895-33947895 GCF_046742065.1 Oratosquilla oratoria | reverse complement strand
AAAACTAACTTGGGGCTGAGACAGAAGTCTGAATGGAGAAATGAAACGTTGGTTTTTACACATGAATATAGGCTGAAAAGGAGAAGAAATGTGATGGTAAGAAATAGATGGTACCATTTTTCTTTACAGTTGATAGTCACCCCCCCCTACATTGTAGTTATAATATATTCTACAACTACGAGTGCGAGTACTACTTAGATACAAAGATAGGTAGATGAATGTATAGGTAGATAGTTATAGACACACACACACACACACACACACACACACACACACACACACACACACACACACACACACACACACACACACACACACACACACACACACACACACACACACACACACACACACACACACACCCACACACGTGTGTGTGTGTGTGTGTGTGTGTGTGTGTGTGTGTGTGTGTGTGTGTGTGTGTGTGTGTGTGTGTGTGTGTGCGTGTGTGCGCGTGTGCGTGTGTGTGCGTGCGTGCGTGTGTGTGTGCGCACGTGTGGGTGGGTGTTAGTGTGTATTATCTAGGTGTGAGGAATGGCTTGCTGATATTATTCTTCCTTTCCTTACTCTTTGAGCTTTAGAACTCTTTCTTCAAACGTCTCTCCAATTACCTACAATTTAGACTCCAACGAAAGTAGAATATCAAGATACCTTTACTCTTTTGAACTGGTTTTGTTCACTTCTCATTCCTTTTCGGAATGGTGATTTTCAGACTTCCATATAATTTCCGAGCCTTCACCTTCTCCTTGTTATCCTTTAAAAAGACGAGAAAATTAGGAAAATTCTTTTAGCACCGATTTTGTTCTGGTTTCTTCATTCTTGCTTACTGCTCTGCGAAGCATTCTTCTGTCACGGAACCAGACCTCCGGATCGATGGATGAACTAATCCTCCTTTTGCATGATCGGATCCAGTTAGGATCTGAACTCAGAAACTTTCACGTTCATTCTTGCAATATCTTCCCCCTCTACTCTTTTCCCGTACGGGGCATTGACTCTATAAGCTCTATGGAATATCACCCCAAGGAGTTTAGCGACACCTCCACGGACCCCACACACAGTATTCATTTGTGATTGGAGACTAAATTTCTATCACTAACGTCCCGCCCTCACTGAAATCACTCCTCTTCTATGACATTTATTGGGCACAACAGTCTTCAAAGACAGAAGCGCTGTTAATCCTTGACGAAATACTATACTTACTACCCTGAAGACTTTTCTTACCAAAATGAGTACATATTTAACCTAAATGCAGCACCTACAACCAAGAGCCAGTGATAATAAGACCATCTTATCCTTATACTTTGTAGCCCCATCGTATCGCCCCGGTCCTATGGTAACATCACCCTGTCTTTACTATAACATACTATTTCTATTTCTTCCCACTTCTCCTTTATCCTTCAGCCCTTTCCCTCCTTGTCTCCCGTTCCCTATTCACCCTCCCTTCCACTCCATGATGTCAGACTCTACGTAGAGCCGACCCACTGGCGTGCCGTGGGAGTACCCGCACGCACAGCCAAGGCTCAACCTCCCAGGGCTCTCACTCTCCGGCCGCGGCTGTTGTGAATCCTAAGAAATGATGAAAACGCCGCCCTCTGTGTTTATCGGCGCCCTGCCTCCTTAACGCCACATCCATCCTGTCGACTCCGACCAGGGTGTTATTAGATGTTCCTGTGCGTTTTGCTCAAGCACCTCGCTATTGCTCACCGCCAACCACCCCAACTTCACACAACTCTCGACCGCCCTCACCCACCCACCCACACTCTCTCTCTCTCTCTCTCTCTCTCTCTCTCTCTCTCTCTCTCTCTCTCTCTCTCTCTCTCTCTCTCTCTCTCTCTCTCTCTCTCTCTCTCTCTCTCTCTCTCTCTCTCTCTCTCTCTCTCTCTCTCTCTCTCTCTCTCTCTCTCTCTCTCTCTCTCTCTCTCTCTCTCTCTCTCTCTCTCTCTCCTTATCTGTCTGCCCGTCTTGCCGTCTCTCTTTCTGTCTGTCTCTCTCTTTACTTATCTGTCTGCCTGCCCTCCCCCGTCTCTCTCTTTCTCTCTCAATCTCTATCTCTCTCATTCTCTCTCTCTTTGTCTGTCTGTCTGTCTCTCTCTCTCTCTCTCTCTCTCTCTCTCTCTCTCTCTCTCTCTCTCTCTCTCTCTCTCTCTCTCTCTCTCTCTCTCTCTCTCTCTCTCTCTCTCTCTCTCTCTCTCTCTTTCTTTCCCCTACTCCTTCAACCTCATTATGTTTGACTATCTTATTCAGCCCATAGCTGGGCACGAGACAGAACAGCATCTCAACCGATGAAGGCCCTCAGGCACATGGTTTTGCCTCAGCGACAGCCTGATAAAACTAAGATTCTAATGTAAACGTCAAAAAGTGAGTTCGTTAGGCGTGGGATGGTACTTGTAGAGGACTATTTGGATATAGGAGAGGGCGGTTGGGTAAGGTTGGACGGTCGTGCGGATGAATTGGGATGACAAATGAGAAAGAAGGTATTAGTGTTTCTGACTGGATTGGGGGTGATGCTTGCTCAGGCCTTGAGGCTTGAGCGCCTCGCGTCCTGTTCGTGACGAGGATCGTGCTGGATAAGACGCGTCTACGTATATATTTTTTCTTTAAATGCCTTTTCCCTACTCTTTAAAATTGCCTCGTTGATTACGAAAACGGCAACACTTAAACTGTATACAAATCTGTAGAAGTCTGAGTTCGAGGATGATTTATGTTTAGTATAATTACCCGTTATAGTGCTATAATTGCATGGCCTGTGCTGAGTCAGTGAGTATGTCTGTGATTAGGGCTCTATTGAGTGATGATGATTTAAGTATAATATCGTCACGGTTGCTGGAACCGTGATAATGCCTTTGGCGTTAGGTTGATAATGGTATCGTGACTGACTGGTACTGGAGCGGTGGATAACCATAGTGTTATTAGTATGAAATGGATCAAGGGTTCTTCTAGTAGTGGAGTACTTTTTTGTGGGCGGTAAATACTGTTTCTAATATTGGGGGTGTCGTGCTATAGAGATAGAATTAATGAAGTGGTAAAAGATAATTTTAATTAAGGCAGTAGACAGAAGGGATAGTGATTTTTTTCTTTGTGTATGCGTGCGTGCGTGCATGTATGTATGTATGTGTGTGTGTGTGTGTGTGTGTGTGTGTGTGTGTGTGTGTGTGTGTGTGTGTGTGTGTGTGTGTGTGTGTGTGTGTATGTGTGTGTGTGTAAATTTGTCTCTAATCTTTAAGGAAAATTGCGTAAGCTTTTCTTATATATGTCATTAAAAAAAACCAGAATAATGAGTACGTAAAATTGCCATAGGGAAATGGTTAGATAATAATTCCAATATTTTGGTTTATCACTCACCTCTCCGTTGCGGCCAAAAGAGTTGCTTATGATTGAATAAAATTGCCTGCAGAGAAATAGAAACAATTTATAAAAAGTCGGTAGGGGTGAGTACTAAGGGGGTTTGGAGAAAGATTTGTTTCTATAGTGCTGTGAGGTATGAGGATACTCGTAGTATAATTGAATGATAGCAATGGTGTTTTTGTTTTCCTCTTGTTCTCCTCCTTCTTCTTCAATTTCCTCCTTTTCTCCTTTTTCTTCTTCTCTTTCTTATTCTCCTTCATCTCTTCCTTCATCTCTTAATTCTTTTCATTAATTTCTTCCTTTTTTCTAATCCTTCTTTTTCCTCATATTTTACAGCCTCTACATTCTACACTTTCATCTTATATATCTTCTGCAGCACCTTTGGAACTCTTTTTCAAAATGTTGCAACAGCATTTCCCGTCTGCATGATCCTCTTCTTCCATATTCTCTTTACAAAATATTCCAAAAGGTAAATATTACTTCATTTCATTCTGCTCGCTTGAGTAGAACCTCTAGCAGAATGAATATTGATATTGTGGTGATGGTAAGAAACGATGACGATACCAGCAATGGCGATAGGGTTAACCCTCACAAGTCTTTATAGTATCGCAAACAACCTTAGTAGTCCCGAGTATTACCCTTAATCGCTGTCATTAAAAAAAAAAAAAAAAAAAAAAAATGGTGGTGTTCTAGAAGAGGGAAGCCAGAGGGCTGTGGTGCTTAAGTCATGGTGATAATGATGATAATGAGCATAATCACGATCATGAGCAGAACCTCGTGCATATAATTAGATGCTCATGAGGACACGATTTCCCATCCCTGGGATCTGATGTAGTATGCGCTATACAGCTCAACGGTAATTATTCACTGGTAATTATAATCATGGGAAGACGCTCGGGCGAGAATTGTGTATAATTAATAATGCAAGTGACGGGTCACGAGGGGAGGTGTTTGTATTGGCGTGCAAGATATAAACACTGTGGCCGCGAAAGCCGGCCCAACGACGGAAGGCCGGGCGTGCAGCGTGCGAGCCGCTCGGCCTGGCCAGGGGCCGCCGGTCGACCAGTTTCTGTGCCGGCCTCTTGGTATTTGTGATTCATCATCACAGTGACGAGCTTTATCATTCTTATTCTGGCCAAGGACAGGCCGTTTAGTGCAATCTATGGGGAGAATTCCGGCTTGGAGAGAGTCTCGATCAATTGAGATCTCCTTGAGGTTTTTTGATAGAATAAAATCAGTACAGTACATCGCCATGCTGAAGTCGTTGATATTTGCTTGTATACGTATCAGAAGCTAGGTGGATGTCACTTAGAGTTTCGTGAGAGATTCAACGCGTTCCGGCAGAATGGGCCTATCGTCTTGTGTCCTCGAGCTTTGAAAAAAAAGAGATCCATGCTTAAAACCACGTCTGAGATTAGGTGACGGCTGCGCAGTTGAAAAAGAAAGCTTGCATACGTGTTATTCTATGCATGTGATCAAATTATATTGATGGGTCAGGAGGACCATAGAAATACATATTTTTGTCATTTTTAATGTGTGTAGGTATATATACAATTATGTCAGCTATTACACTAGATTTCAATTTCATAAAGAGGTTACATGTGGAGAGGTCCTCGGTTTAAAACAAGCTCGGTTAAATAAAGCAGGTTAAATAAAGCCATTGAGAATTACATAGAATGAGTAAATAAGTGAACATAATATATGATAGACATATATTACGCAACATATTGAGTATATGATTGAGATATATACTACGATTGATAGTATAATTTGACTATATGGACGAGATTTATACAGGCTAATTGTTCGAATAAAACGAAAATATATCGGTCATCGTACCCCATATTTTAGGTGCATATATGAATATATGCATTTCAAAATACATGTAAGTACGTGCAACAATAGTGAGTTTATTATTTGCGTGAAATATGAATGCACAGTCGCTTTGTACTTATTAGGCAAATTAATCGCAAACAAATAAAATTCGTTTGTTCCACGATAACATGATCATGTCAGTATGATTCCTCCGAGTTTGTTTTTCGAACCATAATTGTATTTACACAAATGTATAGTATTACTGTACACCGGCTGAAATGAACATGTGTACTACTCATATGGTTGTAATGGTGAAATAAGTGTTGGACTCATGTTTGACCAAACATATAGACATGAATCCACGATTCTCTAGTCGCCTACATTTAGACTCACACTTCTCTAGAAAATGCGTATTTTGACCCACGCTATTTCAAACACATACATCCCCTTGTTCAAACATACGCATTTAGAACCATGTTTGTTCATAAGTGTGTGTTTGAACTCTCCTTGTTGGAACTCATTCATTTGGACCCACACTTGTTAAACCCGTACATTTGGACCCATGTTTGTCCAGACACGTGCATTTAGACTCATGATTGTCCAAATACGTCCATTTGGACCTACACCTTTATTAGCTCCAAATGAAGCAGAACTTACGCGCGGAAGAGTCTTGAGGTGAGAATCGACAGATCCTGCGGGTGGGGGGATGTCTTTTTTTTTTTTCTTCTTCTTCTTTTTTGAAGGGAAAGGACTTAATGAGTTGGATCCTCTTTCCCATAACTGCACTGCCTATCTTACCCCTCTTCTTCCTCTTTACCTTCGACCTATTTCCTTTTTACTTCCTTCATTTTGTTTGTCATTTTCTTTCCTTTTTCTCTTCTCTTTCTGTTCTTTTTCTTTCTTCCTTTTTTTATCTTCTTTCAATTTTATCTTCGTTTTAATTTTCTTCCACTTGTTTTTTCACCCTTGTTAACTTTATTTTCTACTTCTGCTTTGACTTCATCTAAATCTTCTTTCTCATCTTCTACAGCTTCTATAACATGTTGTACCAGTTCTTGTCCTGCTACTTTAACTTTTACTATTTCATCATTTACTTCTACTTCTGTTTTTGTCTCTACTTCTACTTCCTCCTTTGCCTCAAGGAAAGTATTCTCCCAACTTTTTTCTTACCTCCTTTGCTTGTATGTGTGTGTTGGTTGTTTCTTTCATTCTGTTCTTTCTTTCCTTCTTTCTTTCCTTCTTTCTTTTCTTCCCTTTGCTTTTAATAGTTTTTACCTGTCCTTCTTCATTTCTCCCCCTTTTTCTGTCCTTTCTGTCTCCATATAATCAACACACCCTATTCCTCCATACATCTCCTTTCCCTCTTTACCTCATACCCTTCCTTCCTCTTTCTCCTCTTCTTCTTTCTCTCCATTGCTCTCTGTTTCTCTCCCTCTTTCCCTCCTCCCCTCGTTCTCTCTATTCCCATTCTCCTTTTGCTCTCTTTCTCCCTCTTTCTCCTCTCACCCGCACCACAAGCTCTTCAGCGGCAAATCCTTTTATCTTCGTCAAAGCTCGCCACAGTTCCACGCGATGCTGTCTACCTTTGAGAACTAAATGCAAAGTACAAGGTTTTCTCATTACATTAAAATGGGATTGCAGTAACGCTTGGAAAGAATCCGCAGCCACTTCATTATATTCTTTATGCCATGAATGGTTAAGGGTGAAGATTTAAAGGGGGAGATTGCTTTGGCCGCAAAAGTTGTTTTGTGAGAAAGATGGCTGCAGACCGAAGTGTCTCAGGGGGAAGGTCTGCAGAAGACACTGATGAGGAACTCCAAGATAATTGAGAAATAGTTGGAAATGGTGTAAGACAGAGACACAGCATGCGACATGAGCTATCTGTCGTAGATTCGTCGCCTTTGCTAATATGAATACTGACTTGTAAAAAGATATGATCTCTTGATGAGCATGTGAACAGGAATGTCATCATTAACAGGAAAAGCATAGAGTCTAATAAATGATAACCGGAAAACGTTGGTACCATTGATGGGGGAACGGATAGAAACACAAGCTCAAGTTCTTGTCTGAAACTATGAATTCTGTTAAAAATAGGTAAATCAGTAAGTGAATAAATAGATAAATAAACATAAACAAACAAATAAGTAGATAGATAAATAAACAAATAAACATAAACAAACAGACAAACAAACAAATGAATAAATAGATAGATAAAAGAAATAGATCAATAAATCAATAAATGAACAGATAAGTTAATGGACAAACTAGTAAAAGAGATAAACGAGTAAAGTCAAACAAACGACAGAATCTGAGCGAGAAAAATGTAAGATGGTAGTGGAAGGAAATCAATATCCAGGTGTATGACTTGTATGTTCCTGCCTGGTGACGTGTATATTCCCTTTGTATCAAGTAGCTCGAACAGGCGGCTGTGTCAACGCGCGAGACGGAGGAGGGAGAGGGCGGAGGAAGAAGAGGCGAGGTGAGGAAGGATGACAGGATGGAGGGGAGGAGAAAGAAGAAGTAGTTCCCTTATATGAGTGAGGTAGGATGAATATGAGGCGTAAGCAGTACAAGGGATTTGGTAAGGTTAGTATCAGGAAGGAGGTGAAGTTTCTGTAGCGACAGACGACGGTGGAGAGGGATGAGAGACGGAAAGGCAATATGAGGTGTGTATAGAAATATTAAACGTTTTCAACATAAAATATAGAAGGCTCATTCATTCTTTCGTAGCTTCTGCCAACATACATGTTTTTTCTGATTGATATCCCCCACTAGAAAAGAGGCTGAGAACTGTACCTGTTAAATTAATTTGCTGCGATAGATGACACTTAAAATGCCCTTTGGTTTGTTCTTAATCGTGTGATTCCACTAGGATGAATCTCCAGAAGTCAAAGAGTTGTGCTCCTTGTTAATAAGATGACAGAGGTCACAAGATACAGTGGCATAGCGTCAGAGTAAGGAGGATGGTTAGAGGTTAATTCCTTGGAGGAAGGGACATGAAGAGAACAGTGCCACCGTTTCAGGGAGATGAGATGGAAACGGGGGAGGTAGTGCCGGAGTGCGGCACCAAGGGCCGAAGGGGGCATGACAAAGCAGTCATGGCTCGCGAGTGAACCTGATGTATGCGTGCGTGTACAAGAGGGTTTTCTCTCTCTCTCCCCCCTTCTCTCTCTCTCTCTCTCTCTCTCTCTCTCTCTCTCTCTCTCTCTCTCTCTCTCTCTCTCTCTCTCTCTCTCTCTCTCTCTCTCTCTCTCTCTCTCTCTCTCTCTCTCTCTCTCTCTCTCTCTCTCTCTCTCTCTCTCTCTCTCTCTCTCTCTCTCTCTCTCTCTCTCTCTCTGTATGTATGTATGTATGTATGTATGTATGTATGTATGTATATATATATATTAATTTATTTATCTAGCTATATTTATATTAATTCATCTATCACACTTTCTGTTTGAATTGTTTGAACATAGATCTAACCCGGAAATACATATCACCATTTGAAGATATGTATGGGCACGCGCTTACGTTTCTATTTTGATGTATGTGTGCATCGATTTATGGGTGTATATATGCGTGTATATATATATACGTGTATATATGCGTGTATATATATATATACGTGTGTGTGTGTGTGTGTGTGTGTGTGTGTGTGTGTGTGTGTGTGACTATATATACATATATATATATATACACATATATATGTATATATGCACATATACATATATATGTATATGCAGAAAGATCACTATTAACAACACGTGATCCACAAATTTTGCTGGTAACCACTAAGGAAATCGGAAGAAAACAGTATATCCCAAGCGCTTTCGTGTAATTCACATCTTCAGGGGAATACAGAAAAAGTTGTATTACAAAGAGGTTTAAAAATAACAAGATTATACACTAGGAAAGGAACAGGCAAGGTGTGAGATGTCACAAAATTAAACACTAGGAAAGGAACTGGCATAGCACAAGATGACACGAAATATTACACTAGGAAAGGAACCGGTGAAGGACAAAAAGTCACACATGAAAAAAGAATAAGTCTTGGTACACAAAGTCATCAAAGAAAAAGAAATCTAGAGAACAGCACAATTCACCAAATTAATTTTGATCACATACAACCTGATTACAAATTTTGTTAATGATGAATTTATCTAATTTATAAATGCCATTACTGATATTAAGAGTAGAACCTTCAGAATTTTTTTATCATACTACTTTCTATTATGTTTCTATTGACAAATGAATTACAAGAAATGATAGAGGAAGCATTAGTCCAATTAATACAATGATTGAAGTCTTTCATGTGAACAAATAGAGCATTGGATTCTTGTGCTGTTCTAACACTATATTTATGTTGTTTAATTCTAGTTGATAGTTCTTTGCCCGTTTGTCCAATGTAATACTTTTCACAATCTCTGCAAGGGATTTTGTATATGCAACCATCAGAATCAGCGGGAGAATTTTTTATTATTAATTTCTTAAAAGTGCATGGGTTATTAAACACTACTTTAACATTCCATGTTTTAAGTAGATGAGGAACTTGAGAAAGATTGTTATTGTAAGGTAATACTAAAAGATTCTTAATGTCAAAAAGGGGAGGGGGTTGATTCCTATGAAAAGTTTTTTTCGCCAAAAAGAGAGCGTTATCTAAAAATGTATATATGTATATGTATATATATATATACGTATATATATATACATATATATGTATATATATACATATATATATACATATATATATATATATATATATATATATATATATGTATGTATAAGTATATGTTTGAATGTGCTTATGTTTCAATAAAGGGAGAAGTGATGGTGTAAATATATAATAGATATATTTTTC
>NC_134809.1:33915395-33920395 GCF_046742065.1 Oratosquilla oratoria | reverse complement strand
TTACCTGAACGAGATGCATTCAGTTTTCTTTGGATGAATAATGGGCACTAGTTAAGAATGATAAGCATTTAATTTCAGATTCAAAATAAACGTTTGATATGCTATTTTCAGGCTCTTTCAGACGACACACACACACACACACACACACACACACACACACACACACACACACACACACACACACACACACACACACACACACACACACACACACACACACACACACACACACACACACACACACACACACACACACACACACACACACACACACACACACACACACACACACACACACACACACACACACACGCACCCAAGAACACACACACACACACACACACACACACACACACACACACACACACACACACACACACACACACACACACACACACACACACACACATATATATATATATATATGTATATATACAATATGTGTGTGTGTATATTTACAGGGTTCATGTTGCAAGATACTTCTTGTAAGATGTCTCTTTACTCAGATGGATATAGTCACGAAATAAAGTATACTTGATTGTAATTGATTTTTTCTTTTTTTATTGGAAATGTATATGAAAATATGTCAATCACAACGACTTGATTTTTTCCTCTATAGGTTACTTTCAATTCAGTAGAATGATGGTCTTGGTATGGGTATATTAGCATATTTTTGGCATAATGAGCGTTCTATCTACGACACAGAATGGACATGGTGGATATTTCAGGAGGGTAGCGGAAGGGAGAGATGATAGAAAATAAACGTGATAAGAATCCTTCCTTGAGTGGAGATGAGTGCCCAACCATGAAAGAATGATGTCATCGAAATTCCTAAAGTACTGACTGCATATGCAGTGCATATCCCATACAGGCCTCAAGACGATGCAATATCTGATTCATTAATACTGTTCAAGCTAAGGCTTCAGAACTTTATTTATCCTAATGACGCACCTACACCTGAGGAGACTGATACAGTAATATCCAGAAATCTTGCTACACTTGGAGAATCGATATGTTTACAGGCGGGACGTCAGTTCGTGATTGTTCGTGTGAACTCGTGTTCTTCCCTGCGTTCTCTCGCTTTATCTCTGACACGCAGGAAGACCTCTTTTCTCTTTTACCTTCAGGAAGACTTTCTGTGAGGAAACGAGAAGGTGTTGCCTTGTGTTTATCTGATGGAGGAGACACGGTGCGGCGGCAAATGATAACCTCTACGTGAAATATGGGAACGCGCCTTCATGGTGCTCTTCTTTGGTAATGGGGGGAAGAAGCGTCTGCAGCAGAAATAGGTTACGACATTGACATCCATGTTGGACGAAAACTGATTAGCCTACGAAAACAGTGAGATAGTTCTTTTCAACTGAATCAAGTTGTCAAGCGTCAGCCAAAATAAATTCTTTTAAGTGATTGAAATGCTAAATAGCTACTCCCTGTACATGTGCTTTTTGGTTAGTTAATCCTATGAACTCAGGAGGTGTTCCTCAGCTGAATAAAATCACTTGGAGGCAGCCTAGATAAAACTTACAAGTCGTTTCCCGTAGACAGAGGATTAATTGAAATAGTTTGAAGGCTCTGACAACTGGAGGTCTCACTTGTCTAATTAAAAATGGTTTAGAGGCAGCCTGGATTAGACATACAAGTCGCTTTTCTTAGTTAAAATTGGATGATGCTACTTATCACGTCTGCTCCTCTGAACGAAATCGTTCAATTTGGGGACAAAATCTTTAGAATATTTTACCTGCCTGGAGGAGTTAAAACAACTTTAGGTAAGTTTATCAACGTGTTGCCTTTCTTTACACAAATTCTTGTTAACGACAGGCTAATTTATTTGTCCCTCAGATAGACTTCTGTATCTTAGAGGATTGATTATTTTTCATGACTTAAGCCCCAGTAAATACGGAACCGGTACTGTTGGAAAATCACCATGAACGAACGTACGGGTCGTGGTGATAATAGTAATTGTTTTAGAAGGAATGGTAACGGTAAATTAGGAAAGGCGCTGGTTCAGGACTCATTAGAAGGGTGATGGAAATTTCATATTGCTGAAAGAACTTGTAAAGGAAGAAAATCTTATAACCAAAAAAATGACTGCGGTAAAACAGTATGATGATGATGCTAAGGGCGGTGGTAGGGGTAGGGGTGGATGTGGATGGTAATGATCATAAAGGTGACTATGATTATGGCTGATGACTTGTTATGGTGGCACTGACGAAGGCAACGAAGGCGACTTTTGACTCAAATCCTAACTGGTGCCAGGCGATTTTATTAAGCGGAGAGGGTCAAAGGGTTAAGGAAGTAAGACAAGCTGGCAGGATGACTCAGAGGCGAAAGAATTGGCACATCTGGTTGTCATGATGAAGACAGACGTGACAATGATGGCGGCGATGACGATAGCAGCGCCACCGATAATGATGACGAGTTGGTGAAGTAAGAAGATCTGAAAATGGTTAAGAAAAAATGGAGAGAGAAAAAATAGACGGAGGAAGATGATGACGATAATGATCATGTTAATTATGGTCCCGAGTTATAGTTTTCAGCGCAGTATGCTATGACCACATAGGGTGCTAAAGATTTGGTTCAAACTTAAGTTTCACGAACGTCACCTTCTGAGTGGAGCATCTTATTTTATTTTTCCTTACTGAGTACATCAATACCAACAACAGTTGTACAGCAGCAGCAGCAACAACAACAACCCACAAACTTAAGAACACGACTACTGTGACCACGGAACCACCAAGGCTCCCTAAGGTGCGAGCTCTTTCAGCCCAAAGTGCTCTCAAGGGAACAAGATCATCATTCGGAAATCAGAAGAAAACACATAGAATATATCATCGTTTTGAAGGGACTGAAAGGATTCTATGAACATTCGTGAGCGAAGAGATTGGCCAACTGATGTTGGTTAAACAAAAAAGAAAAAAGGAGCGGTATGGTATGGAATATATTGTAATTCATTTTGCTTTAACACAGTAACGATAATAAAATTTCTATTATTAATACCATTGAAATGATTACACTATTATTACTATACCGTAGTTTATTACTATTTATAATCAATTATCATTATCACCCAAAGGTGATAATTTGGCCTTACCATATAGACAACTATATATTTTTCATCGTCAGAAAAAACTTTTAATGTTTACGTCATTTCACATTTTTTTTAAAACTTTATCACTCTAATGCATTAGTGGATTTTATATATATTATCTTGCCAGAGACCAAACGATTTCTTTTTTATCTTAAGAGACTGCACTCTTGCTCGAACAGGGGTCTCGCTCGAAATAAACCCTCTTCAAGCCTGGTTCACCGATCATCTTCGGAACGAAGGCAGGATGAAGACGGGGTCTTACGCCCGGAGGTCCTTAGCTGCAATCGAGGTCGTCACCTTAGCCCGGTGTGGTCCTCGGCAAGGACCAAACTATTTTTTTTTTTTTTTTTTTTTTTTTTTTTTTATTATCACAGAGAACAGGGGTCTCGATCGAAATAAACCCTCTTCAGGCCTGCTTCACCGATCATCTTTGGAACGAAATAACTCAATTTTGAAAAAAAAGGCAGGATGAAGACGGGGTCTTACGCTCGGAGGTCCTTAGCTACAATCGAGGTCGTCACCTTAGCCTTGTGTGGTCTTCGGACATACAGACAAAGTCACCGGGAACCCCGGGATTCAAAGTCGAGCGAAATACCACCACAGGCTGACCAGACAATCGTGACGAACCCTTTACATTGAGATACGGTACCGAAGAGAGAAAGAAGAGAGAGAAAGAGAAAGACAGACAGACAGGCAGACAGAAACAGAGACAGACAGACAGACAGACAGACAGCCGGAGAGATAGAAGACAGACAGGTCGACAGAGAGAGGGAGAGGGAAGGAAGTGGGAAGAGTGATCAGCACCTTAACGACAAGGAAAAGTCGGTGTCGCCCATTCGTAGCTATGATAGTTATCGTCGAATATATCAATTTCCTCTGCCTTATCGGTTCTGTGCAAAGTTGAGGCAGATCAGTATTTTTTGAAATATGATTTTTCTTGCACCCGTAAATCTTGAAGAAATTTTGAGATTCGAACTCGGCCGTCCCCTATCCGATGTAACATCGCTCGGAAAACAGGATATTTTTTTTTATCTTCTCTTTCTTCTTCCTCACTCAGCCTTACTCCTCCTCCTTTTTCTTCTTCTTAACCTTTGCTGGTCTTCTTCTTCTTTTTCTTTTGTCTTCTTCGTTGTCCTCTTCTTTTTCATTCTTCTTCTTTTTCATTCTTCTTCTTCTTCTTCTTCTTCTTCTTCTTCTTCTTCTTCTTCTTCTTCTTCTTCTTCTTCTTCTTCTTCTTCTTCTTCTTCTTCTTCTTCTTCTTCTTCTTCTTCTTCTTCTTCTTCTTCTTCTTCTTCTTCTTCTTCTTCTTCTTCTTCTTTTTCTTTTTTCTTCTTCTTCTTCTTCTTCTTCTTCTTCTTCTTCTTCTTCTTCTTCTTCTTCTTCTTCTTCTTCTTCTTCTTCTTCTTCTTCTTCTTCTTCTTCTTCTTCTTCTTCTTCTTCTTCTTCTTCTTCTTCTTCTTCTTCTTCTTCTTCTTCTTCTTCTTCTTCTTCTTCTTCTTCTTCCTCTTCCTCTTCCTCTTCCTCTTCCTCTTCCTCCTCCTTTACTTACTTTTTTCACTTTTTCTTCTTTCATGTCATTATTCCATGATTTCTCCTCCTGATTTCTTTCTTGATCACTTTCCTCATTACTTTCCTAGTTTTTTTCCTGATTTCTGCCTTGATTTCTTCCTAGATTTCTTCCTTCCCATCCTTCCCATCTTTCCCATCTCCCTCTATCCTTCCTTATCTCCTTCATTCATTCCTTTCTTCCTTCCTTCCCACCCTGCTTTCCTTCCTTCTTTCCTTTCTTCTGTTTTTTCTTCCTTTCCTTCTTTTTCTTTCCCCCATTCCTTTCTTTACTACCTCATTCCTTCCATCTTTCTTCCCCTCTTTTTTTTTCCTTTCTTCTCTCTTTCATTTCTTTCCTTCTACC
>NC_134809.1:33900395-33910395 GCF_046742065.1 Oratosquilla oratoria | reverse complement strand
ATAAACGAAACCTTACACAAATGGCCGTGGATATACTCAAATTATCAGAGATTAAATGTACGCAAGTATCGCACGGCCATGTGCAAGTACAACAACTGTTACGACGCCAGTTATGAACTACTGCATACAAACACTTTTTTGTGACAATTTTTTTTACACATTTTTCTCTTGCCTTTCGAGTGCCTAAAATAGATTTACCCGAAACACATCGTTTTCGGCGTCTCCACATTACTCCGTACACACACACACACTCTTAGGAACTGGGTACCATTAACCTCGGCAGTGACCCCGGCCTCAACTCGAAACCCAAGTTCGTAGCCGCGGCCGAGACACCCTGTCCGGGTGGTCGCACATCCGGTAGCCGAAAAAGGTGTCTCGCTTGGCACCCGAGTTTTTTGCTGTCAATTAACGAGTAGTTTAGATGCCGTAAAGAAACTCCTTCGAGGATTTTGAGTCGTTGGTGACATGGGGGGTGGGGGGAGAGTTGGGGATGATGTCAGCCGGTATGAGGCGAGTGGATTGTCAACCAATAATCTTAAAGAAAGGACATTTACACTTTGAATATCTTTTATGAAATAAAATCAATGTATGTTTTTCTAGTGATTAAGTTTTCTTTGAATATAGAATCAACTCTTATATAGAGTACTCACCGTCCTCCCTTTTCATTACCGTCACTTTCTTCTCTTTCCTTCCCTTTGCCACTCCTCTTCTACCCTTTCCTTCTCCTCTTCTTCTTCCACTCCGTCTTCCTTCTTTCCCTTCTTCCACCACCTCATATTTCTTCTCCTCTTCTTCCTCCTCTTCCTTCTCTTTCTCTTCCACTACATCTTTTTATTCTTCCTCTTCCTCCTTCTCCCACTCTTCGTCTTCCTCCTCCTCCCCTCCTCTTTATTCTGTTCCTCTTCCTATTCCTCCTCTTCCTCCTTCTCCTTCTCTTCGTCTTACTCCTCCCCCTCCTCCTCCTACTCTTCATCCTCTTCCTATATCCTCCTCCTCCACATTTGCTCCCCTATTCCCTTACCTCTCTTCCTTCCTCACCTCCTCTTCTACCTCCTCCCCCTCCTACTCCTCCCTTCGTCTTTATTCTCATTCTAGTTCTCCTCCTACTACTCCTGCTGTTCTTTTGTTCTTCTTCCATACTACAGGCTCTCTTATCTTTTCAAGAAATTAATATGAGAAAGGTTCATAAATGCCGTTTGATCTAGGGAGGGTTAGGGGAAGGTATGGGGAGGAAGGGGAGTGTCTCAAGGGGGTGGGAGGGTATGTGCAGAAGTAGGAGGGGGAGGAGAGGGTTAAAGTGCCAGAAAGACTTACGAGGGAATATAACGCCTGAACGGGCCCTCCAGCTGTTTGGGAGCGAAGGGTGTCGCCTCCAATACCGGAAGGCTCCTCCGATGGCGCTGGTACCCGATCATTTAAAATTGGCGATGTTCAACACTGATGTTGATGAATTGGCTCGTAAGTCTCGTATCCTGCTATATAAATATATAGTATATTTAGTTACCTACCAATCTGTTTTGTTTATGTTAATGTCTTATTCTTATCTAGATCGTTATTCTAGCGTCTGATGTGATTTCCATATTTGATAGCTATTCTCTCAAGCTAAAATGAACAAACTAAGGCATAGACGTTCAGTCACCAACAACGAAGGGCTATCATAGTTAAAGGGCCGTATCTCTTCTCAGCTGCTTTAGTTTGTCATAAGATCGCAGTTCGAGACCATGAGCCGAGCCTGGTGGCCTAGACCGTGGCTCGAATCCGTAACCCGAGACTCTTGCCCGAGACCATGACCTATGACCTCGGCCCGAGACCGTTATCTGAGACCGTTATCCGAGGCCATGGCCCAAGACCATGTCCCAAGATTGTCCCTAGACCGTGTCCCTAGACCGTGTCCCTAGACCGTGGCCTGAGACCGTGGCCCGAGACTGAGACTGAGATCGAGTTCGAGAGACTGAGATCGAGTTCGAGACCGCGACCAAAAAGACGGATGTGAAGCTGCTGCCGCTTCTTGCCCAGGCAGCTCCGCCCAAAGAAGGGAGGAGAGACCCTAAGGCCCTCGGATATGAGCACAATTACTGTTCGTCGAGGGGCAGGTGCAGAACGTATCGCCGCTCTTAGTCCAGCGTGATCTTATCTTACAAATGTCGTAGGCGTCGATATCAATCACGGTGGAAGTTTTAGAGTCGGTAGTTGGTGGTGGTAGTAATGGTAGAGCTGGTGGTGGCGGTGGTGGTGTTGATAGTGGTGGTGATGGTGGTAGAGCTTTTGGTGTTGGTGGTTGTTGTGGTAGTGGTGGTGATGGTGACGGACATGGTGGTATTGGTGGTTGTGTTGGTAGTGGCGGATCTGATAGTGTTGGTAGTTGTGGTGGTGTGATAGTTTTGGTGCTTTTGATGGTTGTGATTGTAGTGGTGGTGATGGATTTGGTGGTGGTACTGGTGGCGTTTGTGGTAGGTGGTGGAGACGACGAAGACAGCGGCGGTGGTGGTGCCATTATAAAAATGAATCGAATACTTTGGTGAGGAGTACCAGAATAATACTCTACCCTATACGGACTGGCTTTACCATGACAGAATCTTTGCTATCTTAAGAGGATGACACAGTCAAATGTAATCCAATAGCTGCAACCAGAACGAAAGTGCCACCCGGCACCAAATGGATTGTCTTCCACCTTTCCTTTTGGGAAGGATTGCCAAGAAGATAAATAAAATATCCTTGTCACAACAGGAAGTAAAGGAAAGTTCTATCATGCATGGAAGGGATTCGTAATTCTGAAGCCTTTTTTTCTATTACTTGTGAAAGCGTCAATGGTAATGTTACTCGCCCGTATCATAGTATCTGAAATGATAAACAAATACTCCGAGTGCCATTTATATTACATAATGTTATCATTAGACACACTAGCTAAAACTATTATCCCAAAAAGCTGTATTAAGAACAGCCTTAGTATAACAAGCATAATTCATGACAGCCTAATAAAACAGAAAAAATGTACATACGTAGAAGAAACACAAGCAATAGATCATTAAAGGTGATATTAAAGCCTGTACCAACAACATTACCTGTGTTGATAATAGTTATGGTACAAGCACTAACATCGTCAATATCCGTATGAACTCTGGTGCCGTATATTCCAACACTACCGCAGCTGCTGATATAGTACCTCTACTATAACCGATATAGCAGTCCCTATGAGCACTTCCCCTGCCGTCGACCCCACCACTTTAGGCAACTTTACTTCCTTTATCCACAAACT
Source organism: Oratosquilla oratoria (assembly GCF_046742065.1). Classification (NCBI taxonomy): domain Eukaryota; kingdom Metazoa; phylum Arthropoda; class Malacostraca; order Stomatopoda; family Squillidae; genus Oratosquilla; species Oratosquilla oratoria. Next base: position 33,907,139 of record NC_134809.1, on the reverse strand, counting down.
GCGTCACATGACCACGGCTACGACTACAGCCACTGAATGCCCGTATTATGAATGCCTTAAAAATTGGTATTACCAAGCTGCTACGACCAACAACGCCATCAAAGCCAACAACAGGTCCACAAGCAGGGGCACTGCTACTACCACAAAATTTAGCAGTACAAACATCAACACCAGAAACATCATAAACGCCACGACAGCAAATGTTATTCATGATCATTATCTTTTTCCCTCTATTTTTTTTTTACTAGAGATTACTCATCGACGCCCGTCCCTCCTTTACACACACACACACACACACACACACACACACACACACACACACACACACACACACACACACACACACACACACACACACACACACACACACACACACACACACACACACACTCTTCCTCTATTTCTACTTTTGCTTTTAATTTTTACTCTTTTGTTTATGTTTCTACTATTTACGCTTCTACATTTTCATATTTTTCTACCTCTACATCTAATTATGTTTCTACTGAATTTATTTCCATTTTATCTTCTACTACTTTCTCTTCTACTTCTGTTCCTTTCTTCTACTACTTTCTCTTCTACTTCTGTTCCTTTCTTCTACTTGCTTTATTTCTATCAATCCGCTTCTACTTATTTTACTTCAGTTTCCATTGCTTCTACTTCTACAAGCTCTAGTATTTGCACTTCTTCTTTTTGTACTTTATGATCGCGTGTTTGTTCATCATATACTTGTATTTGTTTATTATTGTCCTTGTTATTTCTTTTACTTCTTTTTCTCCTTGTAATTGTACTTCCTTGTACAGTAATATTTTTGTTCTTGTCCTTCTTCTTCTTCAACTTCTTTGTGTTGTACTTTTTTTTCTTGGGTCTTGTTGCTTTTCTTCTTGTACTACTTTTTTTACTTCTTCTTGTCCTGATTATAATTCTTGTTTTAATTATTTCTCTTGCCTCCATTCTTCTCCTTCATGTACTCCTATCTCCTATGTTTCTTATTTTTAAGCTATTTTTCTTATAGTGATTCTTTTTCTTGCTGTACTTTTTCTTTCTATTCTTGATCTGCTTATAATCGTTCTTTTTCTTGTACTTATTCTTTCTTATTTTTGTACCTATTTTTCTTATAGTGATTCCTTTTCTTACTGTACTTTTTTCTTTCTATTCTTAATCTTCTTATAATCGTTCTTTTTCTTGTACTTATTCTTCTTTTTCTTTTGTATTTATTCCTCTTTATTTTGAACTTCTTTTGCCTCTGCTTTCTCTGCTTGTACTTTTATACCTCTCCTTCTACTTCCTTTACTTCTGTTTCTAATGCTACTGACCTTTTCCACTAATAACACTACCCGTTACCACCCAATGCACAAATGGGAATGCCTCCTTTTACTCTTGATAGCCTAGGCATTAGGAGAAACCTTATCTGAATCGAAAGGTATTTGCACGAAAGAAATTAGCGGATTTTCCTGAGCGTAGAACTACATCATCTCATTAGAAACCTGTAGTCTAACTGTGGACCTAATATCATTAACATAAGTATATAGCTCAACTCTTTCAGCAGCCCATTAGAAGTAATAACTACCAAAGTTGTGTGCTCGTTCTGTCTACACCTATGCATTATCCCTTGTGTAATTCCTTAATGACTGTCTCTCCTTAGACTACCGAGTGTAACAAAACTTTGCGGAATTTGTTGATACAAAGTTCTCCTCGAGATGCGGTTGTATAACCTTGATAGGTCATCGTAACCGCAAGTAGCACCATATACTTCAGTTTTGTGATGGAGAGCATTAGGACAACTAATGACAACTATTCCTCTTCCAGCCACACTTTACGTTATTCGTGGCACAGGCTTCGGGCCTCAACGACAAATGCTGATGAAATGTCCGTATCAGAAAAAAAAAACTCGTTACACGTTCTGACTATGAACCGCATTCTACAGAAGCTAAGCTGAATCTCATATCACAATCCATCTGTCCAGCCTATCAATAATCATTATATCACAATCTCCTTGTAGTACGTTACAATGAACTATTTCACATATTTACAGAATCTGATGGTATATTACCATATCTTATCCAGTTGCAGCTATTTAATTTTAAATTCACACGACTTCAAACAATTCATTATTGCATTGTTAAATAAATAATGTAAAGCGACTGTAGTGTCTCACTGAAGTATTAAGTTGATAATACTGAAATGATAAAAAAAATCAGAGCTGTTCAAGGAATAAGATAGTTAAAGCGTTAATGGAAGTACTTATATTTGGAAAAATAGTTTGTAAAATTTTATTCAAATTGCTAGCTAAGCTTACCTCGACATAGATAATTCTAATGCGAAGAAATAGAATATTTTAAACAAAACTTTTAGGAAATATATAAATGAATATATAAAAAAAAATAATGCAACAGAGAAGCAAAAAGTAAATTAGTAGTTGAGTCAATAGACAAATAACTGTGTACATATGTATATATGCATACACACAGATAAATAAATGTGTAATTATCTATATATACAAACACATACACACACACACGTACATACATACATGCATGCATACACACAAACATATATACACACACATTCATACATACATACATACATACATACATACATGCATACATAATGACAAGACATGTAAGACATAGTGCCTTTGTATACAATTTAAGACTACATTTCTGGCACAAATTTTCACAAAGGGTCATTAGCGGGAATGTATACATCCACGCATGACTCGACAAACGGTTTCCTTCCATCATTTACTCTTGTCCATAGCTCTGCACCAAAGACGCATTCACACACACACACACACACACACACACACACACACACACACACACACACACACACACACACACACACACACACACACACACACACACACACACACACACACAGCGCTACCACGACTGGATGGCGTAGTGGTAGCGATCGCGGCCGCCACTACGGAGGTCCGACTTCGAATCCCGCCCAGGGCTGAAATAATTTTAGTATCGCTGCGCTGCGAATCGTTACTCCAACTCTCGTGGGTGGGGAGTTGTGTGTGTGTGTGTGCGTGTAAGGTCACAACATTACCCATAGATCGGTCATATATAAGCTCTGAGCTGTCTTTCGGGAAGGTAGTAGATGTCGATCACAAGTCCAACACGTGATCCAAGACCATGGTGAATTACACACACGCGCACACACACACACACACACACACACACACACACACACACACACACACACACACACTAACGTGCAATCAGACGCACCCACACACACGTATACAAGCACACACACACACATTCACACACACACACACACACACACACACACACACGCACACGCGCACACACACACACACACACACACACACACACACACACACACACACACACACACACACACACACACACACACACACACACACACACACACACACACACACACACACACACAAACACACACCGTTCGCGGACGCTGCTGCAGCGGTCCGAGTTCGAATCCCGCCCAGAGCTAAAATGATATCAGTATCGCTGCGTTGCGAGTCGTTACTCCAATTCGTGGGCCGGGAATTAGGTGTGTGTGTGTGCGTGTAAGGTCAGAGCAATACCCATAGATCGGTCATATATGAGCTCTCTTTCGGGATGATAACTGTCGATCACGAGTCCAACACGTAATCCAAGACCATGGTGAATCACACTTCGGTAAAGACACGTATATTACACTCCTTCCCTCTTCCTTCATTCACTCGTTCATTCACTCTATCATTACTCTGACCTTTCGCTCTTTCCCAATCTTCCTATATTTTTGTCTATCTATATGTTTTCCTCTCTTTTTCTCTCTGTCTCTCCTCTTCTTCTTCTTCTTTTTCTCTTCTTTTTCTTCTCCATATTCTTTTTCTTCTTCTTCTTTTTCTCTTCTTCTACTACTTTTCTTTTTCTTCTTCTTCTTCTCTTCTTCTCTCTCTTTTACTTCTTCTTCTTCTTCATATTCTGTTTCTTCTGTTACTTTTTCTTCTTCTTTTCTTTTTCTTTCTATCTCTCTTCATCTTCTTTTTCTTCTTTTTTCTTCTGCTTCTTCTGCTCATTCTTTTTCTTCTTTTCTTATATTTCTTCTTCTTCATCTTAGTTGTTGTTGTTCTTCTTCTCCTTCTTATCTTTCATCTTCTTTCTATTTATCCTCTTCTTCTTCATCCTCTTCATCTTCCTCATCTTTTGCTTCTTCCTCTTTTTCTTCCCCCTTCTCCTGCTGCCTCACTTCTTCTTCCACTTTCTTTCCCTCTTCTTTATCTGTTTCTTCTGCTACATCTTGTTTTATTCTTCGTATATAACCAATTTTATCATCATACCGAAACTTATGATCTAAAAGAAATAATCACTCGGATTAAAACTTAAAAGGCGATCATTAGATTTTTTTTATTCACGACTCGTGCATCAGTTCCGTTGTGCTAACTGTTTTTGAATTTTTCAACATAGATCTTTGCAATTCTGCTGTTCAGCAACAAGTGAAACCTTTATTTAAGCTTTCTTAATATGACTTTAGGTTCCATAACACTCACTCCATATGCACCTGTTACACGATAAGTGACTTTGGTGATTTGAGTTCTCCTAAGCCTCTTCCTTTGCCAAGGGAGAAGTTCCTTCGTCGCCATATTAAGACAACAAGGCAGGACTGGCAGTACTGGATTTAAATTGGACAAATTTAGATTTAAGAAGGAAAGAGGCAAGAACTGGTTTGCTAATAGGATGATCAACGAATGGAATAGACTTAGTAACCATGTAGTGAGTGCTGAAACTATCGGTTGTTTTAAGAAACGGTTAGACAACTTTATAGATAGAGATGATAGGTGGTGATGGACATGGAACTGCCTAGTGTAGGCCTTATGGTTACTTGTAGTCTCCTTCATTTTTATGTTGTTATGAATGAATATGGCACGGCATAGAACAAGTATCTTAGTCGTCGACAACTGCGAAGGAGTTAGAGGTGATGAATTTATTATATTATTGTGAGCAGAGAGTTCCCTACGGCCGAATGAAATCGCCTAGCCAGAAGATATGTATAATCTGTTAGTTTTAGTGAAAGAATAAGGCAAAAGTCTGGCTGAGAAATAGCCTTCAGTATGCCGAGGTATTTTTTTCTGTGTGTTTATTTATCTATTTATTTGTCTATTTTGAGCAAGTTCCCGTGTCTCTAGAATTCATTCGTCTAAGGGGAAAACTCTCGCTAAAACACGTTTTTTTTTAATCGAGTTTTTGTCTCACCTAAATAAAACTAGACTCGCAATGGCCAAAAAAGAAATCTAAGAATTAAACTTACACGAAAAGAATTAACAAACAGTTATGGAAAAACAATCGATCAGTTTCGTTTATGACGCGCGAAAACATATATAAACATCATCACTGTCACCGCCAATACCACCACAACCCCTCACACCACCACCACCATCACCACCACACCATCACAAATCATTACCACAAGCCTGGTCACCAACACATGTCCCGCCCCGCTCTCCACCATTATCACCGACACCACTCGACGCCGAAACACCATCATCATCCCAACGGAGCACGAAATCATCATCGCCGACACTACCCCAAGTACAACCACTATGATCAGCATCACCACTCATACAACCACTACTATTAACCTCCCTCCTCCCTTACCTCCCTCCCTCCCTCCCTCTCTCCATCTATCAATCCCATTTGTCCTTGCCCCCGTCTATTTCTCCTTTCTCTCGCACCTCACATATTACTGCCGCCTGCTTTCCAAATCATTAGCTTCATTATTACCATATTCTTTCTCTTTAATCGTCCCTTCGTTATCTTCTTCCTTTAACCATCCCCTCTTTCTTTTCCCCTTTCTACCCTTCGTTTCTTCTCTCTTTGCTTCTCTTTCTTTCGTTATTCCTTCCTCACTTTCCCCCTCTTCCCTATCTCTTCTCTCTCTCTCCTCCATCTCTATTCCCTTCCTCTTCCATCTCTCTTCCTTCATTACTCCTTTCCTTCACATTTCCTACTTTTCTCTTTCCCCTCTTCTTTCTCTCCCTCAATTCCTTTCCTCTCTCTTTACTCTGTCCTCCCTCTCTCATTCTTCTCCTCACAATTTCTCTCAATCTTTCTTATGTCTTTTCTTTCTCTCTTCCCTCTTTTCTTCCTCCTTCCTCCTTCTTTCTTTTCCCTCTCCTTTTCTCACTCTCTCTTTCCTCCTTCCTTCTTTCCATCTGTTCCCAACCATTTCCTACTAATTCCTTCTCCAGGCTCCTCTTTGTTGGTCCCTTCCCCAAATCCATACCTCATATTCACACTCAAAATTCCAGCTCGCTTTTTCACATTTGTGTTTTTCAGCGGAGCAAACATCGTCACCACGATCAATACCACTCCCAACACCATCACCATAAAAACACCAACAACATTGCTACAACACCAATCAACAACATAATCCCAACACCAACAACAACAAAGACCACTAACAAACAAATACCAACAGCATCACCAATACCAACATTATCATTATCACCACTAACATAACAGCCAATTATTTACCACCACCACTGTCACCACAACCACCACTACTACCATTATCACCAACATTACCACTACCATTGTCACCACCACTTCCCCCACCACCACCACTAACACCACAGCCAATTAATTACCACCACCACTGTCACCACAACCACCACCACTACCAATACCACTAGAACTAACACTAACACTACAATTGCTACCACCACATAACCCACCACCGTGACTACTACCACCTCTACCATCAACA
>NC_134809.1:33882895-33895395 GCF_046742065.1 Oratosquilla oratoria | reverse complement strand
TCCGGTGATGTCAGTGTTAGCCACTGACCGTCGGTTGATTTTAAGATGGTAGAGGTTGGTAGGTTGAGGGTCATTGTTCGGTTTTGGTAAGGGTATGGGAAAGGATAGATTTCCCAAAGGGAGAATCTCTTGACAGGGTCCATCGGTATGTTGATTAAAATAAATTGTTGGAAGATAGTTGATGCTAGGATGGGGTAGTAATGTTGTATTTCGTGTTTGGAAAAGAAAGGGGTAAGTTGTAGTGTACTGTGGGCTCGTCGTAGTGTCTGGGTAAGCTGGGTTGGGGTGATCATTTGGGAGTCGACTACACCTGCATGGGCGTTCCAGATGTCTTTCTGTATGAGATTGGTATGGTCTTTGAGGCTATCTAGTTCTTTGTCTAGGTTATTTAGGTGATAAAGGAAGAAAAGGGCTGTTTGGGAATTTGTGATTTGAGACAACTGGGTGTTTGTGAATTGTGCAAGGTAGTTGTATTTGTCTATGACTGAATTTACAGAATCAGCGAGGAGATCTATGTTCTGTGAATTTAAGTCAATGAGTTTCCCTTGTTGTTGGAGTACTCTTGTTATTTTTCCTATGTGTGTATCCACTGTGTGGATATCTTGATCAGTAGCAGTTCCAAATAGGGATTTAGAGATAATGCCAACGAAATCGAATAGGCCTCTTTTGGTTCTTCTGGTGTTGATAGTGTCGTTGTCTGGGTCTGGAAGGTGGTATATTGTGTATTTTATCTTGTTGAGTTTACTTTGTAATGAGTTGACGTTGTGGTAGAGTATCTGTGAGGTCTCATAATTTTGGTGTGTGTTATTTGGTATTTGCCTGTTTATGTTGTTCTGTATTTCTTGTATGTCATTTTGTAGTTTAGAAATTGGTTCTAGCAAGGATGTGGGTGAGATGCGGAGTTTCACCATGATGGAGTCTTCAACGCAGGCTGTGGTGCCGTGTTGGTGCACTATGGCGCCAGGCAAAAGCCTTGGGACGGAGAGGGCGAGGTGGACGATGAGTGGGATGAGTTGTAGAGATCTCATCTGTGGAAAGAGGGGTCGTGTCTGAGTGACTAAGGATATGTTTGTCTGACCCTCGCTAAGATTATATTGGTCGGAAGGGAGTAGAGAAGTTTTATAGATATGTGGAAAAGAGTTCTTATTGGAAATGGGCTATTTTAACCTCCACTGATAGATACATGGCGTCCTGCATCTTCATGGGCGAGAGCTAGAGTGCATGTTTAGTTGCGTCGACGCAGAGTCATGGGATGAGACTTGCGTATTGGTGATTGGTGTGTGTCTGTGATAGGTGGGTTGTGGATGGGAGGTGAGATTGGGTCGAGGTTCAGTTTGACCTTTCTCAACTTCTCTCCATGTATGGTGAAGGTGGATTGATCAGAAGGATCTGTTAGTAGGAAGACATTGTTAGGGAGTGAACTTGTGACTATGAAGGGGCCTAGGAATTTGGGTTTGAGTTTGTTTGTTCGACCTGAGTCCTTTATCATGACTGTGTCGTCGGGTGCTATGTCAAGTGGAATTGACCGTTTGTGTTGGTTAGTCTTTGTCTTTTCCTGGGCTTCTTTCAGGTTTGCTCTAACTTTTTTATAAATTGTTTGCATACCTCTTTTGATGCAGTGTGAGAGGTTATCTATGTTGTATAAGGGTGGGGGGGGTTGGTTGAATATTTGGTAGGGTAGGCGCATTGGTTGGCCGAAAATGATTTCATGTGGGGACATCTTTGTTGCGGAATTTATTGTGCTATTGATACTGGCTTGTACCTGTGGTAGCCAGTCTTCCCAAGTGTCCATGAGGTCATTGACCAATGGTCTGAGAATTTCTAGGACCTTGCGATTTGTTCGCTCAGTCAGACCGTTTCCCTGGGGGTGGTATGCAGTGGCAAATGTTTGGTCAATGTTGTAAAGGTGTGCTATTTCGCGCATCACTTCATTTTTGAATTCTGAGCCATTGTCAGATAACATTGTGTGTGGTATGTTGTATTTACAAAATATATTGTTGACCAGGGCTTTGGCTACAGTCTCTGCTGTTTTTGTTTTGGAGTGGTATTAAGATTGTGTATTTAGTGAAATAATCTATTGCTGTGAGTACATAATTGGAACCTTGATGGCTCGTTGGCATTTTCAGTAGGTCAATGCCAAGTGTTTCCCATGGCTCAGCTGGGAGTGGGATGTCTTTAATGTGGATTTGTTTCGGGTCAGGGCCTCTGAATTGGTTACAAGTTACACAAGAATCTATGTGTGTGGTTATATCTCTTTTCATGTTAAGCCAGTAATATGTGTGTCTAGCAGTGTTTAGTGTCTTGTCTCTGCCCGAGTGGCCTCCCATTGCACTGTCGTGCAATATGTGAAGGACCTTGGGGACTAGGGCTCTGGGAATAACAGTAACCTCTCTTGTATTAATGGTTCTCCTTATGGCTCCGTCGACCAGATTGAGTTCCTCAATAGGGACAGGTGGTCGGGAGTGTAAGGGGGTTTGTGAGATGAGATGCTGTTTTATTGGAGACCATATTGGGTCACTGTCTGTTTCGTCCCTAAGTTCTCGCATGGGTATGCATGTGGTTTGGGTGATGGGGGTGATGTGAGTTTGTCTGCTCAAGCAGTCTGCCACTACGTTAGCTTTGCCAGCTAAGTATACGATCATGGGATCGTAATCAAGGAGAGTTGTTTTCCATCTAGCAATTCTCCCATGTAAGTCTTTGGAGTTAAAAAGATAGACTAGTGGTTGGTGGTCTGTTAGTATGGTAATCTTGTAGCCTAAAATGAGGTATTTAAAGTGTTTTAGTGCCCATATGATTGCGAGACCTTCTTTATGTGTTGTTGAGTAGTTATTTTCAGTTTTGTTGAGGACTCTACTTGCGTAGGCTATGGCGTGTTCTTTGCCATTGTCATCTTTCTGTTGTAGGACTGCGCCTATTCCTTTAGAGGAGGCGTCTGTGTAAAGAAAGAATTCTTTCTTCATATCAGGGAAAACTAGTACAGGGGCTGTGGTGAGTGCGTGTTTGAGAGTGTCGAAACTTTGCTGTTCTGCTTCTGACCATTGAAATGGCTCGCCTTTCCTTGTGAATTTGGTCAGAGGGGAAGCAATATCAGCAAAGTTTCGTATGAAGTGTCTGTAATAGGAGGCTAACCCAATGAAACTTCTTGTTTCATTAGCGTTTCTGGGGGTTGGGAAATTGTTTATTGTATCTATTTTATCTGTGGTTGTGTGAATCCCTTTTGCATCCACTTTATGGCCTAGGAAGGTGAGTTCCTTCATGAGGAATCTACATTTCTTTAATTGAATCTTTAATCCGGTATGTTTGAGACGTTTGATGACAATCTCTAAAGTGTTAAGGTGGTCTCTTTCTGTGGGGCTATATATAATGAGGTCGTCTAAATAGACGAATAATGAGATTCCTATCATGTCACTGAAAATGCGGGTCATCAACCTTTGTTGGGTTGAGGGGGCATTCTTAAGGCCAAAGGGCATACGTTCAAAGCGAAAATGTCCTTTGTCCGTGGAAAATGCAGTTACGGGTTTTGATTCCTCTGTTAGTTCGACCTGCCAGAAGGCTGACTTGAGGTCTATTGTGGAAAAAACAGAGTTCCCGTTGCCAATGCATTGTAGTAATTCTTGCATGGCGGGGAGGGGGTGTGGGTCAGATTGAGTTAGGTTGTTTATTTTTCTGAAATCAACAACAGGGCGTAAGGTTCCGTCTTTCTTAGGGACCAAAAAGAGGGGACTGTTCCATGGGGAGTCTGAATGGGAAATTACGCCTTGGTGTATCATCTCATGTACACTGTCATTGACTTGGGATTTCCTACTGTGGGGTATGCGGTAAGCGGGGGTGTATGAAGGGGGGGTGTTTGGGGGAATTTGGATGTGATGTTTGATTATATCACATTTGCCTAGTGATTCGCCTTCTAAGGCGACAGCTGATCTATTCCTCTGTAGGAGAGCTAATAGCTCGTTATGACTTTCTCCATCAGCTGATGTCGTGATTTGGTCTGGGGGAATAGGGGGGAGGGGTTGAGTTGGTCTTACTTGGTTGATGTGTTGCGGAAGTGGTTCCTGGATAGGGGAGTTATGGAGATGGACTGCGCAGATGTTTGTATTCTTCCTGATTTTACGGTGTTGTTCTGAGGTGTTTATTAACATAGCTAGTGTATGTTTATTTTCTGATATTGTGTCCCAGGAGGACTCAATGGTTATGTTGTTAATCCTGGACGTGTCTGAGTCGATTATGACGTCCTGATGGTCTATTGCACCGGGTATGTATAGTGGGACTGTTATTGAATGTCTAGGGGGTATGATGACTGTGTTAGACATCAGTGCCTTTGAGGTGACATAAGGGGGTGGTCGGAAGGAATAGCTGTTAGTGGGATTGGGAGTATTAAAGGAAGGTAGACATGAGAGATGTTGTGTGTCTGAGTCGGGTGTCTCAGGGACTGTTGATTCATTATTTACATCTCGGAAGGAGATTTTGTTAGTCTCAAAGTCTATCTTAGTTTTCCAAATCTTTAGTGAATGTAGTCCTATTATACCTTGTTGATCAAGGCTCCATTCATCAGCTATGTGGAAAGTTGTGAAACCTACTTTGTGATTGTTGACTTCAATATTTAAGTCTATGGTGTCGTGTAGAGGAATTGTGCTCCCTTCTATTAAGAGTCCTTCCATATTGGAAAATTGAATTTGGGGTGGGTCATTTAATGCTTCATACAGAGCTCTTGGGATGATGTTCAGGTTTGTTCCTGTATCAACCATCATGGCAACTTTAAGTTGGTCTAGGCTTACTTCTAGGGTGAGGTATTTGTGTTGTGTATGAGATATTCCTATGGTGGTTTGGTGTGTGAGGCTGGTACACGTTCCCCCAATCGTTGTTGAGTACTGGTTGTCGTGTTGGAGGGGGGTATTTGTCGATGGGTGGTGAATGGGTTGTTAGTTCTCTGATGCGGTTGTTGTTGTGTTTTCTGTAGGTAACACTCTTCGTTGGAGTGAGATGATGTTTGGTGTAGGTTGCAGTATTTGATTGGATGTGTTGGTGTAGGGAGGAGTGGGTGTTTAAAGGGGGGTTGAACTTGTTGTTTTTGTTGTGTCCAACACTGGGCATCTGTGTGGGAAAAGGTTCCATGAACTGAGCAAGGGATAGGGTGGGGTTGTACCTGTGTGTGTTGCTTTTGTTGTGTCCAACACTGGGCATCGGTGTGGGAGAAGGTTCCATGAACTGAGCAAGGGATAGGGTGGTGTTGTACCTGCGGGTATTGTTGTTGCTGTATGCAGTCTTTTGTGTTGTGACTGTTTGATGAATGGTAGGAGCACCACTTAGAAGGTTGTTCTTGATTGGTGGGAGGGGGTTGCTGTGAGTGAAGGCTATTTAGTCTGGGGAGATGGTTGGGGGTATCTAAGGATATATTGCAAGCATTCATGATATCTAAAATATAGGTATAAGCTAGAGGATTTCTAGTGTCTAGTTCCTTTTTGGAGGCTTCCTTTAAACACTTTGGAGGGAGTTGGGAGAGATAGGAAGCTATTTCAAGGAATGTTAGTAAGTGTTTTGTTGGCATTACATTTTGACCAAATTGATCAGTGTGAGTCCAAGGAGAGTTATTTTCTAGGTCTTCTCTGACCTCTTTCATTCCGTTTGCAATAAAATCCATTATGTTAGTAATGGAATGTGGTTGGACTCTAGTGTTATTGAGGAAGGTGATGAGGAAGGAAATGTTGTTAGGTTGTTTGTTATGAAAAACCTTAAGAAGGTGGTGTTTATATTCCTGATAAGTGATTCCAGATGCAACTAGGGTGTCTAGCATCCTTGCCTTTGAACGGCAAATGTCAGATGGGTTTATTTTCTGACGGCACAAATTTATTTTATCTGTATCTGAATATGTTATGTTCTTAGAGAAAAATAGATCACATGCTGTTAAGAAATCTGTAATGGATATTCCACTATCCTGGGAAAAGGTTGGGATTTCTGTGAGGGGGGTTATGGTTTGATAGTTGTTAATTATTGTTGGTTGAGTTAGTGGGTAAGGGTAATATTGTGGGTTTGGAGGAAGGTTAGGTTGTGGTTGGTGGTATGGTGTAGAGTGGGTTTGACCAGATGGGGTATGGGGGGAAGGAAAGGGGAAGTTTTGGTACTGCTGCTGAATGGGAGGGGGGTTATTATGTGTTTGGATATGGGGGTTGGATGGATTATGGTTTATAGGAGGTTTTGTTTGCATATTTGGAGGAGCAATATGAGGAGTTGGTTGGGTGGGTTGTTGTGGTTCAGATGGTTTGGAGATGTCTACTTGAGAAGGCTGGTTGAAAAAAGGTAAGACATCGTTCTCATAAACAGGGTCTATTTGAGTATCTGCATTGGGATTAGTTTTGTCAGGATTATTTAATTGGTCATTGGTTAACTGTTTAGAGGTATTGTCAACCTGTGGATATAGGTAAAAATGGTCTGGTTTGTCATTGCCAATTAAGTCTTCTGTGTGTATTTCCTCTTTGTCACTGGATATATCATGTTGTTTGTCTTCTCTAGACTTTGAGAAGACGCTATGTAAACTTTGTTTAATTTTGGATCTGGTGGCAAAGGCCATGTTGTTAAGTCATGTATTAGTTAATAGTTAGTTTTGATTGTACTCTAAGAGAAAAAAAAAAGGGAGTTGTTAAAATATGAATAATAGGTATATAATAACTAAGGGTATTATGTTATGCTTAGATATGGGAAGGGGGATATAGTAATGGGATTACAAAATCATAAAAATATATGTGTATGTATATATATAAAAAAAAATGGAATTAATATTATATAATAAGGAGTTAATTTTGTGATATTATTCTTATAATAGGATTAATTATGGTTGTTCATAAAAAATTACAGCAGTAAAGTAGGTTACATTGATAAAAATGTATAAGTTCTATGTAAATATTGAATTTTTAAACATATAAGAGCTATTTGTTTAAACAAGAATTACTTAACTAGAAGAATGTGGAATTAATATTATATAATAAGGAGTTAATTTTTGTGATATTATTCTTATAATAGAATTAGTTATGGTTGTTCATAAAAAAATTACAGCAGTAAGGTAGGTTACATTGATAAAAATGTATAAGTTCTATGTAAATATTGAATTTTAAACATATAAGAACTATTTGTTTAAACAAGAATTACATAATTAGAAGAATGCATATGCAGATTAAAGGGTATTACTTAATGATAATTTTTTTTGGAGAGAAAAAAAAACTTCTAAATGACAATATGCTAATATAGTGCGAGATTACATACTCGTTGTATAGCTAAGGTGTACGTGCGTAGGTATCTAAGGGCGTAAGGGTTACCTTAATACCGTGCTTTGAAGCAAGTTTTTTTTTTAGATGTTGTGGTTCTCGGTGGAACGTGACACTCGGATGAGTGGTGGTGGTTGAGCGGATGAGGTGGCTGTTACGCGAGTCAGTGCGCAGCCGGTGTGAGTCCTCTGGGGCGGGTGAGGTCAGTGCTCAAGCGAAGGAAGTCCAGAGGGCTCGGTGAATTGATGTTCGCATAGAAAAAAAAAATGCGAGTATCAGGTGTGGTTTGGAGTTGGTAATGTATGATTATTATCACTGGAATATATTGGTGTTAAATATAAGGATTGATGTTACCTTTATAATGTTGATTATAGTAGTGGGAGATCAGCCTGTGACGATTGCCCGTGAATAGGGAGTGTAGACCAAGTTCTTGTTCTTGAGACGGGTTTGAGTGGACGGGTTTGAGGTTCACCGTAGTAGGTACACCGTAGTCTCTTCGAAGTAGTAGGTTGCGGGAGTGCTGCCACCAGTAATATGTAACCGGACGGGTGTAACTAACTGTTACGTTACTCCATCCTGGTCACTTATAACACAGAAAATGTTTTAGGTTGTCCACTGCCAAACGCCTCTAAGTTTTGTTTGTTTATTGTCCTATTCAATCTACTGTTTCTCTTGGTACACTCTTACACTATTCTATTTCCTAGGCAACGTCACTGGCAGAACGCCGCTCCCAGCCCGTGCATGCCGTTATAAACCTCGGAAGTTGCTTGGGGAGTTGCTATGTTCGCATAACTGAATTCTTTATGTGAGCTGGGTTTACTTCGTCACATCTTATATTTTAATTTACATAATTAGTTTATAATTTAGTCTGACAGCCAGACTATAATATATATATCCAGGGGTGGTTCGTCAGTATACGTAATAATGTGTTTATTGGTGTGTGGTCGCGTGTGCATGTTGTGGGAAAATGCTTGTCTCAGCTTATTTTCCCAGGAAGTGTCTAGGCGTCGTATAGTCTGCCGGCATAGTGTGAGTGTGGGAGTGAGTGGAGGTGAGTGGGTTATATGACTGAGTGATGTATTACTTGTTTTATGGGGCGTATACAGTATATATGTATGTATGCATACACTTATAAATATATATGTGCAATATTCGTGAAGAGATGGAGCCTAGGAACCATTGTTTAGAAAAAGTTAACGCTGGACTCGTCGATATAAGTTTATTCCTACGTTTCGAACCTATTCGAGGTTCGTCTTCAGGGATATACAGAGATAGCAAAAGGGAATCAATATAAATGGGCATGTGTGCCACCCTGGGAAAGGTCTCTAAGCGACCGTTACTATCCAGAATATACATTTGTCACCGAATAGGACTTCAAAAATATCCACATCATTAGAAATATATATATATATGTATATATATATATATATATATATATATATCAGAAAAAGAAAATGCACATAGATGAAAATACGCATCCAAGTTACATGTCCTTCCAGTTATGCTGGAATACAGTTTCTTTTTTTTTTTTTTTACCTAAAATCACGGTTGAAAGTAGCACGAATAAAAGAAAAATACATTGATAACTGCAAATAAACTCCCATAGTAATACAATACTCAGAAACAGATCAATTAGGTACAACCCCAGGGACTCGGCAAAACATAATATACTTTAGAATCGGTATAACAAACACAGAGATTACCTAAATACTATCAAAATACCAGGCCAAACAAAAAATTATAATATAGATAAAAATAAACAAACAAAAACAAAAATAGGAAAACCAAATACAAAAGAATAGACAAAAAAAGACACCAAAATAGTTCAATTGAAATAAATCAGTAAACACATAGAAAAGAGAAACGGCGTATAAAATATCAACAAATAAACCAAGAAGACAAAATCCCACAGCTAGTGTTTCGAAGGACATTGTCCGCCTAAAATATAAAAGTACAGGACATGACCCGTAAACAATCAAAAAGACATATAAACAAGCCCAGAATTTGAAACCATCACAAGATGGAGTCGGGAAAGCGTCAAAGTACTACACCACTTACAGGAGAGACAACACTTCATCGCAGGATTGGGTGTCTTCTATCCAGCCTGTCCCCTTCGTAAATGGGATTCAAGTTGACGCATCTATTAATGCTAGCATGGTCACTTGCACAAGCTTCTAAAAATAGCGTCACATTTCTTTGTTCCCTTTATAGTTGACACCTGTATTTTGCCAATCAATCTCGCGTTGTTGGTCTTCGCAGTGTCTCAGTATAACCAAACTCATATCCCTCCTATTTATTACCCTCCGGTGTTCTTGTAGTCGTGTCACCAGCTTCTTACCCGTCTCTCCTACATAATGGGCCTCACAATTCTTGCACCTTATACCGTAAACCATCCCTCATCTGGTCAGCTATACCTTCTACATCCTCCACCTTCGTCAAAGCCCGTGAGTTTGTTCATCGGTTTGTGTGCCAATTCTACTCCGTGTTTTCTTGGCAGTCTTGCTGTTACATCTGACGTCCCTTTCACGTACAGTATCGTAATTATCGACGTGTTACGGTTTCTTTCGGTTACTCTGTTGTTCTGCGTCGTTATCCACCTTTTCGCCACTGATCTGGGATACCCATCGTTCCTACACACACACACACACACACACACACACACACACACACACACACACACACACACACACACACACACACACACACACACACACACACACACACACACATCATATATATATATATATATATGTATGTGTGTGTGTGTGTGTGTGTGTGTGTGTGTGTGTGTGTGTATGGGTGTGGGTGTGGGTGTGGGTGAGTGTGGGTGTTTATGAGGGTGTGGGTATTTGTGTATTTTTTTATTTCTTGCTTTCCTTTGTTCACTTCGTCTTTCCACGCCCTTCTCCATTCACCTACACGATCCTCGTCCTCATCTTTCCTTCCCCACTAGATTCTTGTCTTCTTCTCTCCCTTCATTTCATCTTTCCCATCCTGGTTTCCTTTCCCATTCTACGTTCTTTTTCTCTTTTTCGCCACTGATCTGGGATACCCATCGTTCCTACACACACACACACACACACACACCACACACACACACACACACACACACACACACACACACACACACACACACACACACACACACATCATATATATATATATATATATATATATATATATTTATCTATCTCTTATATATATATATATATTTGTGTGTGTGTGTGTGTGTGTGTGTGTGTGTGTGTGTGTGTGTGTGTGTGTGTGTGTGTGTGTGTGTGGGTGTGGGTGTGGGTGAGTGTGGGTGTTTATGAGGGTGTGGGTATTTGTGTATTTTTTTATTTCTTGCTTTCCCTTGTTCACTTCGTCTTTCCACGCCCTTCTCCATTCACCTACACGATCCTCGTCCTCATCTTTCCTTCCCCACTAGATTCTTGTCTTCTTCTCTCCCTTCATTTCATCTTTCCCATCCTGGTTTCCTTTCCCATTCTACGTTCTTTTTCTCTTTATGGGCTTCCTTATGTCCTTCCTCTTCTTTCACTCCCACTACTCATACTTATGCTATTGCATCATCATCATCATCATCATCATCATCATCATCATCATCCATCATCCATCATCCATCATCCATCATTCATCATTCATCATTCATCATTCATCATCATCATCATCATCATCATCATCATCATAGTCGTCGTCGTCGTCGTCGTCGTCATTGTCGTTATCAATATTATCACCAACGTCTTCATCGTCGTTGTCATCATCGCCATCGTCCGCCTTCTTCTGCTACTCTTCTTCCTCCTCCTCCTCCTCTTCATCGCTACTGCCACCACATTCGCCATACCACCTTCGCTAAAACCACCACAGCCACCGCCGCCACCTCTGCTACCATCATCACCATTACCACCTCAAATATACAGGCTTAGTAGGTTCTACTGTTGGTGTTGAGACTAATGGCATTGGCAGCAATATGATGGTGATAGAAATATTTTGTGCGGTTGTAATGGTTATTGGATTATTGGAGGTAAGAAAACTGATAATAGTGATAACGAAAATAATAGAATTTTTGCTTTTTGTTCAAATTGCTCCTTCCTTGGTTCATACCTTCCATTGCCGTCATCGGAGTCTTCAGCAAGGCAAGATTTTTTTTTTTTTTTTTTTGGGGGGGGGGGATGGTGGACAACATACACTCTTGTTCAGTTGAGGGGAAACCCCGGTTTGAAAGAGGTCTCGATCTATTGGGATCCCCTTTTTAGGATACAGTAAGTCTCCTTATACTCTTTTCCCCAACCAGTTGCACAAACTCGCTTCTCGTTTGTCTAAACGGAATTCATTAAATTCTCCACCACGGTGAAGAGGACTAACGACATCGCTAAAACTGATTGGTGTTGACGTTGTTTTCGTCGTTATCGTTGTCATCGCTACTACTACCATCACCCCTGCATGTACCGCAGTGATAAACGAATAGTAATTTTCCCAGTATACACTAAAAATCTTTGGTCAGTTTATAGTCCCTCTCAAGGAACACACCAAAACAGATGCAAATCCCAATGTTTTTAGGAGTAAGGAATTATATCTCCAAGCACTTAAACATATACCCCGTCACTTGCCAATACACATTTACCCTTTGTCATGCTCTCTCGCTCCTGAATGTATTGCCTCACAGTATTATGTCCAATTTTGCGTTATGGCCGCTTAACGCAATTTACTCAACCTAATGGAGGTAAAGAATTCTTACAACAACCGGCCGGGCTGAGATATGTTAACTGCCGAGGCATGTCCACTTTCACATTCCCGTGTCCTCATCTACAATATGTCCACCGTGATAAGGCAGACAGGAGTCTGTTTCCGCTCTATATTTCATATCACCCACGCCCGTCAGCGCTTCTTTGTATGTCCTTGTCAGCGGCAAGTCTCAGGTATGGTTTTTGTCCGACTTGCAGTCAACTTTGTTGCTGTCTTCCTATCCGCCTGATCTCAATGGAAATCGGTTCTTATCTTCATTATACAAAGGTAACTCTACGAGATTTAGTTGTTGTTAAGAATTTGCGAGG
This sequence comes from Oratosquilla oratoria, assembly GCF_046742065.1. NCBI lineage: Eukaryota > Metazoa > Arthropoda > Malacostraca > Stomatopoda > Squillidae > Oratosquilla > Oratosquilla oratoria. The sequence goes on along the minus strand of NC_134809.1, from coordinate 33,883,085 downwards.
TGCATGCCTAACAGATAACCCGACTTGATACTCCTGTAATTTTGTCACGATGTAAGCCCAGGTTTGGTGATAGTAGGGGAGTTTGAATTATGTATTGGCCTTGAGACGCGGCTCTCCGGCCTAAAGAAGCTTAAGGGAGTAGTTGTGGGGGGTGGGATGTGTGTGGGCGGAGGTGTGTGTGTGGGGGGGG
>NC_134809.1:33875395-33880395 GCF_046742065.1 Oratosquilla oratoria | reverse complement strand
TTCAACACCCGTTTCCCAGAAGCTTCCCTGAGGAGCCCACCCGCCTCAGACGGTCCCAGACTCCGTCATTAAGGTTCCCTCTCTCCTACTTCTGTTTGACGAAGTGCGTCCGGACTCCGCCCCCTTTTGATAGCCCCGGTGCCTGGCCGTACCCCGAGATGTTGGGATTCGGTGATGGTGGGGTGTTCCCGAGAATATTTCTGGAAGTTGATTTTGGTGGCTAGTTGTTGCGGGTTCTCGTTTGTTGCTGTGGTCTACGAGGGTGTCCAACGATAGTGGTTTCTTGTGTGTATGATGGCCTGATATGATGGTTTATTGTCTAGGTAATCCATATTTGTCTCATTGTATTTAGTCCACAGTGATGACTTAATGCGGGGACTCGCTGTGGCGGCTTGCATGGATAACGAGTCATTATCTTTAGCCGAAGTGCCTTGACTTCGGCGGCAATTAGTTGAGATACTTCACTGTTTTAAACCACCATAGTCATTAACTAAGATGACAAGACTTTGTGTCTACATATGTCTTGGGTTCAAGCCTGTCCTAGTGCATTACTTTTATCATTTGATAACCTTTACATCGTCACTGTAATCTGTCCTGGTGTCAGCCTTCAAGTATCGAATGTGAATTAATATTAGTAAGAGTGTCGAGGGTATCTCTGATCCTTCCAGCATAATGGACTGTACAAACTTTGCGTTAGGTCAGAGCCATTTTTTTTTTCAACTAAGGTTTGTGCTTTTTAGCCTCGAGGATTCACTGCAGGACCATCGATTTATTCCCTGAGGGGTGATACAACCTCCGTTACTCACCATGGTAGTTTTATTTAGATATGTACTCTGAATAAATTCTGTGAAATAGGTCAAGGAATAGTCTTAAAGGAAAGGCATGTTGGCATCAAAGGATACTATTTGCTATAAACTATACTATTCACTACAGGGGCTCACAAGCTTCTATCGCAGTCTAAACTGCAAGTGAACAAGTAAACAAGTAAATAAGTAGGTAGAATAAAATAGGTAAGGCGAATTTGGGTTCGAGTTTGATTGACGATGGTCATTGTAACTAACGGCGAGGGACTGCTATTAGTGTTTCCATGACCATGTCCACTGAAAAGGGACTTACGGCTAATTACAATGCCTAATTTCAGTTGCTAAATGCTGCACATAACAATGATGACCAACAGTGGAGGCATCTATGATAAGCCTACTGTGATGGCTTTATGTGACGACAGGAAAAACATGATTTTTTTTTTTTTGTACGTCCGTGTGCGTGTGTGTACGTTCGTGCGTGTGTACATGTGTCTGCTTTTGTGTATGCATATTATTGTGTGTGTGTATGTATGTGTATATATATGTACAAATGTGTATGTTTTGACTCACCACGGTCTTAGGTCACATGTTAGACTTGACAGTTATTACTCTCAAGGATTTATGGGTAATGCTGTGACCTCAAATATGCACACACATAACATTTTGCCCACCAGGGCTAGAGTGCCGGCTTACAGTGCCACTGTGATACCCATCAGCCATTGGAGGGACTCGAACTCAGATCACTGAGTAAGTAGACGAGTGTGTGTGTGCTTGTGTGCGTGCATGTTTAAGTGTGTGTGTGTGTGATTGTGTTTGCTTATGATTCACCATGGTCTTGGATCATGTATTGGACTCGTAATCGACAGCTATTTCCCTACCGGAAGAGACCTCAGAGCTCATATGTGACCGATCTATGGGTAATGTTGTGACCTCACATGCGCCCACACACCCAACCCCTCACCCACGAGTGTTGGAGTAACGACTCGCAGCGCAGCGATACCGAAATTATTTCAGCCCTAGGCGAGATTTGAACCCGAATCGCCATTGTGGTGCCTGCGGAATCTACCACTACGCTATGCGAGTCATGTATGTGTATGTGTGTGTGTTTGTGTGTGTGTGTGCGTGTGCGTGTGTGTGTGCGTGCGTTCGTGCGTGCGTTCGTATGTGTATGCGTGTATATGTGAACGTTCGTGTAATTGGATAACTGAGTGACAATAAGAGAAAATGATTCAGTGAAAGGCATTGTTGACTTTTCCACCAGTGGTACACTTATCTTGAGAATAACTTTATATTTTGTTAGTGTCAGTGAGAAAATAATTTCAAGTACCTTTTTCGAAGGACGGAAAACAGCTCTGGAGAAGACACAAGGATGAATTGGTCTCTTGCAAACATAAGGTTTTACTGGATAGTCCGGTGGAGGACGAAGGATAGTATTGCTGGTGCAGACACTTATTCCAGCAGCAAGGAAAGCGTCCTTAAAGTTGGTGCACACGTTACAAAAGCAACGATTTACCAATAATCATTGCACAAAAAATATTTCTCTTTTAATAGACCAATGTCCTCCCCGCGCCGTCTCCTCTCCGTTCTTTCATCTATTTTGATTGGCTCAAATATCGTTAGGGCTTCAACTCTCTCCACATTTGCCCCCTCGATGCCCCAAAGTGACACCATTAGCTGCGCCGAAGAGCTTCTTCAATCACCATTAAGGGTTCGCAGCGGCCAACAAACGGAGAACCGATCAGACCCCGCCGGCGCCACTTCGGGGCCCCCGCCGCCAGCCTCAAAACCAACTCAGACTCCTCCATGCACCTCCGCCCCAGCACTCCTCCACAACAACGCTCCTCCGTCACCACCAACAGTGTCACTGTCATTACCAGTATCATTATCACTAAATCAGCAACTATAGGAAGTATACATACTTACATACATATGTATGTACAACACTCCTCCATCACCACCAGTAGTGTCACTGTCATTACCAGTATCATTATCACTAAATCAGCAACTATAGGAAGTATACATACATACATACATATGTATGTACAACACTCCTCCATCACCACCAGTAGTGTCACTGTCATTATCAGCATCATTATCACTAAATCAGCAACTATAGGAAGTATCAACTATATATAAAAAATAATTGCTATGCGCATAACAGCTTTCCACTGTCATTATCTTTGCTAATAACTGAGACACTTTGATATTTCCCCTCATGACTATGTCTTGTTCAATGTTAATTGGCATAGAACGTTGCTAATTACCTGTTACCAATAAGATTACTTTTTGGCGGAGTATATACATTAAAGAAAGAATTAAATCACTCTAAAGAACTACCAACCAACATTGATAGGAAAATAATCTATGCCGCGTTCAATTAAGCCATTTTTTTTGTCAATACGGTTATTGTTACAGTCGATTTCAAGCCTCCATTCTTTTTAACTATGCATGTCACGCCTCATGCTGTTTTCTATGGCCAGTTAATTAAACTTGTCGGAAACTGTCTTCATTATCATTGTTGATGAACATTTAATTTGTAGTTCTCCAAAATTTTCTAAATATTTTTAAGCCCAATTTTGTAATATACCGACCTGGGAAACTCGTTTTCTAAAAAAAAAAAAAAAAATGAAAAGAAAAATCAATAAAAGGATAAAAGATAAGTAAAAAAAGAAGAAAACACGCACACACACACACTCACACGCACACACACACACACACACACACACACACACACACACACACACACATAAACAGATATATATATATATATATATATATATATATATATATATATATGTATGTATATATACTAATATTTTTTTGCCCCTTACAAGGGATGTAGCCAAAGTCAAAGGTATAAACCCACATCCACCCATTTCATCCCAACATACTCTACTCCCATTCACCATATATGTATATATATATATATATATATATATATATATATATATATATATGTGTGTGTGTGTGTGTGTGTGTGTGTGTGTGTGTGTGTGTGTGTGTGTGTGTGTGTGTGTGTGAATACATATGTATGTATGGACGAGTATAAAATTAATTGAAAACTGAAGTAGCTGAAATAAATAAACAAATAAAGTTAACATAATTTTCTTACATGTATGTTCTCATTTTCCAGCACACTACAGAAAGCAAAGACCCGTGAACACAGTGATATACATTATAGTTTTTATGTTGGCTGATAACAGACGATCTTATTCACCTATATTTGTCCAAATCTCCCCTCTTCCATCCCTCCCCCTCCTCCCCGCCTTAAAAAAAAAAAAAAAAAAAAAAAAAAAGTGACAATCAAAACAAGTTCATAAAGAACACTATCGGATTTCAGGGGATCGTTGCGCCTAACGTTAACTTTTGTTACTTTAGTGACCCATTTCTTTCCTGGCCTTTAACAGCGTCGAATCCAAGTTGGTCCAGGCTCGCGTAATCCTTTGATCATACATTATGTAATTGAGAGAAAACACCAAATCCTCTTGGTCGGCAAAGTTTTTAAAGAAGACTCACCTTGTACTAATTCTACGAGGGTTTTCTCCTTTAGTGTCCCAAGAGTCATTGTTTATTTTCCACAGATTTTGCAATATTACTATAAAGTTCATCAGATATCCCAACATTTTCTCAATAATAGGTCTCCAAGTTAACATAGCTCTGGAACTCAGTTATCTTCATATATATACATATATATATATACATATATATATAGAAATATATATATATATATATATATATGCTAATAAGAACACGGGTACGTGTGTTCACTTATGCAAAGTAGACCACATGGAAAAAGGAAACTAACGAAGCAGAGCGCTTTCGTATATTACATCTTCAGTGCAATAGTACACTGATATTATAATGGTCATCGTACTTGTTGCACTGAAGATGTAATATACGAAAGCGCTCTGCTTCGTTAGTTTCTTTTTTCCAAGTGGTCTACTTTACATATATATTTATATATACAGCATATATATACATATATATATATATATATATATATATATATATATATACATATATGTATATACACATATGTTATAGCCACCCAGGGTCCTAACCACTATATTCTCTAATTATCACTAACAACAACCACCACAATCGTCGCCTTCGTCAACCACTGCTGTCGCTGGCAATGTCACCGTTGCCATCATTACCGTCACCATTACCACCACCGCAGCCAGCACCACTGTTATC
>NC_134809.1:33850395-33862895 GCF_046742065.1 Oratosquilla oratoria | reverse complement strand
TGGTTCTATCCCTGGAGGTAATATTGCTGATATTCCCTGAATCGCTCTGAAGTTTCCCTTTGCCCACCCGGCCCCTACCAGCCTCCTCCTCGAAAATGCGATCTCTCTTGTTTGTTTTGTAACATATGTATTGGGTGAACTTTCTTGCATGAATTCGTACAAGCTCGCAAGCACATGCACCCATAACAGTGTACGCATGTACTTAAACCCCGTGTGTGATACTGACTGCCTAAGTAATGATAATACTTTAGGGTTTTTTGGTGAACCTTTACGAGCTATAGTCCAGAAGAATATTGAGCATATCTCTCATTTCTGCTACCATGCTTAATTCTCGCGTTTGGTATGACTATGATTTCACCTATGCGCCACGATATTGTTCCCAACGATAGAAGCTCTGTTCATCAGCGACGAAATACGAGGGTGGTATGTACTCAAATAGATTCTAAAACAAATTGATTAACACACTTCTATATACTTACACATAATCATTACACATAGATTGGACCATATAGGCTTTGAAGCTCTCATCCGGGAGGCTAATAGGTGTCGATCACGAGTTCAGGATATAATTCAAGACTATGCTGAATCTCACACACATACTAATGCACACACACACGCACACACACACGCACGCACGCACGCACGCACGCACGCACGCACGCACTTATAGAGGCGAAGACGACCCTGAGCGTTTTTGGTCTATGGAGGTATTAGTGTCACTTACCACCTGAGTTGTGGACCCACATTGTAGACCAGGGGCGTGGCTGAACTCAAATAGTGTTGGGTGGTCGAAGTGTTAGTGGATGGTGGGTACAGGGGGTGGGGAGGGTCCTAGTCGTTGTGGTGGTCACGATAATAGTAAACGTATTTGAATCAGGCATCCAGGATGTTAGTGTTATTTGTAGGCTTATGTCTTGAATTACTCTTTTGAGTCTTATAGAAATAACTGTATCGGCAAAATATTGTTTCCGAAAAAAAGTTATTGTAAAGAAAATACTGTAAATAGAGTTTATTAGTAACGAATTTTTTTATTGCAATGTTCTTGAAATAGTAGTTATCTCTGTTACAGCTATATCAATGGAGGTAGCATGTAATGTCATCATAGATCAGGAAAATAGCAGCGAAAATGACACAAGGTTTACGAATACTGAATGTGATGGCGACGGTAGTCGATAGAAAACACTGAAGGTCTACGGATTATGATGATATTTTTGATACTTGAAATTATCAAGTTGTAATAACAGTGATTAGATTAATGGTATTTCCAATAAGTATGGTGAAATAAATATAGTTGTTATATTAGTTTGAATATTCATTTATTTATTTATTTATTTATTCACACATTCATTTATTTATGTCTATATATTCTTATTCATTGACTTAATCATTCATCAATTTATATATTAATCTATCTATTTATCATTCTTTGTATATATATATTTATCTATTTATTCATCTCTGTTCTTTTTATTCATATAATCTTTCATATATTCGTTTGTTGATTAGATCCATCTAATGATTTATCATTTATTTCTTCATTTGTATATTCTCGTGAATGGATAAGATTAGCGGCTGCAATGAGAAATGTATATGTTAAATAATGCCGATAATGATGGATAAATAACAACAAGAATTAAGTGCTTATAATCTGCAATGTTTACAACTACCAGTGACCGGCGATAGATGTGGTATGTAAGGCTATATCCGATAGAAAAGTAACTGATCTTAGTGATAATGGTGTCACTGTTGATGACGTCATAGGCTTAGGTGATGGAGGAGCTAAGAATAGGAACCACCGATAAGACAGCACGAACGAGCAAACGATGATGCTGATGCTGCTATATTTGGGTCGGTAACGGCATGTCAGGGATGCGCCAATCGCCTTGCAAAGACCTGAATGTCGATTAATGGTGGACGAAATAGTTGTTGCAATAGCATTAACAAGCGTTATTGGGTACTTGAGAGGGGGAATACCATACGCTAGTAATGCTGCGAGACAAAATCTTGAGGCGCCTAGAGCAGTGGCGATATCGGCCGTAACTTGGATCCAAGTACCTTGTTGGCTCCTCTGGTTCTACTTCGGCGATGAATGGATGCGGATAGAGTCTCCGACCCTGTTGTGGCGAAGGTCTCGGTGGCTTTGTGAGGTGGATTTTCAACACAGGGTCTCTCTCACACTCGCGGGCCGGCGAGCTGGAGAACGTTTGCGATGGACAAAACCATCGCTCTCCGTTTTTTTTTTTTTTTCTCGTTGTTGAGATAAAGTGGACACATTGTGTCTTCTCCATAGGTTGACCGTCAATAGCATTAATGTTTATGGCTTGTGGGAAGCTGCCGTGATGGTAACGACGGTATAATGTGTGGATGGCCAAGTCGACACCTGGGTGGCGGCTTTTGTTAAGAAAGGGTGAACGTTTCATACAGTAGGACCTACGGGGGTTAGGGGATAGTTACCACACCACAGCTTGATGAGATAACAGCGTAAGGGAAAGGAGACAAGCGCTGCATCCTAGTGTATAGTGGGATTATCGTAGGGCTTGAAGGTTTGATGGCTCGAGGGATTTTAAGCACTGAGGTTCTAATGAACACTGATTGCATTTGCACATGACCTGTCTCGTTCCAAAGACTTCAGAGTCTCAGTCCTTGGTGCTTTAACAGGACATATGGAGTTACGGCCATTTGGAAGTTGAATAGGCCTTACAGGACGGTTTTCTTTCCAAGAAGAAATACTGTCTCCTTCCTGGCCACCTCCTTCCCGGCCATCAACCTACATGAGGAATCGCCGTGCATCAGATAATAAAAGCATAATTTGTTTACTGACAGCGTGTGATATATGATACGAATTGATACCCTGTGCGTATGGCCCCTACCTTACCTGGTGATACGCATCGGATCGACAAGGTGGTGGTGGCCTGGACAGATGCGTATCCAGTCGTATCGGATAATTGTATCTCGGCTACTGTGTACTTCAGGTGGATGGAGAGGAGACAGTCTGAATGATGGATGGGGCGATGGAGAAAAGAGGAGAGGGAAGGGGAGAAGAAGGGATAGGGAGGAGAAGGGAAAGGGAAGAGGGGAGGGTGAGGGTGAGGGTGAGGGTGAGGGTTAGATAAGGGATGAATGCACAGGTGGCCAGGTGGATGGAGAATCAGACTGGAGGAACACCATGGGGATCATAAAGTAGGAGAGGTGAAGAGGAAACGTAGGAATGGAATGAGAGGAAAGAACTAATGGAAAATGGTATAAGAAGAGAGAGCAGGAAGAAAGAACAAAAAACATTAACGAAATCAGGAATGATCTAGATAAAAGGAGGAAAAGAAGAAAGCTAACATTAGGGAGATGAAGAGAGAAATACAGTAAAAGAAAAGAGACAAGGGCACATAAAAGAAGAAAGGATTGTATAGAATGGCGAAAGGAGGAGAAAGAAAAGAAGCAGAGGAAATATGACGTTGAAAAAATAATCGAATGGAAGAAGAAGGAAAAGGAAGTCAAGGATGGAAAGAAGTAAATCAGTAAAAATGGGAAGCAAATCCAAAAAGACCAAATAAAAAGATTAAACAAATATTTTCGCCAAAAAGGCTTGGGCGAGTATGCTAAGCAGACCGATAGACAGTTGATAGATGGCTTGACGTACATGTAGATAAAGCAAGACCGGTATGGAGGAAGACAAGATAAGCAGACCCATACACATAAAGGACTCAGAAACGCTCAGGGACCTACCTACACAGAAGTGGTTTGATAGACATTGATCAAAAGAGGGATCCGGCAAAGAAAAAAGTGTGTATATAAATGAGTGTGTACACGTGTATATATATATATATATATATATATATATATATATATATATATATATATATATATATATATATGTGTGTGTGTGTGTGTGTGTGTGTGTGTGTCACGTCCTTAGCGTGAATAGAGTCCTGTGGTTGTGCTGTCTTACGTCCTTGTGTGAATAAAATATGTTTGTATTTTTAAGGTACGCTTTGCGTTAATACGATGTGTAAAACACATTGTAATTTGTATTGTATTTCATAATATATGGAATATGTTAAATGTTAAACATTGCGCAATACCCGTCTGTTAGAGGGCGCGATTATACGTACTGTCAGATGACGCCAAGCTCAGAAACGTAACATGATTTGGCGGGAAAACTTATTCTGCTTCCCCATTGGTTGGAGGTGTTTAAACTACCACTTTACATATGTTTTATCATCCCGAGGAACGTAAGCTACCATTTCCGGGCTATATTAACCAAAGCAGAGAGCGACTCGAGAGAGACACAGAATCAATAGAAGAGAGTCAACAGAGAAGAGAGCAGAGAAATCCAGAACGAGAAAAGAACAGAGAAGACAAGAAAAGAAGCAGACGCCCAGGGCCCATCTGAATCTACGTAGACATTATTCTACATTCGTTGATTACGACCTTTCTGCTAAAGAATTCCTTTGGACCATAACGATTGCCCATCTCCACGCGAAGTGCACAGCTCTGTCTCCGTTATTTGTCAGCTACGAGGCATCAACCAATATCTTACATGTTCCCGACTACCAGAAGCTTCACCTACCAGAAGCTATCGTGCATCAGCGTCTCGCTTCAAACTACCCATTTGTTCCCAAGATTGGAGAGTCGGGCGTTGATCCGACTTCAAGCAATCGGTATCAAAACTCGTGTACACCATTATCAAGACTTTGTTTAGCCCATCTGTTCCTAGGTGCTACATACAAAAGCACACTCAGCTACTCTACTAGGTAAATAATTAACAATCAATTCATATCATATTTATTGCCATCTTTTACTATTTCATATCCATTTATGTTGTATGTGTTACTTGTATTCGTGTAATAATATTTCATCTTAACGAAGAGTTTGATTATCCTGCCTGAAAACTATCACTCGTCTGAACTGCGCACGACCTTAATTTTTTTTCTTTTATTCCTTTTCATGTCGCGACTACCTTTGCCCATAATTGGGTCGTGATATATATATATATATATATATATATATATATATATATATAAATATATATATATATATATATATATATATATATGTGTGTGTGTGTGGGTGTGTGTGTGTGTGTGTGTGTGTGTGTGTGTGTGTGTGTGTGTGTGTGTGTGTGTGTGTGTGTGTGTGTGTATGTGTGTGTGTGTGTGTGTGTGTATTCTACACATCTAATGCCACCAACTAGGTAGAGTGTCATTTGAACAAGTATTTTATTCATGGGAAATATCTGATTCTAATTGCTGCCAATTCTTATCTGATTACAGCTCTTTAAAACGGTCTGCATGGCAGAACGGTAGCAGACGGTACTTATGTTCTTGTACGAGTATATAAGTATATAACATAGTAGCTGGCTAACTTCTTGTTACTGAAATCAAATTCACAATGAAAGAAAGAAAAATACTGAAGGAATCAGAAAAAGTGAAGATATTACCAAGTCTATTAGGAGAAGCACCTAAACCCCCCACAATACATGGCTCACCTAAGGTTCATAAGCTAGTAATTCACATACCCCTATTACTTCAGGGATTAATAGTGCAGCCTACAGGACAGCCAAATGTTTAGTTAAGCCCCTGCTCAAACCATTAAGATCTATTAATAATGCACACCGAAAAAATTCTTCCGGTCTGCTTGATAGGTTAAATTACTTGGATTTTAGTAACAAGAAGTTAGCCGGCTACGATTTTATTTCCTTATATACTCGTGTATCAATAAATGGTTCACTAAATAATGTTGAAAGAGTAGCAAATAATTTGAAAGATATTTGTAAGAAAGGAAAATACTGAATAAATCAGAAAAAGTGAAGATATTACTAAGTCTACTATGAGAAGCACCTAAACCCCCCCACAATACATGGCTCACCCAAGGTTAATAGCTAATAATTCCCATGTGCCCTATTACTTTAGGGATTAATAGTGTACCCTACAAGCCAGCAAAATGTTCATTTAAACCCCTGTCCAAAACATTAGGATCTATTAATAATGCACAACGACAAAATTCTTCTGATCTGTTTAATAGATTAAAATACTTAGATTTTAGTACAAGAAGTTAGCCGGCTACGATGTTATCTCCCTATATACTCGTGTATCAATAAATGATCCACTAAATAATGTTGAAAGAGTAGGAAATGATTTGAACAGTGGACATATACCTGCACTCAAAACAGATTATCTTGAATTGATTTCCCTTTATATAGGATTTAGTGCTTTTACTTTTAGTGATATTGAATACAGACAGCATTCTGGACTTGCCATGGGTAGTCGCCTTTCTGCAGTGGTGACAAACTTATACATGGAAATATGTGAAACAAAAAATATATGAACATAATGGGCATAAATAGCAATTGGTTAAAGACATGTTGATGAAATAGTTGTAATTGTATGTAAAGAAACAGATATCAAAAACAAATTAAGGAAGTTAAACAGCATAAATGAAAACCTGTAGTTCACTGCAGAAAGAGAGATAAACGGGAAATTTTATTTTTTAGGCATTTATCCACAGATTAAGTAAATTGTAAAAAATTTAATATACCGCAAACCCACATTTCTATTCAGGACATAATGACAGAACTAAAATAGGTTTCTTTCCCAGGGCGCTTCACATATGTAGTAAAGAATTTGTAGATGATAAATTAAAATAAATCACCGAAACTTTCATCAAATTTAGATATTCAAAAAGTCTGCCGTGTAAATTGAAAAAGAAAGCCAAAGAAATGAGTAACAAGAGTAAAAATGATAATAACTGCATTTAGTGACCCGATGTGTCACAGTACCAAACTCCGATGTTAATCCACACCTAGACACGTTCGTCTTAGAAGCGAGCTTTAAGGTAGCCAGGACATCAGGCAACAAAGGAGGTCATTTGGTCACACATGGTTATAATAACCTTAGTAATGAAAACAGTATTGTTTATAAAATACTTTGTCACAGATGCCCTTCATCATATCATGGAGAATCAGGTTGTGGGCTAAAAAACTGACTAAATGAACATAAAACTTATGTAAAAGCCCACTGAATGTCTAACTCAATAGTGATCAATGTAGACAAACATGATCACCTTCCGAACTGAGACAACACAATTATACTCGATAAAGAATCCACAAAAAGATTGATGAAGACAATCGAGCAGCTCACATTAATACTAATAATAACATTAACCATAGAGAAGGTTTTGTATGGTTAGCAAAAGCCACAGGTTCATTAATAATAATAGAAAATAGACACATAATTAATCAGAGTAGGTAATAGGTTCTCCCAGGTGTCCCATGAAGTGACCTAACTGTGTATATAATGTCACTGTTGCATTTGAGTTGTTAGATTTGTAATCAAGAGCCTGCGAGACAAAACGTTGCATCATTAATGTTCTACTTCCTCCTCCTTCAGTCTAATATAATATATATATCTTTGATTGTATTGTTTTTAAATACAACATTAACATTAAAAACCTTAAGGACACGAGGAAGATTCACCAAATTAGGATGAAAGGGAAGAATCAAAAGATTCTTTTTATTAAAAGAATCTTTTGGAGAAGAATCATAGTATGACTTCCTGCCTTGTATTGGGATCTAATTATCACATGTTTTGGGTATTTCAAGTTTCATGCTATTTCATAAATCCTTTTTATTTCTTCATCAAAAAATTCAGGGATACAAACTCTAAAAGCTCTAAGAAACATGGAGGAAAAAACTGAAATATTTGTATTAAGGTGGTGAGCAGAATAATAGTGAACATATGACAAAACGTTAGTGGGTTTACGAAAAACATCAAACCTGATATAAATGAATCAAACACTCAAAAGAGTTTCTCTTGTATAGTTCACCGAAGAAAATATCAAAACGTCGTTCTTGCATCACACGAGTACAGTCTTGGGCTAAATGAATTTACATTATATTTCATATTACAAGAATACATATTGAAAAAACGAAGAAACGACAATATTTGGAAAAATAAGAGAAAAGTGAAAGACGTGTTGACTGTCCTCATCATTTACTTGTTTGCTTTTCAAAGGGTCGTCCTTAAATTTAGTGGAACGTTCTTCATCGCGGGCCATTTGTAATAGGTCATCCATATTTGGAATGTGCCTATTCTTCGAAGAGATCTGTTCTTTACAATAGGAGCCGTTCCACAACGGCAGGAGTGTTCCTTAGTGAATAACCATTTGTATTCCTTCAGGCTAGTAACACGATTTATATATTCTATTCTAGCTAAGGTATTTTCATTCGACTGGCAGGCAACCACTTGTTTGATGTATATATATATATATATATATATATAATATGTGTGTGTGTGTGTGTGTATCTATATCCATACATACATATGTAGTATATATGTATATATATATATATATATATATATATATATATACATATGTATACAAACATATATATACCAAAGGCTTTTTCACCCTTACACGGGAGGTAGCCAAAGGACAAAAGCAAAGAAACCACCCCCACCCATTCCATCCCCTACATACTCCATTTGGCACCTCCTAAATGACTGGTCATCCCTGCATCTTGTTCACTGCCCTAGGTCAGAAGCAGTGTCGGAAGACAGCACGTCCACAGCAAGGCCGCTTCATTATTTCGGCGAGCCCCCCTCTCCGTCCCCTCATGCAGAAAAGAAGACGGGGAGAAATCCCCTCGGGCTACGTCCAATAATTTCTTATACATACTTCCTCGCCCCCCATCCCCCACCCACTCCCCCTCATGCATCACATCATATATATATATATATATATACTGTATATATATACAGTATATATATATATATACATACATATATATTATGTATATGTACATAAATACATAATATATATACATATATATAAATACACACACACCTACACACACACACACACACACACACACACACCCACACACACACACACACACACACACACACACATATATATATATATATATATATATATATATATATATATATAATGGGAGATAAGCCAGTTGTTGTTTGCTGACGACACTGCGCTTGCGGTAGGATCGAGAGAGGGAAGGAGGGAGTAAATGGGCTTTCAGTATGTGGGGATGGAATGGGTGGAAGTGGATTTTATGCTTTTTTTTATTGGCTACCTCCTTTGTAAGGGGAAAAAAGCCGTTGGTGTATGTATATATACAGTATATATATATGTATATATATATATATATATAAATATAATATATATATATGATGTATATATATATATATATATATGTACATATACTCACACATGCACACACATACATGAATACATATATATATGTATATATATATATATATATATATATTATATATATATATATATACAGTATATATATATTTTCCTCTCATATGGTGTTATTGTTAAAGTATATTTTTCTGAATAATGACAGACGATCCTCCTTTCATCTGTCCAATTGGATCTATGCTACCGGTAGTCGTTCATCTTTTCCCGATGATGTTCCTCAGCGTCTTGCACTCTCCCTTATTCAGCAGTAAATCGATCCATTCTGCAAACCGTTCCTCACTACCGTAGACTGTTACTCTCCTGAACTGCCGTTCATTCCTCCTGAACGAGGCTATCGATATATTGGCGAAAGGGGTAGATGGGAGTTTGGATGGTGATGGGGACGGGATGGGGGAGTTGTTGTGAAGAAGAATAGGAGGAGGGAAAGGTTTTGAAGTCTTCGGAGAGGAAGGTTTCCAAGTCTGAGGGAAAAAAATGTCTTTAAAGACCGGATCAGACCAGACCAGGGATCTGAAGGATTTATTATGCAAGGGACGCTGAGGCCTATTGGAACCTATAGCGTATTCTCACATACTGAAAATATTGAAAGAGAACCTATGATTAATATCTTTTTAAGGGTTACTTGAATTTTCACACTTCTAACAACTATTGTATGTCAGGAGGCTTCCAGATTTTTCGAACGTTTTAATCTATTGGTGTCTTCGGGTTTCATTAACATGCCTCATCTCCCATTTAACATCTTTTTCCTCCTTTGCTCCAAAATTGTGCCACCCTCGTATCTCACAAATCACTTGTCTAAAGCATCAATACTCTTTATTTTTACTTCATTCGTGACTTGCACGCGTTCATCTCCCACTACTCCACTTCTTTCCACACGCATCACCCATACTTCGTCCATAAACCCTTAAGATTTTCCTCCAATGAGTAGACTTGTTTCCTTCATACACACGCCCTGTATCTTGTAAGCACAACCTTTGGATTCTTCACGTTATATGTATACTTATAGAAATATAGCACCATGTACTCATCATTCCACATTCACTCTCTTTACACCCGGCTACCATACATCCTACATCTAAATTTTCCATTTTCTTATCAAATTTCAACCTCTGGTTTTCCATCTCACTCATCTCGTTCGACGTGTCCACTAGCCGGTGCGTGGCTTGCTCTCCCTCGCCGCAACGCTCCTCCAACTCCGTCTCCTGTACTCCAACAGTTCCTCTCACCAGTCCACCCCGCCCCTTCCACCAGCACACCTAGCCGGGGGTCAGAGAGACCCGCCCCCTCTCCGCCCCGTTATAAATGATGCTCTCCTGCTCTGAGATGGATGAAGCTCGGGCAGAGTCAACAAGCTTCATATTTTAGCCCTAATGGATGATGCTGCGAGCAGGGTCCGACGCCAGCCCATTGGGCTGCATTGCTTAGCAAACCCGCCTCACCCCCAAAACAAACCCCAGAATTGACCAGGTGGAAGCTATCGTTACGATGGGTTTCCGGAATGCGTACCGGACACATCGTAAAACCGATTTACTCTTTTATCTCAACTCTTTTCACCTACTTCAATGGCTGACCGGTAATGGAGGCGGAGAAAGGTCAAGAACTCTTCAAGAAAGTGATGCTTGCTTTGACATCATACAGTTCCGAAAATATGTGGACTTCGGAGAGAAGTGAAATATTTTAGTCGAAACTAATGTTATAGAATGGTAAACACACACGCACACACACACACACACACACACACACACACACACACACACACACACACACACACACACACACACACACACACACACACACACACACACACACACACACACACTCACGCACCCCATTGAGAGAACAAAATGTGGGACACAAAACCACTTATATCACACAGAAAATCGTTTCAGTATTAGATATAGTATGTACGCATGTGATCTTATATATGAGCATAATGTGTGTGTGTGTGTGTGTGTGTGTGTGTGTGTGTGTGTGTGTGTGTGTGTGTGTGTGTGTGTGTGTGTGTGTGTGTGTGTATGTTTTGTGCTTGTGTACATGTGTGCGTGTGCTAGTGTGTGTTTATGTTTTATGCTTGTGTGCTTTGTGTGTGGAATATTATACGTACATACCTCGGCCCACTTAAAAGAAAACAATGGGAGAGGATGACAAGAAAAGAATTTTCAATCCGCATCACGAACAGCTACAATAAATAAATAAATAAATAAATAAATAAATAAATAAATAAAAAATAATGTGATTTTGAAAGCTTGGCTATTAAATGTTTGCCTATTTTTGGCATAAAATGTCTACTTCTATAAATAAAACGACCGTCTTCAGTATGTGGGAATGCTTCTCAAATACGTAGACCATAAGTCCAACCAAGTTGTTTATGTTCGTCATGATTACCGAATTTGGTGTTCAGTTATCCTAAGCTCATTTATATTTACAGAATAGACAAGATAAATAGTATAGACCTTTTTTCTTGAGATGATACATCTTTGAATTCAGAGCATAGGGGATGTAAAACAGTAAACAATATTCTACTTAGCTGCTTTTGAATACTAACACTCTTACTGTAGTGAGGGAAGGCTTTCTTTTGTTAAATGAAATCTCCTGGCTGCTGCCAAAATAAAGGTATACCCTGAGTTGACATTATCAGTGATAAGGTTCATCCCCTTTTTGACTTCTTAATATTTTTCTTTTTTTTACCCAATGAATCAATCAGTCAGTCCGTTGACCCAAGACTCTCATGCGGCACCAAGGTCACCAGCAACCACCGTCGGATTGGTCCATAAGTTACTCAGTGAAGAACTATTGTGTTGTGATTTGAGTATGGATAAAGTGGGGCAGTTTAAGATGAAGTGTGCAGTATCTTGTGCATGATGGTTGCATGTAGGGCAGTTTGTTTCTTTGTCCAGGTCTATTCTGTGTTGGCATCGTCGCTGTATTGGGTGGTAATTTGACACCAAACGTGCTAGCGTGGTTCTATCTCTTGGGAGGGATTTTTTCTGAGGAGTTAATATCTGGAGGGATAGGATGGAGAAAGGTATTTGATAATGAACCTTTGGGGGCTTTATTTTATTTTATTTTTTATTCGACTGTAAATGTGTTTTTGTATGGACATGTTGTGTGATTCAGGTGTAAGGTTGTTAAAGATGTTTGAGCAGTATGCTCAGGTATAGTTTTTGTTACGTTCAGTTGGCTGTGTTGTGATGTAATGAGATGGGTGAGTACTATGGAAGGCTAGAGGACGCCATTGTAGTTTTTTAAGCCCAGAAATATTATTGTTTGGGTTACAATGT
>NC_134809.1:33840395-33842895 GCF_046742065.1 Oratosquilla oratoria | reverse complement strand
GCATGCTCGAACACAAACATTCATGTATTAAACACACACATGCATCCTCTAATGATTAGTGTCTTGGGTTGCAATATTAAGGTACCGAACTCGAGCCATGTTCATTAAAAGGAAACGTTCCATTATTACTGCAAGCAGTTATTGTCATATATACATATATATGCGTGTGTATCATATAATATGTATATATACACAAATTTGTAATTACCTTTTGTCATTCGGAATGGGTTTTGATTTTGTTAAACTTTGTACACTCCGGTGGGACCTGTCCCAGAGAACATCGGTACACTATTTAAATGAATCCTTTTGCTTACTATGTATACCCTGAGGACGAACCCCGGACAGGGTTCGAAACGTCGGTAATAAATTCTGTTACTCTGAGTCCAGTGTTTCGAAATTTTTCCGATATCATGGCTCTTGGACTCCAGCTCTTTACGAACATATATATGTATATACGTATATGCTTATGTGTATGCATATACTGTATGCATGCGTATATGTATACGTGTGTGTTTGTATATTTGATTGAAAAATGCATTTACTTTATCTATAATCTTGTTGATTCTCTATACTTTACCTACTGCAGATTTATGTATCGAGCTAAACATTTAAGTACTTCTGCAAAAAGGCACAGCGAAACATAGTTGAGTATTTTACTGGTATTAACATCATTATGTACATTTTCAAGTAATACATTGGGCAAAAGACGTCGTTCCAGGGCACGGGGTGAGGTCGCACACAAAGCATCAGGGTGACGGGAAAATGTCTTCGTGAGATGGTGAACCTCACTAGGAAGGTCTCTTGTTTGAAGATTTAAGTTGGGCGATGTTTCTGTGATACAGAAAGGCCTCGAGTATTTTAGGTACTGAAGGTCTGGGTTTGTCCAGTAATCTTCGAGTTATCTTTCATCATTTCTCTGGTCAGAGTGACGCTGTGGTATATGATAGCACAGGTTTTGGTGGTGTCCTTCTTGAGAAGGAAAGAAATCCTTTTACGGAGCTTCTTTATTGTATCCTATGAATTGAGAGGATAGGGACGCAGAATTCCCTAATTTGCATGTGTATCCATACACATTCACCCATTACACACCTCGTGGAGCTGTGGTTAGAGTTCTCGCCTGCCACTATGGCGGTCCAAATTCGACTTCCGTCCAGGGCTGAAATAATTCCAGTATGGCTGCGCTGCGGGGTGTTACTCCAACTCTCGTGGGTGGGGAGTTGGTTGTTTGTGTACGTGTAAGGTGACAGTATTACCCATAGATCGGTCATACGAGCTCTCATCCGGGAAGTTAATAACTGTCGATCACGAGTCCAACACGTGATCCAAGACCATGATGAATCACAGGACGACTTTCAGGGAGGCGATTCCCTCCGGCGTTAGTTCCATAGAGTCACCACGTGCATAAGTCATTGCTGGTCTCTTTATCACCGTACACCATATAACATTTCGCTCTGTAATTCATCGCAAAGGTTTTGCGCTATACCACTTCATCTTCAGGTGCCAGTTCTCCCAAAAATGGTAATAAATTTTTAACTCCACCAAACTTCAGTATGATGAATCATCCAACTCCTAATTACTAAATGGCTTCCTTCACCAATCCTCACTGGATTGTCATCTGTTCATTTCAACCCAAGATTAATTTGAAAATATCTATCGTCTCAGGTCGTCAGACCAGCAGTTTTGACCACGACTTAGCTTTCCCTCGCTGACCTATCGGGACGTAATCACATTTTATACAATTTTTATGATACATTTGATTGTTTCAGTTGACCCATTTCCTGATTATCCGCCTTTTGGCGCTCTTTCTTCAATATCGTTTTACCTATGAATGTCAAATTGATATATTGTCCTAAGTCGTAAAACGATCTCGCCAGGAATATCATACATGAATACTGCTCTTTGGCAAACCTCTTTAGGGCATTATTCCCCCATGGGACCCTTCCTCTGTGTCATCTTTATTCTTTATGACATTCTTCCTTTCACCCATCGAGAGTGCCGCGCCACTGAGCCTCGCCCCTGGGGCGCCTCTCTCATGTCGCCCGCTCTCCGGAGGGACCCCTCATCACCATCAAAATCCCCACCTTAGGAACCGCCTCCCCTTTATTGGCTCAACCCTCGAGGACGCATTTCCCCATTACCTCGCCCTCAGAAGACACCTTTCCACGTTGCTTCGAAGCTCAAGGACGTCGTCGACGACGTCCCCTGTGGCCATAACCCCCTCATGAGGGCGCGTCCCTCCCTTCCCCACCAGCACTTCAAGACTCCCGTCTTGCCTAACACGTCCCCTGTCTCGAGCTGCTTCCTTCCTCTGCTTTACTCTTTCTCCACTCTCTTTACCCTTTCTCCCTCTCTCTTTCAGTGTTTTTTCCCCCCTGAGGTCGAGCATTTTCGCTCGTAGCTGGCCTTCGTGTTCATTACTCTCTTATTTTCCTTGGCTAACGTCTCTGCTGGTTGTCTTTATTTATCTATAATAATTATCTTCTTCCTTTTCCTCTCACTC
>NC_134809.1:33820395-33825395 GCF_046742065.1 Oratosquilla oratoria | reverse complement strand
TATTTCTATTTATCTAGCTCTCTGTCTGCCTAAAAAGCACGTTTGTGCCAGCACAAACACACACACACACACACACACACACACACACACACACACACACACACACACACACACACACCCTACCTTCCAAACTTAACTTCTTCCCTTTCCTTCTTTTCCCACCTTGCATTCCTCTCATAATTTCATATTTTTCCTTCCTATTTTACTTTCCTACCTTTTTCGCCTGGATTTCCTATCCGCTCACCAACCTAATTTCCTAGCTAGCCAGTAATAAATCTAGCAACCATTCAACCGACCCATGCATCGATCAACCAACGTACCTAATTGCCTACCTACCTACCCATCAATCAGCCTACCTATGTATCAACCTACATATACACGAACCTATTTACCTCACAATTTCCCCTTCTTCCAAGCCTCTTTCTCTCCGTCCCTTCCTCTCTTTCTCCTTATATTCCTTCCTTCTTCTCTTGTTCTCTTCCTCCCTCTCATTCCATCCCTCCAGTATTCATTCCTCCCTCTCTCCCTCATTCACTCCCTTCCCTACCCCTCTCTACCTTCATTCCTTCCTCCTTTCATCTCTCAAATCCTTCCTCCCTCCCTCTTTCTCTTCCTCTCTCTCCGTCCGTATTTACTTACCTACCGATCTATGTTCCAACCTATTATGTACCTACATATCACACAAATTATCTACCCTCTGCCTAACATACGTACTTATGAGTCCACCTACCAACCAACCAATATACCAATAACCAATCTTTCCATAGATCTACCCACCTACTTACATACATACCAACCTATATATCTACGTACCTATCTACATTTCTATCTACCAGTCTACGTAACTACCAATATGTCTACCAATATTTTAACTTAACTATCTACTTAGGTGTTATCTTTAAACATTTTGCCTCCTGCACCTGCATTTTTCAGCTTAATTCTTCAGGTACTGCATCCACGTTTTTCCAATATATATATATATATATATATATATATATATATATATATATATATATATATATGTGTGTGTGTGTGTGTGTGCGTGTGTGTGTATGTATATATATATATATATATATATTTTTATTTTTTTTTTTTTCTTTTTTTTTTTTTACTTCTTTCAGTTATGATAACTTCCCATGTCTCATGTTATCACCTATAACTCATCTTCTCATACTCCAAGTTCTCGGAAATTCTTGGTATGGACTGTAAAGAACCCTTCGTAGCTGTGTGGTAAGGTTTTCCTCCAGTCTAGTCATACTTTGATGATGTAATGTCGCAATATGACTTTTAGTGGCCCTACGACCCACCGCTGTATATATCGAAACTACCACAAATGTACTTGAGGCAACGAAATAAGCGCGGTTGATTGCACCTTTGATTTCTGTATATGCGTGGTTTCACTATAGTGCGAGGGAGACCTGTCCTCAGTTGTAAAAATGACTATGCAATTTTATTTTCCTTCGCAGGTGATTACGGTTTTATATATTGGTTGAAAAAATATATATAATTAGATGTTTATCTCTTGCTCATTTATTGCCTACATGTAATTTTTGGAATTGCAAGTGGCTTGTACGCGTAAGCATTTTTTCCTGGAGTTTAAGTCCATAAATTTCCTGATGCAAGGATGCCTTACACATTTGTGTTTTGTAAGCGTCCAGACTTTGCGGGCCATTCATAAGATAATAATTGTTTTATCGAGGTGCAGGTTCTTCGAAACCAAATATATCTAAAGGCAACAGCATCTTCGATTCCCGCCACACCTGCACATAGTAAACTCCTGATTGATTTATTGAATAGTTTCATGAGAAAATGTTGTCTCGATATTGCTTTCACAGTTAAACTTCTCCGTTGTAGATGTTTATTTTTATTTTTTATAGAAATTTCTTTATGCAGCAAGTTTGACCTTTGACTATAGGAAAATGAGGCTTCCATCAATTTTCCTAATAATAAAAGAAGCCAGTCTTGGCGTTTTTTTTTTTTTTTTTTTTTTTTTCTACTGTGTCTGCAATTACCTTTTCCCTTCCCCGCATCCGCATTCGACGATACATCACAAATTCCTCACTTTATGGCAATACCACTTACACCTCGTGAGTAACCTTCGCGTTTGGGTGTTTGCTAATAATACACAACATCATCGCCAATTTCGCGCAAAGCCCCCGCCAGCTCACACGCTCACAACCGCCAAACACCGCCACAACCGAAGGAACGAATTCAACCGTCATAACAGTCGATCAACCTCCACCTCCACCAACTTACCTCAAGGATCTGGCCAAACCGTTATAACCGGTGAACACCACAACCGCCACTACCACAACCGCAAACGCTGAGGCAGTTGTGTGTTCGTTGCGTCTACCACCACTGCAACCACCACCACAGCTGCTGCCACCACCGCCCCTGCCGTCAGTATTGCCACTTCCACCACCGCTGCCACCACTACCACCAAGACATCACCACCTCCAACAACAACAACACTACCACCACCACCACAGCTGCTGCCACCACCGCCCCTGCCGTCAGCATTGCCACTTCCACCACCGCTGCCACCACTACCACCAAGACATCACCACATACAACAACAACAACACTACCACCACCACAGCTGCTGCCACCACCGCCCTTGCCGTCACCATTGCAACCTCCACCAATCCCACCACTGCCACCACTACCACCAAGGTATCACCACTTCCATTAACAACAACAACACTTCCACCACCACGGCCGGCACCACTTTCCGTTGAGAGTGCAATGTCGCAAGAGTCGGACACAGGGAGTCTTTAGGAGCTCCCCCATTGACTCCTCATAAATCTCTTGGCTCTGCAGTTTGCTCACCCAGATGAAGAAAAGCCTCGTAGTCAAGTTTATATAAATCTTATATCGTATGCTTTATAAGTATTTGATTTACACCACCAGAACCGTTCATATTTCAGTGTATAATTCATATGTGATGTATACTACACACACACACACACACACACACACACACATACACACATGTATATATACATATATATATATATATATATACATACATATATATGTATATATACATATATATATACATATGTATATATATATATATATACATGTATATATATATAATATATACATATATATATATATATATAATATATAGTATATATATATATATATATAATATATATATACATATATATATATATATATATATATATATATATATATATATATATATATATACACGTGTGTATGTATGTATATAAGGACCCATAAACTGAAAAAATAGATAACAGTAAATAGAAAATAGTGTTTTATGACAACTTCAGTATACAAATTTCAACTAAGATGACAACAATAAACATACAGAGTCAATTGAGAGAGAAACTGGAGAAGCATAAGAACTTTACCCCCACCAGGGGTCAAGTCAACATACCCTGTCTGCTTTCTGAGTACTCCTCAACTATTTTTTTTAATAAAAGAATAATCTGATTTGTACAATCCTATACTTAAGTTCATATAATTTTCAAAAGTATGTTTGATGTGATTTCATTTAATCATGTTTCTTTCTAGTAGGGCATGTTCTAGATAGTGTCCCAATCAAGTTCTTGGTTGTCTTATCTAGCATGTTTGTGTATCTGTGTGCATACGTGCCTGCTTGAGTGTGTCCTCGTGGCTTCTGTGCTTGCGTGTGCTTGTGGCTTCTGTGTTTGTATGCTTCTATGTTTGTCTTATTGTGTGTGTGTGTGTGTGTGTGTGTGTGTGTGTGTGTGTGTGTGTGTGTGTGTGTGTGTGTGTGTGTGTGTGTGTGTGTGTGTGTGTGTGAGAGTGTGTGTGTGTGTAATGCACTATGGTCTTGCATCACATGTTAAACTCGCGACCGGCAGCTATTACCCTGCCGGAAGGGAGCTCAAAATTCATATATGACGTATCTATGTGTTGTGTGGGTGTTTGTGTATGTATGTGCATGTGTGTTGTGTGTGTGTGCGTGTGTGATTCTGTGTATGTGTGTGTGTGTGCATGTATACGTGTGTGTGTGTGTGTGTATGTGCATGCGCATATGGATATGTTTGTATTTATATCTGTATGTATTAACGCATGCAATATAAAAAGATATGAAAATTGTAGTTTGTCTTGTACATATTCAGTTGAGTATAACTATGTTACATGTTTGTAACTTTCACAATTATTTCGTTTACTAGTACTGTACGTACAATTTTTTTTAATCTGTTGGTCTCTTAAAACCTTTTTATATGTAACACTAGAAAATATTAACGAAATCAGAGGACAAAAAATTGAGGTACAATTTCCCTCCCCACAAAAAAAAAAAAAAGACCGGATAGGCGTAGCAACTATTTATCTATTTCAAGGTTATCAACTGTGGTAATAACTTCGGTAATTAAATAATTTTTCATTTCTTAAAACTTCTTCATCGCGTCCTAACGGCATACATCTCACACACGGTTCAGTTCACTTTAAAGCTTTTTTCCTCCGTTAATTTACTACCTTTCTTTAAAATCATTTCGCCCCAACCTTGACGTACCAAGGAGGGCGATGCTGCAGAAGAGCGATGCGCGCGCACGCGCGCTCTCTAGCCTCCATATATCACCCCCGCCCGTCTTGTTAATCTATCACCACGTGTTTTTACTTCTGTCCTTCCTTTCCTCGATCTTATCTCGGCTCCAGCCGGGGCTTCAACTCTCCCATTCAACCATATCAATCTCTTCGTAGGATCTCCACCTTCCAAATAAAAATTAATCCTTTTTTAAACAATTACATATTTCATTGAAAAAGAACCACGTTAGTTGACAGGAAGCTATAGAAAATAGGGTGAAATAGTGTTCATATTCCTGTTTTTATATAATTTTCTAATTATACTTCAGACCTTAAAGGAATTTCATTTCATGAAATGGTTACATTTGTATAAGACATATGAGATATTTATTGCATACCAAGACCTAATTTGTCTGCAATACCAAGAGATATCACAGATATATCAGACAATCAGTGAACAAGAAGACCCAAGC
>NC_134809.1:33772895-33800395 GCF_046742065.1 Oratosquilla oratoria | reverse complement strand
TCATTATCCTCATTGGTATTAATCCACTCCTCGTAGGAATGAAACTGTTCGGTTATTTGTTTCAATTACCCGAGCACAGAGGGCAAAAGTGATGGGTTTCAATAGGAGATGAACATATTCTGGAGCACAGTCTACACCACACCTCATATTTCTTTCTACTCCGCAGCGAGAAATAAAAACAAATAAAATATTCATTCGTTGTTGCGGTTCTTCGTTCACGGAAAGGCATTGACAAGCCTTGATTTATTTATGTACTTGTTTATTTATATATTTGATTCTTATATGTGTGTATATATTTATATATATATATATACGTTATATATATACGTGTGTGTGTGTGTGTGTGTGTGTGCGTGTGTGTGTGTGTGTGTGTGTGTGTGTGTGTGTATGTCATGACCAATGGAAATAAGACTCAAACCTTTGCCTTAGTGACTGCTTATTATGAAACAAAGAATCAAGGCTCTAGTCTTTTCTTCATAATAAGCAGTCGCTTTGATAAAGGTTCGAGTCCTTGCGATGGAGCTTATTTCCATGTGTATATGTGTGTACATATATATATATATATACATATATATATATATATATATATATATATATATATATATATAATATATACATATATATATATATATATATATATATATATATATATGTGTGTGTGTGTGTGTGTGTGTGTGTGTGTGTGTATGTATGTACATGTGTGTGCAAGATATACTGAGTGATCTGAACAAGGAAAGTCTCAAAGTAGGTTTAAAAATGAATAAGAGTAAAACCAAAGTAATGTTCAACACGAAAATTCAAATGAAAAGAGATTATAATCGATGATAATCTTAAAGATGTGAAAGAGTATAATTATTTAGGCCAGATGGTGAGGGACCAAAAATCATGATAATGAAATATAAGGACGTATTTACAATTGGTTGGAAATTGTTTGGTAAATATAATAAAATCCTGAGAGGTTCTCTACCTTTATGTTTGAAACGTAAAGTTTACAATCAATGCATTCTGCCAGCAATAATCTACGGGTAAGAGACTTGGAAACTGACGAAGACGATGAAGACAAAACTAAGGACTGCAAGGAGTAGAAGGGAGAGATCAATGACGGGAATAACGCTGAGAGACCGAAAGAGAGCAAGATGGGTGAGAGAGCAGACTAGAGTGAAAGATACTGTGTAGTCGGTAAAAGAGAGGAAGAGAAATTGGGCAAGTTAGTGCGAACGACTGATGAGCGATGGAACAAGTGTGTTACTGAGTGGACGCCGCGAGATGGGAAACGTGGAAAGAGACCAGACAGAAGGTGGAGAGAAGAGATTTAGAAGGTTGCAGGAGTGACGTGGCAGAGGTTGACGCGGTCGTGTGAATCATGGAATACTATGAAAGAGGTCGTTATTCAGCAGTGGACTGAGGATGGCTGATTATATATATATATATATATATAATATGTATATATATGTATGTATATATATATATATATATATATATATATATGTATATATATATATATATATATATGTACATACATACATACATACATACGTACATATATATATGTAATACGATTTCATAGGTGACATCTTGTTAAATAAATTTTAAGCTTGGACCAGATGTAGGACCATCCCCCCTCCTCCCAAGCTCTAACGGATGGATATTACCCTTATTATGATTTGTGAAACAACACAATAACCCTCAATATCTCACCTAGGACTGTCTTTACCAGTTCCTTGTTCCCACACCTCGGGTATTCTGAACATCTTTTCCTCACACCTGTCCATCAAGATTACCCCCAATAACACAGTCTCTCTCTCTTTCTCTCTCTCTCTCTCTCTCTCTCTCTCTCTCTCTCTCTCTCTCTCTCTCTGTCTCTCTCTCTCTCTCTCTCTCTCTCTCTCTCTCTCTCTCTCTCTCTCTCTCTCTCTCTCTCTCTCTCTCTCTCTCTCTCTCTCTCTCTCTCTCTCTCTTTTTTCATGGCACTCTCACTAAGTAAGAAATCATGAAATTTATGACTATCTTGGACATTAATGGGTAATTTATTTAATATGCAGAAAAATAAAAGTGTCTCGTATTAAGATAGACCAAGATCAGTTAATAATATAGATATATTAACGATCAAGGTTTTACGATATAACATCAACATTCATACCACCTCCCCCGAAAATATCTCGCATACTCCTGGCTGATACGTATACCACACTTTGAGAACTACTGAATTGAAATTCAATATAGGGATTTTATTGTAAAGAATAAACAACCTTATCCACCTATTTAGTAAAGGTTGTATTGGCCTGAATGGTATCCAATCAATCGAGACCCTGTTTAGAAAAGAGTACATTCCTTTCCTGATTCACAAGTTGCTACCGTTGTTTTGTTGTAGGTGTTATATTCTGTCGACTAGTTATACAGGTAATTTCTTGTATTTCAGACTTTTTCTTTTTAAGCTCCCTATCGTGTTCAAACTCTTTCCATTCTATCTAATTTTACTTTAGCAATGATATAATGATAACCAGAAGCAACTAGAGAGTGCTTTTGGGTATCATTGTATGTGCACACATACATACGTACATACATTCTTACATTTGTAATACATATATGTATGTACAAATACATATAAACATGTATTCAGATATATATATATAATAATAAATACACATAATAATAAATATGAATAAGATAATATTAAATTTATATGAATTTATATCTTGATTTTGATTAATATTGAATCAGAAAAATAAGTATAACAAATGCATACTTATATACAACATATAAATAGATGAAAGCATATTTAGATATACACATACATGCAAACATACATACATACAAACATACATACAAACATACATATATTTGTTGTTCTGCGGAACACTTTTTCTTAGCGATGTTTCAAGTATTTCATAATTTTGGGCGGACTTGGGTCACGTGCGATATCCATGACATCATACTTAATTACATGTAACTTCCATGATGTTACTCTTAGGTCACATGTTACACAATATGACGTCACATGGTTCCCTGGGTACTCGAGCGAGTTTAAACAGTATTCTCTGGAGAATACAGAGGTACTTTTTTATATTATCACCGAAATTTATATGATATTATCTTGTAGCTCTATTTAGAACGATAACGGGGTTAGTGATTATGAAACGGAGCTGCAGAGATATTTCATCTGAACACCAAGCTGCGTATGGACAAGAACTGAGCAGCAAGGGAGGAAAGTCGAAGATTTGGGAAAACTGGTGTTCATGTCGTATCGTTGAAGACGAAGATAGCGATGCAGCACAAGTCGTATGAAAAATAATTATGGACTCTTAAGTTCAATGACCACTGCAGCCACCATATATTGCAGACGCAATTTAGACTATAGTAGTTTTTGGGTCATACTCTACTACAGTCTATCAACATTACTGTGTCAACATCAATCAGCTGTTACCAAATTTTTATATGTTACTTCTGTCATACTCTACTATGTCGACATTATGAATGAATATATAGATAGAGATATAATAGAAAAATAAGCAAAGGTAAATATATTGATTAATAACAATAGTAATAACTGATAACAACAATGATAATAGTAATATTAGTATCGATAATGATAATAATGATAAAGACAATAGATAATAAAATCGTCTTGCATTTGTAAGAGCAACAATTATAATACGGTAATGTTTTTTGAAATGAATAAAATCGCCTGGCATTACCCAGAACAATATTTGGAAAATACGCAACAATTAGCGAAGGTATCAAATCATATGTTTTTGAAATTGTGTTACGGAGATGAAAGAAATAGTCTGGTGGCAGACAGAGCCAAAAAAAAAAAAAAGATTTTGAAATCCGCTGCTTCACTTTATGCCCCTCTTCGCTCGATCGCTTCAGACTGTTATTCACCTCCCTTCTCTGTTTATGTTCGCATTACAGACTTTATTTTTCCTGTACATGGACTCTTTTAGTCTCTTTATATCAGGCTATTACCCGTTCCCTTGGCTATGTATTCATCCCGCGGACTCTCTTCTGTATTGACTTCGCATACACTTACTCCCATTGTTTCTCTTTCGCTCGGCCGCGTGGTCTCTTTATTACTGACAATGGTCTTCTCGAATTTATGATGTTGCTACCAGGGAAGCCTTTCTCTTTCACCCCGTCTACCACGATGACCTTACCTGAGCCGATTGAAAGCGAGTGGCATTAGCTGGTAGGGGGAATTTGCAAAGGTAATGTTGTAGTAAAGGGTAGACTTTTAGCACCGTGGCTTATTATCAAGATTTTGTGATATTTTATTTTGCGGTATAGAGGACCCTGGTTTGATCGGTGTGCGGATAGTTCAAGACTCTGAAGATGAGGACAGGGTCTCAGTTACTTGATACAATCGCCTAGTATTTGACATGACATATATAGTGCCATAAATTCAGTTCTTGACTTCTGTTTCTAAATTTGTGTTGATTCCTCCCATGATGGTTGCCCTATACTGAAGCGAATGAAAAGACATGGTCTTCGAGCATAACACGATAGGTAACTGTGCCATCGTAACGAAGAGGTTAATCAAGATGGCTTAATCCTTTCAGCACGGAAGCTCTGCCTTAAATTAGATAAGCTCGACTGTCGTTAAAAAAAAACATATGTATGAAAGTAACACCGTAGCAAAAATTTTAACATGAAATATCTTTTATTTATCTATTTATTTATCTATTTATTTTAATTTCTTCATCCCTAACCGGTCCTAGTACCTGCATTTTCATTTCCTCAATTCTCCACTTGCGTCCTTCCCTCCTCCGTTTCCACCCTTCCACCCTTCCTTCCTCCGTCCTTCCATCTCCCCTGAAGTCCCCCTTCTAGTGTATCGCTTCCCCAACTTCCTCTCCCTTTTACCTCCATCTCTCACCCACCGACTTCATCACTCATAATTTGCATCAGCAAGTCTTCCATAGATTCTGTCATCTCTCAAACCCAGCTTCCCTACCGTTCCCGATACATTGTACCGCCTACCGGCGACAAAGATTTTACCTCTCCTCATCCCAGCAGGAGGTACAACCATGTGGGCCGGCAGTCGATCCCCAGACCGAGGTGGGTTATCATCTACGAGATATGTGGTTGCGGCAGGTGACTATCTCCGAACTCCTAGATACTACAGGGAGTCTTGTAAACTATTAAGAATGGGAGTTTTTCTGACCTGAATAAGGTTATCTGGTGTTATTGTTATGTGATTACTTAAAACCAAAAGGATCAGTAAAAACAATCTTGAACCTGAATTAAATCACCTATTTAAGAGACAACTCTACTTACAAGTGCGCTACTGGCGTCATCGGAAGCGTGCTGGTCTCGCGTTCAGTTAGTTATGGGTTCGAATCCCACATCTCTCTCCGAATTCCAGCAGTGAGTGTTACTTGATCCAACATTCCAAGCGCTTAAGGCAAAGGTGACGGCTTCGACCGCAGCTACGCGCTCGTCACAACCACTTTCTACTTAAAAGGATCTGTCGAGAGACTCGAACTCACTGTTAACAAAGGTTCTCTTTAACACTTGAATTAAGTCATTGGCGTTAATCGGAGCCAAATAATTGAAGCGCCACTTGGCTTGAAAGGGTTAATGTAACCCAGTGCTACATATTAGATCCACTATATTCTCTTTCTCTTCGCTCTCAAAACTCTCTTGCAATTCTTCTTTCTCTATTCGCCTCATAATTCTTCCTCAAATATTCACTACCCACCATAAAGGACCACTTGGCGTGAAAGGGTTAATATAACTCAGTGGCTACATTTAGGACTTGTTTTATTCTCTTTTTCCTTGCTGTCCAAGCTTACTTGAATTTCTTCTTTCTTCATTCGCCTCATAAAACATCCTCACATATTCACTACCCATCCTGTCCTATTTCTGTAACATTACATGCCATTACCCCTCCTCGATCATCTGTCCAGGAATAACCCATTTGTATAAAAAAAAGTAAAATAAATAGATAAATAAAATAATGATAGCAATAGTTATAATAATAATAATAATGATAATAATGATAATGATGATAATGGTAATAAGTAAGTATATACATATATGTATATATATATATATATATATATATATATATACATGTATATGTATATATAAATGTATATATACATATATATATATACATATATACATATATATATATATATATTATATATATATGTATATATATATATGTATATATATATATATATATATATATAATATATATATATATATATATATATATATATATATATACAAGCCGCGGGCTTCGCCCTCCCCGGGTTCGCCGGGGGCTTAGCTGCGCAAACAGCGGCCTACGGCCGCAGCTTTCCGCGCTCTAATCCCTCGTTTTCCCCTTCGGCCTCGGCCTCGGGGCGGAAACACAACACGGGATCCCCAGCACGAAGAAGAACGCGAAGAAGAACGCGAAGAAGAACGCGATGAAGAACACGAAGTAGAATGCGAAGAACGCGAAGAAGAACGCGAAGAAGAACGCGAGGAAGAAGAACGCGAAGAAGAACGCGAAGAAGAAGAACGCGAAGAAGAATGCGAAGAAGCACGCGAAGACGAACGCGAAGAAAAACGCGAAGAAGAACGCGAAGAAGAGGAAGAAGAAGAAGAAGAAGAAGAAGAAGAAGAAGAGGAACGCGAAGAAGAAGAAGAAGAAGAAGAAGAAGAAGAAGAAGAAGAAGAAGAAGAAGAAGAAGAAGAAGAAGAAGAAGAAGAAGAAGAAGAAGGATACCACCTGACCCCGACTTACCCAAGCGCTTTTTCAAGAATATATTTAGGACAAAGTGTCACCGTAATACCACCTGTCCCCGACTTTCACAGCGTTTTTTAGAAGAATATTTTTATTTAGACTTAATATATATATATATATATATATATATATATATATATATATATATAATAATAATAATGGTAATGGTAATGATAATAATATAGTCTTGCTCTTCAGCGCATCTTTGCATTCTCTACCAAATCCTCACCTATCATTTTCTCCTCTACCATCTCCTTTGCTACATTATTTCCCTTCAGTATCCTCCCTTATCATATCTGCTTCCACCTCCTTGCCTGCGATCTCTACCTTTTCTACCTCCTCTGTTAGCACCTTCTATAACATCTCCTCTACCATATTGTTTCCTTTCCATCTCCTAACCAACATCTTCTTCCCCTACCATCTTCTACCATACCACTATCTTCTCTAACTATTTCTCCTCTAACATCTCCCCTCCTCTCCTACCACCTCTCCTACAACTCCCACTTCTCCTACCATCTCCTCCCCTATCAACTCCTCCCCTACCTTTTCCCCTACCATCTCTACCCATACCATCTCCCCCGCTACCATTTACTCCCCTACCATCTACTCGTCCCCATCCATCTACTCGTCCCCACCCATCTCCTCTTTCATTTCCTCTTCCGCCATGTCCTCCGCTACTATCTCCTCCCATACCATCTCCTCCCTTACCATCCCCTCCACTACCATCTCCCGCCCTATCATCTTCATCCCTATCATCTTACTCCCTACCATCTCCTCCCGTTCCGTCTCCTCCCCTACTATTGCTCCTCCTATTATCTCCTCCCCTAACATTTCCCTCGCCCTCTCCTCCCCCCTCCACTCAGCTACCATCTCCTTCGCTGTCATCTCCTTTCCTACGATCTCCTCCCCTCCCGCCGCCTCCTGTCCTACTATTCTCTCCCCTATCATCTCCCTTATCATTTCCTCCCTTACCATCTCCTTCCCAACCACCTCACCCTTGCCCAGTCCTCCCCTAACATCTCTTTCTTTATCACCTCGTCTCCTACCATTTCCCCTATCATCTTCTCTTACAATAGAATTCTCCCACCATCTCCTCCCTACTATCTACTCCCCTATAATATTCTATTCTACCATCCCATCTACTATTGTTTCTTCCCCTACATAGTCTCACCGACCGTCTCCTCTCCTCCCTCCTCCTTCCTCCTCCTTTCCATCCTACCTTCTCTTTCTCCTACTCCTCCTTTTTCTTCTCTTTTCCTCTTTCTCCCTCATCCCCTGCTCTTGCTTCTCCCTTTTCTCCTTTTCCTCCTTCTTTTCCTTCCTCTCTCCCTTCTCCTCCTCCCCACCTCTATCTCTCCCCATCTCTAATTCCTCATACACTCAATTTCCTCTTGCCCCTATCTTTGTCTCTCTGTACCTATTTTTATGCTACAATTCCTTTTCCTCCGTATACCTTCCCTCCCCTCCCCTCCCCTTCCTCCTCCATTAATTTTTTCCGTTCTTTTCCTCCCACTTTCCCTCCCTTCGCCTTCCTCCTCCTTCCCCCTTTTTTCTTTCTCCCTCACCCTTTCCCTCCTTCCCTTGCTTTCTCCTCCCCTCTTCCTTCCCTGTTCCTTCCCCTCCCTCTCCCTTCTCTCTCCCCTCCCTCTCCCTTCTCTCTTCCTTTCCCTCCCTTCCCTTCCCTAAATTCCCCTGTCGGCATTCTTACATACCTCTCCCCTTTTCTCACTTCTCAAGCTCTTCCCGTCCCCTTCCCTTTCCTCCTCTCCCATTCCCTCCCGTCTTTCCCTTCCTTCCCATGCGATCCCCTGCCAGTACTCTTGCATGCCGGTACCTCTCCTGCTCATCCCTCCCCCAGCTTTCTCGGGCCCCCCTACTTAGGTCGTCCATCAGCGGGCCGGGTCTGGTTCTGAATGATGATGCCCGACCCGGCCCGGCCCGTCCCGGGCGTCATTCTCGTCGGTGCCGAGCGGGTCTGCTGCTGCCGCCGTTGCCGCCGCCGCCGCCGCCGCCAGGCCGATTGTGATTTGTTACACGCTTTTCATACATAGTAATCACCAATCAACGATGAGGTGCTAAACACAACGGCTTGGACCATTGGGTTCCTGTGGGCGCGGGAAGAGGACGGGGGGATAATGCGAATGGGGGGAGGGGCGAATGGGGGGGAGACATCACAGATGAGATGTGGATGGTGGGGATGGGGTAAGGGAGAATGAAGGATAGGTAGAGAGGGTGAGGGAAGGTGAGGATAGAGTGGAGAGGATGGGAATAGGGTAGACAGTTGGCCAATGGAATGGAGGAGCTTGGGGATTGGGTGGAGGCCGGGGATGGAGTTGTGGAGGGTGAAGACGGAGTATGGAGTTGATGGAGAAAGGGAAGACAAGGGTGGGATGGTAAGGATAGACTTGAGGTAAGGGAGAATGAGGAAGGTGGAGATGATGTAGGGAAGGTACAAATAGATCAAGGAGGTTGAGAAATGGATTTGAGATCTTGGGGCTGGGGCTGAAGGGGGGGTCGGGGATAGGGTTGTGGGGGGAGAGGATGGGGTAAAGAATTCGTAGATGGGGAGCGAGAAGTTGGACATAGGGTGAGGAAGTTTCGGGACAGGGTGGAGAAGGTCAGGGATTTGGTGGGAAAGGTCAGAGATAGGGTAGGGAATTCAGGGATGGAGCTTACGTATAGGGTGATGGAAGTAGGGATAAGAAGAGATGGTGTGATAATAGGGTGGAAGAGGAGGAGGTTAGGGACGGAGTACAAGAACCTAGGGATGGGGTTGGGAAGGTCAGGGATGGTGTGGGGAGATAAGGGATAGGGAGGGAGAAGATGAGGAGGGGGTGAAGAAGGGTGGGGGGTGGGATGGGGAGGGTAGAGATGGGGTGGGGATGGGGTGAGGGAGTGAGTAAGAAAGATGAAGTCGACTCGGCTGGAAGCCTGAATCAGATGTAAATTTGGCTCAGACACCTTCAGTGCCGTGGCTCATTGTGAAGAGTCGTCTGTGGCCGACGAAGGACGATTTGATTTTTCATTGAAAGTGTTGAACGTTGGTGTAAACGTGGTCTCGGTTAATTTCATATATACGTGGTGGCGTTTGCTCCAGCCTATCGTTCTGGCTGCCGCCAAGCGATTTTATTTACCCGAATGAAAGAATACCTGCTTTTGATGTGATGAAACCAGACGCAATTAATCCCTGTAAGATGGTGACCATTCTTTTATCATTTTTCATGAAAGTGGCAGTTGCCGACAAGATTGACAAGTTAAACACCATATGAGGACGGATCCTTTATTTGTACGGCGTTTCGCTTATTACAGCTTTTTTAAGTACAAGTTGAGATACATCTCAACTTGTACTTGAAAAAGCTGTAATAAGCGAAACGTCGTACAAATAAAGGCTCCGTCCTCATATGGTGTTTAACTCGTCAATTTTATCATTTTTCTCTTGCTGCCACAAGTCGGTTATAATCAAAGAAGAACAGGACCCCTCACTATCATCACCGGCCACCTGTGGGTTATACTCCTACCCTCATCTGCATAATGAAATCACCTGACGATTGCCACAACAAAGGCTATATAATGCGTGTCTGTAATGGACGGGTGTAGAAAGGGCCTACACAAGTAGACTAAACATTTCAGCATGAGGACCTCCCTTCAAATGAATGAAATTGTCTGGAGTCTGCCGGAGCATAATCTACTATACAGCCTCATCTTAGCAAAGGTGTTAACTGAGCTGAATAAAATTGTTTAACATTAGCCAGACAAATGTCTATAAATTGCGTCATCGTAGCTAAAAGGGGTTAAAGTTCAAGAAATAGGGTTATTACTATCAGAGAAGGTACTGATGGTGAAACGGTTGCTAAAGTAAAACTAAAATAGTTAGATTCTGGTGAAGATGACGAAAACAGTTGAACGAACATTAAGATTCGAAAATTATCATCTGGAGGAAAAATAACGATTAGAGGAATAGAGTAATGGAGGATAAGAACCAGATCCTGAACGGTTAAGAGATTAAGATAATTTATTAAAGAAAATTAGGACTTCGCACAATTGTGAAGAAGCTTTGAAAGGTATGGCTAAAAAATAAAAACAAAAAAATTGATAGGTAGTTATGCTGAAAACGCACTCATTTATGCACACACACACGCACACACACGGTCGCTCACACACACACGCACACACACACACACACACACACACACACACACACACACACACGCGCACGCACGAACACACACACACACACACACACACACACACACACACACACACACACACACACACACACACACACACACACACACACACACACGCACACGCACGCACGCGCATTCTCGCTCTTCTCTCTCCTCTCCTCTCTCTCTCCTCTCTCTCTCTCTCTCTCTCTCTCTCTCTCTCTCTCTCTCTCTCTCTCTCTCCTCTCTCTCTCTCTTTCTCTCTCTCTCTCACACACACACACACACACACACACACACACACACACACACACACACACACACACACACACACACACACACACACACACACACGCACGCACACGCGCATGCAAACGCACGCACACACATATACACATACACACTCACGGTATAGTGGTACTGCACTGAAACGCTAAAATATGGATAGGTAGTTATGCTGAAAACGCACTCATTTATGCACACACACACGCGCACATACACACGCTCACACACACACGCACACACACACACGCACACACACACACGCACACACACACACACACACACACACACACACA
This sequence comes from Oratosquilla oratoria, assembly GCF_046742065.1. Taxonomy (NCBI): domain Eukaryota; kingdom Metazoa; phylum Arthropoda; class Malacostraca; order Stomatopoda; family Squillidae; genus Oratosquilla; species Oratosquilla oratoria. The sequence continues at coordinate 33,788,915 of NC_134809.1, read as the reverse complement.
CACACACACACACACACACACGCACACGCACATGCAAACGCACACACACATATATACACATACACACTCACGGTATAGTGGTACTGCACTGAAACGCTAATTCAGCGATCTGAGTTCGAGTTCTAGCCCAAGGCTGAAGAGAATGACAGCGCGACCATGAGTCAGACACGATATTCAAGACCATGGTGAATTACTTACACACACACACGTACAGACACACACACACTCGCACACACACACACACACACACACACACACACACACACACACACACACACACACACACACACACACACACACACACACACACACACACGTACACATACTCACATACACATACACACACGCGCACACATCGACACACACAAACAGACACACACACACACACACACACACACACACACACACACACACACACACACACACACATACACACATACATACACACAAAAAAATGACAGTGGGATGAACAATGAGTTATGAATGTTTAAAGTTGTTACTATTATCTGCGACAGATTCTAGGAAATCGTTCCATAGATTTAGTGCCCAATTAAAGAAGATGTATTTCGTCTTGTAGGAATTAAATCTATTGTTCGCGATCTTGGAGCCATTACTGCTGGTGATATATAAATTGGCCGCGCCGTCAACGAACCCATTCATCGAAGGTCGGACCTCCGCTTTGATTAATTCAAGTGCCAGTATTACATCTTCCTGTCTTTTTTTTTTTTTTTTCAAAGACCAACAAGAAAGACCCAAAAACTACACGAATAGAATACACTCAAAGGGACGTTCAGGAATAGAGCGAACACAGCAGTGCTAAGTCTAGTGATGGTGGTGGAGAGAAGTGTCTTGAAACGCCTTCTTCTTCTTCTTCTTCTTCTTCTTCTTCTTCTTCTTCTTCTTCTTCTTCTTCTTCTTCTTCTTCTTCTTCTTCTTCTTCTTCTTCTTCTTCTTCTTCTTCTTCTTCTTCTTCTTCTTCTTCTTCTTCTTCTTCTTCTTCTTCTTCTTCTTCTTCTTCTTCTTCTTCTTCTTCTTCTTCTTCTTCTTCTTCTTCTTCTTCTTCTTCTTCTTCTTCTTCTTCTTCTTCTTCTTCTTCTTCTTCTTCTTCTTCTTCTTCTTCTTCTTCTTCTTCTTCTTTCTCTTATCCTTCCTTTAGTTTTTCTTGCCTTGTTTTTCTTTTTCTTCTTATACTTTTAATCTTATTATTCTTCCTTTACTTCTTATCCTTCTTCCATTACTTCTGTTTCTTCTGTTTTTTCTTCCTTTATTTTGCAAAGGTAGAGGTCATACGCAGGTGGAAAAGAACCAGCTTATTTAAGGGAAAGGCTGGATCCCGACAACTTCCAAACCAGACTAGGGCACCAGGGGACAGACCAGTCAGCAGTCTTGCGATGGACACTCGAAGCTCAAAATGATTCCATCTTCAGAGGAGGATTCACCCATCAGCTGAATGAAGTCGAATGACCAGTAACTCATATACGTTGTCGAGAATTAGTCTTCTTTCCTTATGGAAAATGGAAAGGTGTCTAACTCAACTAGATAGCATTGCTTGTCATTAGCCCAAATACACACACGCGCATATATATATGTATATATATATATATATATATATATGTGTGTGTGTGTGTGTGTGTGTGTGTGTGTGTGTGTGTGTGTGTGTGTGTGTGTGTGTGTGTGTGTGTGTATGCGTGTGTGTGGGTGGGGATAGGAAAAATTTTAAGAGCAGTCAAGAGTTTTTACGAAAGTAGTAGAACCTGTGTTAGAATTAGAAATGGAGAGAGTGAGTGGTTTTGAGGTATAGGTGTGACTTCCCCAGAAATGTGTTATGTCTCCTTGGCTGTTCAATTTGTACATGGATGGGGTAGCGAGAGAGGTAAACGCAAAGGTAATGGGCTGGAGATTGGAGATGGTTAAAGAAAATTGAGAAAAATGGGAGATAAGCCAGTTGTTGTTTGCTGACGACGCTACGCTTGTGGCAGGATCAGAGGAGGAATTAAGAAAGTTAGTGGCAGAGTTTGGGGAGGCATGCGAAAGGAAGCTGAAGATAAATGTGGGTAAAAGTAAGGTGATGAGATGTATAGGAGAAAAATGTGGTAGCAAATTGGAAGTGAGTATTAAGGGAGACAGACTAGAAAAGTGGATAGTTTTAGATACTTGGGTGGGAATGTGGCGGGAAAGGGAGGAGTGGAGGTGGAGGTACAATGTAGACTGAGAGAAGCAAGTAAATGCTTTTGGGGATTAACAAGTATAATGAGAAATAGATATTTGGGAATGGATGCTAAGAGGAGATTATGAAGGAGGGATTGCGCCGACAGCACTGTATGGGTTAGAAACATGGAATATAAGAGAGGAAGAGTTTAAATGTGTTTGAAATGAAATTCCTGAGAAGTATGGTAGAGGTTACTAGGCTGGAAAGAGTGAGAAATGGGGAGGTGAGGAGGAGAGCGGGGTTAGAAAGGGAGTTGGGGGATAAGTTTGATGAAAGAGTATTGGGATGGTTCAAACACTTAGAAAGAATGAGTAAATAAACATTAGCAAAAGAGGTGTGGAAGGCAAAGGTAGGAGTGAACATAAGGGGTCGACCAAGGATGAGAATGATGGATGGAGTAAAAGGGGGATTAGGAAAGAGTAGAATGTCTGTTGAGGAAGGAAGGGAAAAGAAAGAAAATAGTAGTGAGCGGAGAATGGTTCTGTATGGATGATGCTGTGATGCATGGAAGGCAGTGGTTGGGGGATGGGGAGTGAGGGAGTATTTATGAATTATATTTTGACCCAGCCCGAAGGGATTTCTCACCGTCTTCTTTTATTCTGCATGAAAGGACGGAGAGAGGGGGTCGCCGATTAAATGAAGCGGCCTTGCTTTGGATGTGTTGTTTCTGGCCCAGGGCAGTGGGCGAAATGCAGGGATGACCCGTCATCCAGGAAAGATAAGGGGGAGGGAGAGGCGTAAATGAGAGTGGAGTATGTGGTGATGGAATGGATGGGAGTGGATTTTATATATTTCTTTTTGGCTACTTCCCTTGTAAGGAAAAAACCTTGGTACATACATATATATATGTATATGTATATATATATATATATATATATATGCACAAGGTAGACTGCAATCATTAAATGATGTAAGGGTTTCCCTCAGCTGAATAAAATCACATGGTGGTCCGAAGAAAAATAAGTTTCTTGATTTGCTCATTATTGTCCTCCAAAGTGAACGAGTGAAAGTTTTTTTTTTTTTCTTTGTAAAGAAAGATTGAATGAAAAGGAGAGAGAAAAACGAGGAAGAATATTTAGGTAGGAAATGTACAAGAATTCATTATGTCACTAAAATGAAAAAAGAGGTATAGAAATGAATATTCCATATTCATATATGAAAATAAAGATGAAATTATACACACTTGGAAAGGAATAGCCCACCATTTCTTAGGGAAGTGTCATTAATAAGGAAGGGGCTTGGTTGAAAAGTGGATTTCACGAAGGAAAGACGAGAACTGATGGAGAAAAGATAGTGGATAGACGCAACCTAGTGTCATCGCTCCACACTCACTCTGCGGGTGCGTGGAGTAATCAGGAAGGGTTGATTGGAGTGGAGTGATAAGTTAGTGGAGGCAGATTGGAGTTTGACTCCGGTGGATCGGGGGGGGGGTTAATTCGTGGGGGGTGGCATTGGTTAGGAAGTCAGACGCCAAGATGTGGAGGTAGCAAGTGAGTTGATGAAGGAGATGACTGAACGTAGTAGACAAATAAATAAATAGGTAAATGAATAAGTAAATGAATAAATAAGTAATAAACATATCAAATGACTAAATACATAAATGGATTAGACAACAGGTCATTAAATAAAAAATAATGATAATAAAATGAAATAAAATTAAATAATACAATAAGAATAATAAGACAAAATCAGTGAAAAGAAATTATCGGAAAAGCAAAGACAGAAAGGAGACATCACCTTTTGAAGATAATGGTACTCTTCACTGTTGTCGTATCAGATACTAAACCATTTTATTTACCTTATTGGTCGACCTCGGTTGACCTAGGTTCTAGGGAAGCAAGACAGTAGAGGGCTCTTGGGCTCGGAAGACCTGAATCTTTGTCCGCCATACAGACTGACGAAAGATCATTTGTAAAATAATGTTTAGAAAGCATCGGGATGTAGTTCCATATAAGGACAAAAAGGTAAAGAGAATGGGCTATAAACGGAGGGGAAAGGGAGTCAAGACTAGAATCACAAAAAGAGGGAGTAGATGTGAGACTGAGAAGAAGGACTGTTTAGTAAATCTGGAAAAAGAAAACGCAAGGCTGAAGAAAAGGAAGGAAAATAAAACGAAAAAAAAAAAGAATATGCCGTCCCTCCTCCCCAATTATAAATTTGTCTTACTCAAAAGATTATTTTTGTTTGTTTGTCTATATTGTTAATTCTAGACTGATGTGCTGAAGATTAGGTTTCAGAATATGTAGAATCGTATCTTTGAGAAAAAAATAAGTTTATAACAATCTGAGTTAGTCTGTGGTATTAATTCCCGCATGAGACCTTAAACCTACCCCCCCCTCACACACACACACACGTAGTAGTAGGGGGAGATTTCCACTACATTGGGAACCCCGGGTGTAGATTAAAAAAGTAAGAAATTTGAAATTAACTAGTTGGAGTGTCAGAAGACAGGCGTGGGTTTGAAGCCAACAAGGTAAGAGGTCTCGGCAGCTGAGGACGAAGACGCTGCCAGGCAAAGAAAATTACGAGGTGTCGTTAATCATTCAACCGAAGATTCGGCAAATCATGATGTACTTACAGGATCGGCGGGGGGAGTCAGGTGTTAAGTGCGAGAGGATCTCTCTCTCTCTCTCTATTTATCTATCTATGTATATGTCTATCTCCTTCCCTATCCCTCTTCCTTTCTTTCTCTATATATTTCTATCTCTCTCTCCCTTTCTCTCTGTACCTTTTTCTGTCTCTCTCTGTCATTCTCTTTCTCTATCTCTTTCTCCCTCTCTCTCTCTCTCTCTGTCTCTCTGCCTGTCTGTCTGTCTATCTGTCTCTCTGTCTGTCTCTCTTCTCTCTCTCTCTCTCTCTCTCTCTCTCTCTCTCTCTCTCTCTCTCTCTCTCTCTCTCTCTCTCTCTCTCTCTCTCTCTCTCTCTCTTTTTCACGGGTGAACATAGTACAGTATGAATAATGACGCACAAAAGACACAAGCAGGAAAAGGGTCGTCAATATTTTTTATTGTTTTCGATCAGACTTTGTGTTGATCAAATTTTGATTAAATTTTTTGGAATTCCAACTTCCCAAGTGGTTTGCATAGTCTGTGAACGTTTCTTCATGATGTTGTGTCAAAAACTTTAAATGATTAGATTACAAAGACCAAAGAGTTTATAACTTTGGTGAAATGTGAAAAAAAGGGAGCGCCGCTTCAGAATGACGGGACACAGCGGGAGGCTGCGAGGAAGCTGTGGGTGGCTCACTTTTCTTCAAATGAAGGAAGCGGCCAGCGAGGAGGAGGAGGAGGAGGAGGAAGGAGGCAAGGAAGAGGAAAAGGAGGGATGTAAGGAAGACAAGATGCAGGAGGATGACATAAGATAATTAATCGAGATGTATAAATCTTACACACCACCATTCCACGTGCAATCAACAATACCATTGCTGCAACCAGTAACTACTACCATAGTTTTCGTCCTTATTAACGCTACTACACACCATCACAGGAAATCCACTTGCACCACCACGAATTCTTCCACCATTGCTTCCACCTCTGCCAACATTGATGCCAGTACCACCAACCCAGCACCATTACCAATTAATACTACCCTGCCTCCTCAAACTCACCATCATCCTATTTTCGTATAGAATATCTACTGCATAATTCTTATTCCGTCAATATTCTAGAGCCTTCAGCGGCACCCTTACGGAACAGAGGCACGCATCATTCTCTTGTCATCAGAGACTAATCTTTATTTAAAAAAAGAAGGGTGATCACTTTTAACACCTACCATCCCTCGGTTCTTCTATCCACTTTAAGTTTGTTCCATACCATCCCTATTACTTCACTTCGTTATGATACTGTTCTCAAGGATACAAGTGCTCTTTATTACCAAACAAAAAAAAAGTCACCCAGCCACCACCAGTCAACCACGGCCACCTTACCATCATGAATAGCAAGATCAATTGAGAAGTTAGCCAACATTTACCCACAAATACTCCCTATTACCACAATACAACATAAACACCTTCTCCCCAGAACTATCGAAAACACAGTCGACACCTGATTCACCAGTTTCACGACATTCGCTACCATGTCTTCATCTCTCATTACCACCTAACTTCCCTCTTCTTTTGCTCTCACTAAAGCTTATACTCGTACTTCTGCTACACCTTTCTCCCTCCTCCTCCTCCTCCTCCTCCTCTTCTTCTTCCTCTTCCTCCTCCTCTTCCTCTTCCTCCTGTTACTGCTCCATCTTCGACTGACCCTTTTCTTCTACCATATCCTTACCAGCGGCACAACCACCACCACTACCACCACATCCTCCACCACCACCGCTATCACCACCACCAGAACCACCACAGCCTCCATCGCCACCACCAAAACTAGTACCACCACCATCATACACCGTCTTCATCATTATCACCACTGTAACCTTGTTAATATTTTTGTTGATGCTGTTGTCGCTGTAATTGTAGTTGTTACTGCTAATGCCGTTATTGTTATTGTTGTCGTTGCTGCTGCTGTTGGTGTTGTCCTCCTCCACTGTTGTGACTATTATCCAAGGGCATACCACTGCGGCAAAAAAAAAATCAGTTTCTATCTTCGCCACCCTCCTCGACCCATCCATCCGTCAAAAGTATTCAGTAAGGTGAGTATTGATCGCAAGGAAGAAGTAGAGCAAAGAGGAGTTAGAGTAGAAGAAAAAATAGGGTATGAGGAAGAGGAGGAGGAGGAAAAGAAAGAAAACCAGAGGGAAGAAGAAGAAGAAGAAAGAGAGGAAGAAGACGAGAGGATGCAGCGTTCGGTGCATGGAGGCCGTCTCTGTTCCTGGAACAAAGGCCGAGCGAATTTATTTACTAGATTTTTCTTGGATCATGACCCGATTGGATCTTCGGTGGTTGCGGAATGCGTGTGAACACACGGATGTAAGAGTGAGTAGCAGATACACAATCCTTCCTTCACCCCCCCCTTCTCGTTTTCAGAAGTAACTACTATGAATGGGTGTATATCGTTCATCATGAGTAATTAATGTCAAAACCAATTACGCAGGATGATCATGCGGGGTCAACCATTTTCGCATTGGTTGTGCATCTTTACGACGGATGTACCTCAGGAATCATCACAGTTAGTTGAAGTTACGACGATGCTTGAGCCAGGAAAGCGTCAAGTGAAGGATACAACTTACTTCAATATGTCTATGATCAAAGCCGTTTGATACATTAGATCCATAGAGGTCTTACGTATTATCACGCCAGCTTTAACTTTGAAACATTTAACGAAAAAAAGAGAAAACGGAATGGAAAAAACAAAAAGAAAAGAAAAGAAGATAAAAGAAATAAAAAAAGAGAGAGAGAAAAATCTTGTTTATATCTAGTTGCCATAACAAGGCGTGGGTTTCTTAGATCGAGCGTTAAATAGCGTGAAACCTAGCCGACCCGTGAACGACCCACGCATGGTGCTCTCCCTCGGTCCCCACAGCCGGCAAGGGCCCTCTAGAGACTTGCACTAAATATCTAATACATAGATATTTCCAGCTTAATAGGGGACCATTTGAACCTGTTGTATTAGTCTAAGTGGTTATGTGTGTGTATTTTCACTTGGTCTTTGGATCACGTGTTGGACTCGTGATCGACAGCTATTTCCCTCCTGGAAGAGAGCTCAGAGCTCGTAGGTCCGATCTATGGGTAATGCTATGACCTTGCACACACACACACCCCCAACTCCCCGCCCACGAGAGTTGGAGTAACACCCCTCAGCGCTGCGATACTGATATTATTTCAGCCCCGGGCGAGAGTCGAACCCGGACCTCCGTAGCGTGTGTGTGTGTGTTTGTGTGTGTCCTTGTTTGTTTGTAAAGGTTACTCACCAATGTGAATAAATGTACGCTAAATTAACCACAGAAGAAAAGAAAACTGACGGCGTTAAACACAGAGGAACAATGGGATGTGAGTCTTGTGGCTCTGTTCGCAAGGTTACAAAGGTACACGGTTACGGGGATGGGAAGAAATAGATCCCAAAGACAGAAAGCCAGGCTTTACGGTGGATTCAGATCAGATGCTATGCGAGCCAGGTTAACTACCTCAGTCATGTGACTGTAAGATTTATTCCTGTCTTTTTTTATCAGGGTTGTTGATTTGGTCTGAACAACCCCAACATGAATAGCATAGGAAGCCATTTCACGGCCACGCGACTCGCGTAGATAGTCTAGCTTTCATAGTATCTGATGTGAATCCTGTTTTAAAAGAGGTAACTTGGTCCTACCAGACTTCACTCAACATGACCTCAACTCAACATAGTGTGACGGATATTTCTTGACAATTAAGTCACTAGTCACGTTTTTGATAGCTTTAAATCGAATTCACACTATTTCCATATATGCCAAAGATCAAACATGGTTCGGTTATACCTTCATTTCAATATTTTTCAACTTAGTTCAAACCCTGGATCCTGTCCAGACAATATAATCATAATTTTTTCTCATTTTTATGCTGGAACAAAGGAGTATTTGTGTTGTAGTCCATACATTATACTTATGTATTTCCTATGTCATTACTAGAATTTTGTATACAGTACCTTTGTCACTTGGTGAGCAATGTTTGATTGCGTTAAGCCACGATAATTTCCTTCTTATGTATTTTAACTTTATCCTTTATCTCCATTTTCTACATTTATTTTACTTCCCTACAATCGTCAGTTTGTTTATAAAAAAAATGTCTTAACTTAAGCCTTTTAACCTAGTTTTCTCCAGCCTTTTTATCAACCTCTCTGTCTCTGAATATTTCTAACCTCTTAACTTACTACTGCTTTTACTTCATTTATTAATATTTTTTCTAAAAACTGTTACTTCATTTTATAGTGTTCATAGTATTACCCGTAAAAGAGTAAAGAAATCAGAGTTTTGGAAAAAATGAAAAAAATAATTCATGTAATCTCAGTTTGCAAGATGAAGCTGTGAAAATAAACGTTACTTTCCATATAAGTTTCTATTCATTATTATTATTTATTTATTTGTTCAAAATCACTATGTACTTTACGAAGATCAAAGCATCTACATCCCACCATATGCTATGACGCCAGTCTTGTGCACTTCATCTAATGTTGTCTCTGTAGGGCATTTCCCTGGAGCGCCAATCTAAAGGAAATGTGTCAGTAGTTGCAAGGAAAGAGACTGAGTAAGCACCGTGAAATAGAGATCAAGAAGTAAAAGATCGTCAATATATGCAGGCAAGTCCTCGTGTTTGGCTCAAGTCAACACGAATGCATTACGCGGTAATGGGGGACTTTGATGTCTGTGTAATGAAGTGTGATGGGAACAAAACATTGATCCTAAGTGCCATGGAGGTAGTACAGGAGGAGAACAGGAAAGGAAGGAGAAAGGGAGTGAGGGAGGGAAGTGAGACTTATGGAGCTGTACACAAAATCTAATTATTGATGCAAAATTTGATTTATGGATGAGGCTGGGTTGAAATTAGGAAAAAATAGAGAAACTACCATTGTGTTGATATGACCCATTGCTTTCGTCCGGATGCTCATAACGGATGCAGCAGTATCACAAACAACAATGACAACAACAAAGACAACAGCATCACCAACAACAACGATAATACCAACAGAAGCACAAACAAAAGGTACGGTAGCTGTATTACCAAAACAAAATCAACAACGGTAACAGAAATGCCACCAAAAGCAGAAGCATAAAAGAACAGTTGTACTGAAAGAAACAGCAGCATTTGGAAAAACAGCAGGAGCACCAAAACCGACACTGTCACCGTCACCAACGCCGTCACTAACATTGGTATTAACACCGGCACCAACACCTTCAAAGCCGGCACCAACTTCATTACCAGCAATGGCACCAACACAGGCACGAGCACCGGCACTAATCCGGCGCAAGCACCACAATCGGCACCAACGCCGGCACTAGCACTGGCATCAGGACAGGCACCGAAACCAGCACCAAGACCGGCCCCAACAGTGACATTAACACCGGCATCAATGGTGGCACCAACGCCACCACAAACACCGGTAATAGGACTATTCCCAATGCCGACACAAGGACTGGGACCAGTAACGGCATGAACATCAGCAATTAAACTGCAACCGACAGTAGCACTTACACAATCACCAACCGCAATATCAATAATATGATCAAATAGACCACTGTTACGCAATATCATTCAGTAGAGATGAAGTTGATCACCATGCACTATTGTTTAATAGGAAATGCGATCGCTTACTTCTAAATGCGAAAATTCGATGAAATTGAGACTACGTCTGTTGTAACTATGGAGAGTGCTCAGGGAATTGTATGTTACTTTTGTAGCATCCTTCATGGCTCAGTTGCTAGCGTCTTGGCTTCATTATCATATACGCACAGGTCAGGGTTCGAATCCCTTGGCATTTGTAGCATCCTTCATGGCTCAGTTGCTAGCGTCTTGGTTTCAGTATTATATACGCTCAAGTTAGGGTTCGAATCCCTTGGCATTTGTAGCATCCTTCATGGCTCAGTTGTTAGCGTCTTGGCTTTATTATTATGTACGCACAGGTCGGGGTTCGAATCCCTTGGCATTTGTAGCATCCTTCATGGCTCAGTTGCTAGCGTCTTGGCTTCATTATTATATACGCACAAGTCAGGGTTCGAATCCCTTGGCAGAGCTTCTAAAAATTCAATCTGTATTAAAATACATTACTAATCTATATCTATATATGAATTTATTTATAGATTTATTCACTTATCTGTTTAATAAATTTTCATATATCAATATAATTGTTCTATTTTATTATGTTCCTTTTTGTAGTCAATATAAATATTTTCATTTAATTCCAAGGGCAGACACTGGACAAGATGAATTAGAGTTTGATCGGGAAACCGTTTCTATTTACCCTGACCGATCTTTAATGATTGTGTAGTGAGAGAAATCTCTGAAGAAAATTATCGAGTTATTAAGTATGAGTAGCTTTTTTTTTTTTTTTTTAACAGAAAAGATGCTGTCAGTACTTCCCCACAATTAGTAAAGTAACTCGGAAATCAAGTACACCCGTAGAAAGCAGTTTTACTATTAAAGGAAATGAACGCTACTTAACGGCCTGTTCTGGTAATGAGCAAGGAATTTCCATTTCCCTAATGACAATTGACTCACTGCCATTGAAAATTCCAATTAAGGGGAAGGCCAGAAACTGGAACTGCATAAAAAAGTCCAATCAATGCACTGGAGAATGTAGAACTTCACGCTTCGTGGAATGGTGACGTTCAAGCTGAGGGGAGGAGAGTATGGAAGGGATGCGCGAGTTTGGTACTGAAAGCCCCCAAGGTGGCAATAAGAAGGAAAGGGGCAACCATCAAGAGCAGGAAGAGGAGAAGAAAGACGAGTTGGTGGTAATAGTGGTGGTTATAGTTGTCATTATGGTGTATGTCTTGGTGGAGGCGGTGAAAAGGCAGTAGCGGTGGTCTTGTTAGAGGTGGTGACAAACGTGCTGGTGGTGGGAGTGGAGATGGTGTTGATGGTGATGGTGGTAGTGGTGGTGAAGGAGGAGGAGGAGGAAGACTGGAGGAAGTCTTCAGCAGGTAAAAAAGGAAGATAAGGGAAAAACAACATTGTATTGTGATACATATCACTAAATTATAATAACTTCATCATCGTCATTATCATCATCATCAGCAGCAACATCATCGTCATCATCTCCATCACTATATTCATAATCAGCAGCAAATTCAGCTGCATCAATATCACAATCATCATCATTATCAACATCATCATTATCATCGTCGTCGTTGTCGTCGTCGTAGTCGTCGTCGTCGTAGTCGCCGTCGTCGTCGTCGTCGTCGTCGTCGTCGTCGTCGTCGTCGTCGTCGTCGTCATCATCATCATCATCATCATCATCATCATCATCATCATCATCATCATCATCATCATCATCATCATCATCATCATCATCATCATCATCATCATCATCATCATCATCATCATCATCATCATCATCATCATCATCATCATCATCATCATCATCATCATCATCATCATCATCATCTTCATCACCATCACCATCACCATCATCATCATCATCATCATCATCATCATCATCATCATCATCATCATCATCACAATAATCACCGTTATCGTCGTCATGATTATCGTTATCAGCTGCGTCGTAATTACGAGGGTGAACCAAGCCTTTTGCTCTTCGTGATCAGATTAACTTCCTGCCAAGAGAAGCCTTGATTTATTGTACGTTTGATTGCATTCACCGACTTCATCTTGCTACTCTCCGCGGCCACTCGACATAAAATTGAAGGCGCTTAGCAGTGTTAGTAATTAGTTTATTCCACCTGAACTTTCAAAGTCCCTTCATGTCTAGATTTTTTTTTAATCAACGTCTTGCCTTCACGTGCAGAAGGACAATAAAGGAGCAGTGTATATCGAAACATCACCATCAGTCAAGTATCCAAACACCTCTGAAATGAATAAAGAATTCTGGGATCATTCTTCTAAACAAAGCCGTCAATGTGTATGGCCCTGTTGAAATGAATTAAGGAAATGAGGGCTTACCAGCCTACTTTTATTACTCTTTTTTTAACCTGATATCACAAATATCTTTGCTGGTAACCCGAAACTTAAAACAAAAATCGAAGTTCTTCTAATGCCTACCGATCCATTGGACTTGTAAAACCTGTCACAAGGGATTATCAGTGTCAAAATAAAGATGCATGGTAGCAGGATGAAAAGAGAAAGGAAACCCTTAGTCAACAAAATTCAAGTTTTACCTACATATGTGTATGTGTGTGTGTATATATATTATTATATATATATATATATATATATATATATATGTATATATATATATATATCCACTCGACCACAGACGATCTAAAAGTGTACTAACTCGTAATCTAACTGATTACCGAGATTGGGGAGGTTGCTAACTGCCACCCATATAACCCCCATTTTTTACAGTACACCTAATCGCACCAGTGGGAATGGTAAGGACTAGATCGAATCCCCCTCACGCTTCGCCATCGTAACTATTTGAATAATTCGCTAGTGGACAGCGACATCAATCATACAATCCATGACCGTCGCGCAGAGGATTCGAACCACCGCCTATAGACTCAAGAGAGTCCACAGCACCCGCCTTTAACCACTCGACCACAGACGATCTAAAAGTGTACTAACTCGTAATCTAACTGATTACCGAGATTGGGGAGGTTGCTAACTGCCACCCATATAACCCCCATTTTTTACAGTACACCTAATCGCACCAGTGGGAATGGTAAGGACTAGATCGAATCCCCCTCACGCTTCGCCATCGTAACTATTTGAATAATTCGCTAGTGGACAGCGACATCAATCATACAATCCATGACCGTCGCGCAGAGGATTCGAACCACCGCCTATAGACTCAAGAGAGTCCACAGCACCCGCCTTTAACCACTCGACCACAGACGATCTAAAAGTGTACTAACTCGTAATCTAACTGATTACCGAGATTGGGGAGGTTGCTAACTGCCACCCATATATATATATATATATATATATGTCTATATATATATATACATATATATATGTATATATATATATATATATATATATATATATATGTATATATAACATATATATATATATATATGTATATATATACATATCACTTCTTTATACATAGTCCTCTTTGTATCCGTTCCCAGTTGTATATTTCTCATGAAAAATTTAATCCCTCAAGGCATTCACTTGCTTCTCTCATTCTACAATTTACCTCCACCTCCATTCCCTTCCCTGTCACATGTGGTTCCAAATACCTAAAGTTATTCACTTCCTCCAGCCGCTCTCCCTTTAGATTTACTTCCAATTTAATGCCACACTCTACCCTTGTATATCTCATTACCTTACTTTTACCCACACTTACCTTCAACTTTTCCAGTTGCATATCTTCCTAAACTCTGCCGGTAACTTCGTTAATCCTTCCTCTGATCCCGCTAAAAGCGCAGTGTCGTCAGGAAGCAACAACTGCCTCACTTCTCACTTCTTTCTATTTTTATTAACCATCTCCAGTCCCCTACCCATTATCCTCGCCTTAGCCCCAGGCACCACCCTATCCATTTACACATTAAACAGCCATGACGACATGACACATCCCTGACGCAGCCACACCTTTACCTCGAACCACTTCTGTCACAGGTTATATATACATATATATATACATATATATATATATATATTATATATATATATATATATATATATATGTATATATATATGTTCTTGTGTATGTGTGCGTGTGGGTGGGTGGGTAGTCAATGTGTGTGTTTCTGTGTTTCTGTGTGTATGACAGTGCCTATCAGAGACTCCATACAGGTAGCTTGGTAGCCTTGGAAAAACGATGTGGAAGGGGTATATAAAATAGCAAGTACGGTGGTGGGGTGAGGAATCAAGCTAGGGGGAGCTCTTAAGGAGTCCGCAGAGTCTCCAATTAAACCCCTGTTTGTGTTGTTAGTGGTGTTTTAATTGAAGACACACAATGGCGTGACGTGGCTCGATAAGCCCCTCGTATTGTTTTCAAATGTTTTCATTGACTGAGGAGCGAGGATTCCACTTCTGTGAATTATTGCCTGGCGTGGCTCAGGAAGAAGAGCAGCTTCACACGCAAGGCCACCGCTCCAATCCGCAACGCACCTCGTGTCTTAATTGCTGAGGCAATTGGAATATTTGTTTGTAATTGCTCGTGCAGGTAGATGGTAGTTTGTGGACGTGCTGACACGGACCATTTCTATGCATGGTTCTCCATTGTTTTTTGTATTATGTTATTCATGTATTCATATATTAGTTTGTTTATTCATTTATTTGAATAATTGCTACATTTATTCATTTATGTACTCATGATACAGGAAAGCTGTTAAAAGCAGTCAAGTGTTTTTACGAGAGTAGTAGAGCTGTGTTAGAATTAGAAATGGAGAGAGCGAATGGTTTCAAGTAAAGGTGGGACTTTGGCAGGGATGTGTCATGTTGCCATGGCTGTTCAGTTTATACATGGGATTGGAGGTGGTTAAGGAAAATGGAGAAAATGGGAGATAAGCCAGTTGTTGTTTGCTGACGACACTGTGTTTGTAGCAGGATCAGAGGAGTGATTAAGGAAGTTAGTGACGGAGTTTGGGAAGGTGTACGAAAGAAGGAAGTTGAAGAAAAATGTGGGTAAAAATAAGGTGATGATATGTAGATGGGGTGAGGGTGGCATCAGATTGGAAGTGAGTATCAAGGGAGAGAGGCTGGAGGAAGTGGATAGCTTTAGGTACTTGGGTGCGAATGTGGCGGTAAAGGAAGGAGTGGAGGTGGAGATAGAATGTAGATTAAGAAAGGCAAGTAAATGCCTTGTGTGAATGATATTTTGACGCAGCCCGAAGGAATTTCTCCCCGTCTTCTCTTTTTCTGCACGAGGGGACGGAGAGCGACCTTGCTGTGGATGTGTTGTGTCTTGCTGCATTGCTTCTGACCTAGGGCAGTGGGCGAGATGCAAGGATGACCCGTCATCCAGGAGGAGGCAAGAAAAGAGGGAGTGAGGGTTGGTGAATGGAAGTGGAGTATGTGGGGATGAAATAGGTGAAAGTGTATTTATGCCTTGAGTTTGGCTACCTCCCTGGCAAGGGGAAAAAAGCCCTTGGTATATGTATGTATGTATGATGCAGTTATTATATATTACACATTTATTCATTTACTTTTCCATTTGTTTATTTATTACTGTTATTCATGTACCTGGGTAGCCAATGAAACCAAATCAACAATGCAAAATACTATATTAATCACAATGTGATAAAGGACGACAAAAACAAGCGTACGGTCG
>NC_134809.1:33745395-33755395 GCF_046742065.1 Oratosquilla oratoria | reverse complement strand
AGAGATCCTGTAGACGCCTTTAGAGGATTTTATCTCCTCTTTTTGAGGAAGAGGGGCGCAACCTTTTATGTTTTGCTAGAGAACTCAAGGTCTAAATCAGTCGATCTTAAAATTTTGACCAAGACCTCCCCCTCTCTATTTTGTAATAAACCCCATTCTCCACACCAGATATACTGAATAAGTAAATAGATAATTAGATAATGATATAGATAATGAATATATGAATAACTAGATAAATCAGTCTATAGGTAAATGAATATATATGTACATTTCTATACCTATGTACATATACATATATATACATATACATTTATATATAAACATATATATATATGTATATATATATACATATACGTGATGCTAATAAGAACACGGGTACGTGTGTTCACTTATGCAAAGTAGACCACTTGGAAAAAGAAACTAACGAAGCAGAGCGCTTTCGTATGTTACATCTTCAGTGCAACAAGTACCACTGAAGATGTAATATACGAAAGCGCTCTGCTTCGTTAGTTTCTTTTTTCCAAGTGGTCTACTTTGCATATATATATATATATATAGATATATATATATATGTACATATATATATATATATATATATATAAGATAGATGTATAAATAGGTAGACAGATACATACAGTAGATTGTTATTGAAACTTAAGAGTAATAAAGCAATCGTGCTGAAATATATATCTATTTTTCTGGTCCTTTGTTCGATTCCATAAACATGAGAAAAATTTCTTCCAATGTATCTGAGCATTCTAAAAACCATTCCTAGGCTGTTTACAAGTATTAGACTTCTATGTGACGAAATGGTGTTGCTCCTTAGTCGAGATGTGAAGGTAGAGGCGAGAAGGGGCCCAGCTGAAATGGAAGAAATGTCAGGAAAAAGTTATTGATATGTTGTTGTCAATAACCAGCGTCTTCTGTCCTTGGGAACAAAATTGCTCCGAAAGGAGTGAGTCACAGAGGAGGTAAAGGTGAATTTGAAGGAGGGTGGCAGAAAGAACGTACATGAGAAAATAGTGGGCAGTATTCTTTTGTGAGTGGAAATTAATCATCGATCATAAATGAGTGTTTCGTGACTTTGGTGCCACTAAAATCCCTGAAATGTCGATGTCATACTAGGTGAAGGAGAGAAGTGATAACAGAATAGGGAAGGAAAGGAAATTAATCATCGATCATAAATGAGTGTTTCGTGACTCTGGTGCCACTAAAATCCCTGAGATGTCGATGTCATACTAGGTGAAGGAGAGAAGTGATAATAGAATAGGGAAGGAGAGGGAGAGTGGTGTGGAAGGATTATAAAATGATTTATGTAGCTCCACAGTTCACCAGTTATGTAAAAAACAACTTCCAACACGACTACTGCTGCTACAGCTGAGTTTCCTGCTGCTGCTAGTGTTGTTGTTGTTGTTGTTGCTACCATCAATGTTGTTCTTATACATACATACAAATACCAAAGGCTTTTTCCCCCCTTACACGGGGGTAGCCAAAAAGAAAAAGGCATAGAAACCACTCCCACCCATTCCATTTCCTATGTATTCCACTCCCCTCCACCCTCCTCCCTCCTTCTTATTGTTCCTCCCTCTTGTTCTTATACCACCAATAATACTACCATCAACAATAGGAACGCCATTAATACCAACATCATCAACGCTTATGAATGGTGATCAAGATTCATTGGAAAATAAATGCTCATTGTTTAAATGTTTTCCAATACATTCTTTCTGCTCCCTCCTCAGGTTCTTTCTTTATCACAAATTTGGCGCGACGTTATCACCAAAAATAAAGGTGTAGGCTTTATCAGCGATGAAATACAATCTACCATCATCACCTCTTTCACCACCACCTCCATCACCACCATCTCTACCATCACCACTACTGTCACCATTATCTACATCTTCACCAACACTAACACCACCACTGTTACCTCCACTACAATCACCACCACCACCACTTCCACCAGCACTTCTATCATCACCACTTCTACTATTACCACCTATGCCATCACCATTTCTACCACGTGTATGTCTGTGTGTGTGTGTGTGTGATTCACCATGGTCAGAGATCACGTGTTAGACCCGTGATCTATTGCTATACCCCTCCCGGATGAGAGTTCAGTGTACATACATGATCCGATTTATGAGGAATGCTGTGACCTTGCACACACGTACACCTGACTCGATGCTCACCAGAGTTGGAGTGCCGGCTTGGATTGCAGCGATGCTGAAAATCTTCAGCCCTAGGAGGGACTCGAATTCGGATCGCTGAATTAGCGGCCACCGTCGGATGTGTGTGTGTGTGTGTAATTCACCATTGTCTTGGATCACGTGTTGAACTCGCGATCGACAACTACTACCTTCCCGGGTGAGAGCTCAGAGCTCATGTATGACCAATCTATGGGTAATGCTGTGACCTGACACATACACACACAGACAGACACACACACACACACACACACACACACACACACACACACACACACACACACACACACACACACACACACACACACACACACACACACACACACACACACAACTCCCCGCACCCGAGAGTTGGAGTAACGGCTCGCAGGGCAGTGATACTGAAATTATTTCAGCCCTGGGCGGGTTTCGAACTAGGACCGCTGGATTAGCAATTGCGAACGCTACCACTGCGCCGTCGAGCAGTATGTGTATGTGTGAGTGTTTGTATATATGTGTGCGTTTTGGGGGTTAGTCGTAGTGCTTTCTCTTTTTTCCACAACAGTTTGGTCATGAATGGTAGTGATTATATGGTATGGAGTAAAAGGACTGAAAGTTAAGAATAACGCTTATAGGGGAGGCAACTGTATAAAAAACAAATAAGGAAGCGGCAGTTTGGATAGCCCTCTTAGATGGGCCAAGATGAGGTGGGCCGTCTTTGCTGCAGGTTGAGACGAAGACATACCACTAGATGGAATCTAGAGACATGGACTGAAGGAGTGGTGGCCGTGGTAAGACGAATGGTTGGTTGGAGGAATACATTAGAATATGGATTTCGAAGATAGTGAGGTGTTTTACCAGGGAAACTAAGAAAAAACAAAATAGAATGTTCAAGTAAAGAGATACACAATATCATTTTGAATCATAATATGTTCTTACGCCTTTAGTAAATTGGGACTTAGAAAGCGATAACAGATATCGTTAGAGGATATAGGTCGTTGATAAGGGATGTTCAGCGTCGCTTGAATGAGTCTCTGAATGTCATGATCGTCACAATGAGCCAAGGAACAAGCCTAATTCCTACTATCATTTGGCATTTATTACAGACAAACAAGTAGGATTACTTGTTACATGTTTTGTGGCTGTTATCGGGACAAAGAAGGGGTTTGTGTGCTATTACTGGAAATTAGTAGCTTTAGATCAATACTAACTGTCCAAGTACCACTACACTATTAAGTGATAACTCTGAATAGATTCCCCCAATCATCCAAGCAACATAGGTGTGCACAGAAGGCAAGTTTGACAAGAATCATAAACAAGAATCATAAACAACTTTTTTTTTCTTACCCCTGGATAAAAATGTGAATAAAATTCGTACCATGTACCCTAAAACCCGGAATTAAAACCAGTAGCAATGTTGCAATACCATCCTATTATCATATTCCCTAAGTACTGCACCTACATCAATCATACGACACAATACAAGGAGGATTTAAGCTACGCCTTTCCTCCGTGAAGCACCTGCAGCTGCTTAGCTTTGTAGAGTAAAGGGGTGTTCCTTCAACTAAATAAAATCAAAGTTAAGGAGATAGAATAATCATACAAGTGACGCGGATATCAACAACGGATGTTGATGCCAACCTGAGATAAAAGGCACTCAGGAACATTCACAATTTCCACAGATATTTCTTTTGAATAGCAATGGAAATATTTCATACTTCCCTCTAATTTATATGCTATTTATCTATTAATTTATTCACATAATCATTAACTAAATTAATCATTCATTGATCAGTTCATTCACCCTTTTACATTTCTATATATTTATCTATTCAATTATACATATCTATCTATTCATATATTTATGTATGTATATAATACATATATATATATATAATATATATATATTAATATATGTATATATATATATGTATGTATATATCTATCATAATAAAGTAGTAGCCTCTGTCTGTCTGTCTGTCTGCTTGTTTGATCGCGAACTACTCCTAGGATTTTGCAGATAGACCCCCATAACCATATATATTCTGATACCCTACCCCTCCAGGTACTTGGATAGCTATATTTCATTTAAAAAAAAAAGAACAATATTTTGATTAGGGTTAAGGTAAAATAATATAAAAAATATAACACGCACTATACTAGGGAGCAGAATTAAACTAATGATTTACTTAAAAAGACACAATAATCCGACATTTCCAACAAGACAAAAGGAATTTATTTATAGCAGAAGCTCTCATAATTCGAGAACAGCATCCTTATGTTAACCAACAAAACATTGACAAAAAACACACATTAAAATGATTTACAGATGAACGTTAAGTCACCGAACGGAGCGTCCTTCTCCAGTGAGAATCACCGCATAAACAACAACATATTAAGCATTTATAAATCTTCATTGCAGAGCAGTCTTGATGATGCGTAGTGTATACTTGAAACGTCTACATCAAATATGGAGGGCTCCTTGAGACTGATCAGTAAGGAGCTTTCTGGTGTATTCAACAGAATATACATTCCAAAAAAGCTGCTACCAAATTATTCATACATTAAATCATATCCTTATGCATATACATATATTCCTTTGGTAGTCCTCCATAGACAAAGATGACAACTTTATCCCCTATAAGAGGAAAAGGAAACCTACGCAAAGAGGAAATTTAAGTGCAAAAGAGCCCATGCACTCCAGTAACTGTACACACTTGGCCACAACAACTGGTATCCAATGGCAAGGGAGGCTCTTTGTCAATCAGAAGTTGTAAGTGTAGTGCAATGCCAGAGCTCCGCTCAATGGTTAGAACCCGTCGACACTGTGGTACGCCAAGGGCCGGGGAAGGCAGTTATACCTTTCATTCCACCACAGGTTTACCTATCTCTTCACTAATTAGTATAGTCACCCTTTCTCTCCCTTGTCCTCTCTTCACTCCTGACACCCTCCCAACTATACTCAAAAACTCAAACTCGCCCTTCCCTTTCAACTTAGTTTCACTCAATGCCAACACAACCATCTTTCATCTCACAAATATACTGCCTAACTCTTCCCTTTTACTCTCATCTGTATCACATCCACGCACATTAAATGACCCAAATCTTAGGGTTCTGGTTGGAAAACTCACAGACCCTCTTATGCCTTTGCTTTTTTCTTTAAGAATGTCCCCTTTGGGGCTACAGATAGTAGGATGCCTAGTCCTATCCCCGTCCCGTTTTTGTCGCCTTTTTACGACCAAAGTGGGAATACTCGTTGGCCGTATTCTTCTCCCCTACCAAATAATTCGACGAAAATAAATGAATATTCAGAGAAAGAGTACAGGACAGTATTAAGAGTGGAGGGGCATAATAACGGAGGGACAGTTGCAGTATAGTAAAGTATCATCATTTATGTATGAATAAAAAATTCCTCTATCACAGACAAAATAATGTGTGGCTCTGGTCCGTAGGGGCACCCCATATAGACCCTAAAGTATTAGCTACATGCACCTGAGCAGCTTCTAACACCACAATAACATAGAGCCAATACTACAGACGTAGTATATATATATATATATATATATATATATATGTATATATATATATATGAGTATATAAACATACTTGTACATATACATACGGTATAAATATACTTGTGCATGTCTATATACCGGTAGGTGTTATGATAAAAATTTCCTTAAGAAATCTTCAACAGTGACGCATACAAACCAGCTAAGTGTAGTATGCCGTCCCTTGCAAAAACAACTCAGATTGATGCATGGCCCTGTATACAAGATCATGCATGTGGCTTCGGCGCTGCTTAGTTAAGCAGTGAATAGGGATAAAATGGAGTGATGCATAATATGGTAGCTATTGTTAAGAATAATCCAGGTACGATATTGCCCCTCCAATATGCATACGGTTGACGAAGAATATGTGAATATACAGTTAAACCAGTACAGGATGTTGATTGCATAATCATTGTGTAGTCAATACTCTAGGGATTTTAGTGATACCCCTATAGGCCAGAGTCATGCAACATTATTTAATGATTGACGGTTATCACTACAAGAAGAATGCTGATCACTTATATCTATTATCCCTCCTTTTCCTACCCTGCTTAAATCTCTTTTTATCATCTCAATGATTCTGCCTCATAGACGCGATATTAACCCCAAGGACAGAGACGCTGACTATTAACGATGAAGTATATGCTTACCCAGTCGAGGGAATAGGGACACGTTCTATGTTCATTATACAGGGCCCTATATTGAAAAATAACGACACTGGAAACGACAATAATTGCTATAATGCAATATGATACCCCGAGGATATTATGGATTATTTCTTTTAAGATGGTGTTCCGACTTCTGGGACAAAGAAGAAGTTGGACTCGGAATCGTCATTAAAACTTGAAAAGCTGTCAGACCGGTGGTTTTTGTCCAGTCGAAGGTATTAATCCCTCCCAGAAGCGCCGGACAAGGCTATCGCCTCTCATGATGGATCACAATCGACCCTGTTCCCATATGATTTAGTTCCTTGACTTTGAAAGAGGAACAGTAGGACCTTCAAGGGAACCGAGGAAGGGTACAGAAGTGTTTGGGAGATATTATTACATTGTATTTCGATCAAAGTATGAAGAAGCTATAAAGAGTTCTCATTATACTAATAATAGTTAATTCCTTCAGTATCTCGTAGAATTTTTCTTTTATTATTCTGACCCCAGACTCTTTTATTTAAGTGTGTGTGTGTGTGTGTGTGTGTGTGTGTGTGTGTGTGTGTGTGTGTGTGTGTGTGTGTGTGCGTGTGTGCGTGTGTGTGACCCCCTCAATGTTGAAACAGTTAAGTTTTTCTTTCTTGTGATGTAATTAACTCTTGGCTTTAAGGAGGGTCTCTTTAACATGAATAAAATCGTCTAGTTGGGCCTACGTGCTATGAAAGGTTTACATCCTTATGTGAGGCGATTTCATTCAGGTCAGTGATACCTTTTCAAAATGTACAGGTCAAGCCTGTCCCTTTTCCATCCCCTCCCTTTTTTTTATTTTTATTGACATAAATGATTGTTTTTGGCAAGCGACAAGCGATTATTCTGTAAGGGATTCAGCCCCAGTTTTAAAGCAGGGATTCCCAAAATGTTCCTCATGTATATGTTCATCTCATGGGTATCATATCGTCCCTAATTGTTGTGTGGCCATTAGCTTTTGGTTTGTATCCCCATTTGTGAAACTGTACTCTTCTTTTTCATTGGTTCTAGGTTGAGAACCAGGTTTAAAGAGAGGTTGATATGGGTGGAACATTGTCAGCGAGAAGTAATTTTTTCAGACCCGGTTATAGCTAAGGCGTAGGAAGGAAACAAAGTTTGAGCAATATGTTTTCTGTGTTGAGGAACTGGAGTGATTGATTTTTGTTATACAGCACGTGACTAGGATGTGATGCAAGAAGTGGCAAAGAGTAGAGGACGCGAACTGGCAAGAACGTAGGTGGGATACAATTAGGGATTCCATTGATATGCATATAAGCAGGAGATCTTTTGGTCTATGACATCAAATGGTAGAAGAAAAATGTTCTACGGATGTTGAATTGATTGTTTTAAACTATGGCGTGTAATAATTCCTCCTCTTTGAAACTTACCCCATTCGTTGACTTCGCGCCTAGGAAGATTATTTCTCCCCCACCTTTTGACATGGACGACACGACACGCAAGACACAATGTGTATACTCGAGAAGTGGTACTAGACACGACACGCTAGAGGTGCGACAGGTAAGACAGGGTGTTATTAGTGGAAGCTCCAATGGGCATTCTCGCTCGCGTGTCCTCGCTCCATTTTTCAGGACCTGAGTGTCGATACCATCAAAGCTTTCATACTCTCGGCGTGTAGGCCTCAGGAGAGCCCCGTCCTCCACCGCTACTTTATGTTTGCTGTGTACTCCTCCAAGGCGTTTCTTCTTGCTTTATATTCGCCGACGAAATCACTCAAGGTATAAATCTTTAGCGGAACTATGCTGTCATTATTGGGTTTATTAATACATTTTTATCTCCATTTATAAACCCTACAATGGTTATTTATTTTTTCTATGTAAGAAACGACTTGTAATTGAAGATGTTCAACTTAATGAGATTGTTCATTAATGGAATGTTCACATATTATTTATACCACATCAGCTAACAAACCTGAATATCAATCGCTGTAGTGGAATTTTATACTGAAGCCCATTTTACAACGGAGAATATCATGAACCAGTCAGTTATTTGTCGACTTTCCTGTAAACAAAATCGTGCAATAGAAAATTAACGAATGCTCCGCAACATTTAAATATGATTTAATGCTAACACATATTTGCTTTATCGGGTGAGCACACAGTGAGACTGAGTGTATGAATTTTTGTGTATAAATGTATACATGTGTGTATGTATACATACGTTTGTATGTTAAGTCATTATCACTTGTCACGTGCTAGCAAAAGTTCGAGTCCTTAGATATTCCATGTTTCAATTTCTGCATGTATGCCTCCTAGAGCATCTCGATGTTGAAGGCTTAGAATTAAAGCGAATTATGGATAAATGTATATATACATACATACATATATATATATATATATATATATATATATATATATATATATATACATATATTGTTAGGCTGTAGTCTTGCCCCACATTGGGCAGCCAAATATTAGGCTGGTTGAAGGCAAGCTCTGATAGAGAGAGTGTTGATTGTATTTAGCAAATAATTTGGGCACTGATGTTATGTGGCCCGCTCTAAGGGCGAGGAGAGGGGGAGGGGACGAGACAGCGAGGGAGGTGGTGACTTGTGTATTTCAATTCGTATCACAAGGTGATCTGCTTGCGGGGTAAAGGGGAAGAGGTGAGAAAGCAAGGAATCAGCTAGCCAAACTCACAGCGTGATGCTCCGAGGCGAACTGAATCTTCGGCGTTCGTCCGGTCTCTATATACATGGGTAGGTCATGACCTGTGCTCCTAATTGGCGTAAAGTCAACTTGTGATGTTTGGGAAGTTGGACGCAAAACGTTCTTACGCTGCTCACGAAGACAGAGGGTATGGGGAGCTGGTACCGCACGTGAGTGTCTCAAAGATTTCAGTGTTAATCACGTGGTCAGGCGAGGCCCTGTTTGAGCCATCGATGGGACTGATGCTGGTACTACACGTGAATTCCTAAAGGAGGCATTGTTCCACCCGTGAACATCAAGGAAGCTTTGGTCGAATCACGCGGTCAAGAGCGCGTGATTCACGTGGCCAGGCCCATGAGCGATTCCCTTGGGAGCCTACTGGGTCAAATATCGTGGGACGACAAGAGAAAAGGTGAAGACGGGAGGAGTGATGAGGACCGAAGAGTGAGGATTAGAAGTGAGGGTAATTTCCTAGTATATATATATTATATATATTTATGTATATATATATATATATATATATATATATATATATATATATATATATATATGTGTGTGTGTGTGTGTGTGTATATGTGTGTGTATGTGTGTGTGTGTGTGTGTGTGTGTGTGTGTGTGTGTGTGTGTGTGTGTGTGTGTGTACACGGATCGTAGATATTCCAAAATTTTTATGATAAGTAACTATTTCCTTCTAGCACCCTAAATATTCTTGGAATGCACAACTGAATGCAGAAATATGTAAGTTCTTAATGGTCACACAATTATATACCGTAATAGCACTTACACTTATATATATATATATATATATATATATATATATATATATATATATATATATATATATATACATATATATATATACACATATATACATATATATATATATATATATATATATATATATATATATATATGCACGTGTG
>NC_134809.1:33737895-33740395 GCF_046742065.1 Oratosquilla oratoria | reverse complement strand
AGAAAGCGGCTGAGTTAAATAGTATCCGATCCCAAACTATGTATGCATGTAGAATTGAACCCCTATATTGTTCACGGTTCGCTTCCTTTAACCCTATTTGGTACTGCACCCATCTCTTTTGTTCCCATAGACTTCTGAAACTCGGGATAATTTCTTGTAGATTATATGGTGGGCTATCTATACCTGCTTAGATTAAAGGGTCCTGTGCATCTTAAGGGTACTTGGGAACGTAATGGAAGGGATGAGATATCCCCCGATCTTTCGACTATAACTGCTATCTTGTTACCCTTGATGGCTTTAGAAATGATGACTTATTACGTAATAAAAACGAATGAAGACAAACAAAATTTTCGCTTCGTTTACTATCTCAAGTACTCATCGACTGCTTACCTTGTTCATCTATTGCAAAGTTCACGAGTTAGTGTGTGGCAGATTGTTCACGATGTTTTTCTCTTCTTTGTATCGTTAGTGTCGATTATAAGGTGTGAGTTTGAACGCAGCAAAACACACCGAGAGGTTTTATGGCGTTTGGAACAGTTATATGGTTTGCCCTATAAGGAATAAGCTTAGTGCGAGTTGAAGGGGGAAAACTACATCTTCAGTCTAGATAGTTGAGCGACCGCTCCATCAAATGCACAGCGTCATTTGCAGTTAGACTTAATACAGACTTTGAAGTATGTCATCAGACCAAAGAAAAACTGAGAGGTATTATCTTAAGAATGAATAAAACAATGAGACCACACAAAAGAAGAAACGATTTTTTTTTACTAGAATCACTTTTATTGAACAAAATTTAGTATCTTGGTTTGATAATTTGTTTTGCAAACCAGCTGAAGACAACTTTGAAGGAAATTCCTGATATCCTTTTAAAATCAGGTTTGATTCTTTCTCTTTTTATTGTTTTTATACTATTGACGCTAATCTGACCAACAGGCAATATTAACCAGGTAAAGGAAATAAATGTATTCTAAATACATGTAAATGTATTCTAAATGTATGTAAATGTATTCTAAATGAAAGGGAAATAAATGTATTCTAAATACATGTAAATGTATTCTAAATGTATGTAAATGTATTCTAAATGAAAGGGAAATAAATGTATTCTAAATGAAAGGGAAATAAATGTATTCTAAATGATTCTTTATAGCGTCATTCAACTCACATGTCCGATCTGCTTGCCACCAGGAAATTTCATTTAGTTGAATAATCCACACCCAAAGAGACGAGGTCAAACATTTATCACTATTACCATTATTTACTGATGTTCAATGGCCGCGTGGCTTAAAGCGCTACTACTTGGGCAAGAAGTCAGGAGTGGAGACATGCGAGGTTGCTAGAAACGCGAATTCGCAGGAAGGGCAAACTACAGTGTCTACAAAAACACTCTCTAATATCACGATGTCAGGATACCTAAACTTATTAAGATATATTCATAAACATGTTACGAACCGATTCTCAAACAAAAATTATTTAAAATTTTCAGGTGATTAGATATCTTTGACCTGAAAACCACAGGAGTGCAAGGAAATGTTAAAAATGGCTGACACCCCACAGGACGCAGCTGATGTGTATGGGAATTTGCAAGAACTGACTGTGTTCTGACCATGCAACGTGCTTTCAGATTCAAGTATTGTGTAATTCTACCAACAACCAAGTCCATTCGGAAATGCTACATCGATTTTATTCGGAGAAAACCACATTCTGGCCGATCATCAGTCTCAGAGGAAGTTGTTGATCGAGTTAGTAGAAGATTCATGCGTAGCCCCAAAAAGTCTATACGAAGAGCTAGCTGAGAGTTACACTCCCTCAAAATTAGTTTGAAAGATCCTATACAAACGCCTTAAGTTCCACCCTTACAAGCTGCAATTAGTTCAAAAACTACACTCACAAGATAATACTATATAATTTGAATTTTGTGAGAATATCCAGCATTTAATGGGAGATAATAATATGCTATAAAAATCATTTTCATTAACTAGGCGACATTTTACGTGAAAGGCAAAATCAATAGGTATAAAGCACGGGTTTGGGGGCTTAAAAATCCGTATGCCACCCAGTATATTGAGCGAGACTCATCAAAAGTTAATGTGGTTTGTGCCGTATCAGAGCGGACAGTGTATGGCCCTTTTTGTTTGAGGGAGGAACTGTTACTGGTCAAAGTTACCAGATGTTAACCTATTGGATGTTTCCACTACTAGCTGCTGAGGGTGATGACTACCTCTTCCAACAAGATGGTGCTCCCCCATACTGGCATCTCGCTGTCAGGAGATTTCTCATTGAGCACCTCCCAAACGGATGTATTGGTCGTGCTAGACGAGATGATCATGTGTTCTGCACGTGTCCCGCGAGTTCATCAGACCTAACTGTTCTATGATTTCTCTCTTTGGGGGTACGTGAAGAGCAAAGTTTACGTACCACCACTACCTGCAACCCTGGAGGAGTTGAAAAATTCGATCAATGAGGCAATTCACATTATAATTCCAGATATGCTGCAGAGGGT
>NC_134809.1:33725395-33732895 GCF_046742065.1 Oratosquilla oratoria | reverse complement strand
GTGAGCAACGAAGGGTACCTGGAACTTAGTCCAGTAAAACAGACGTGAGAGAAAACCATTGTTCCGTGAAATCTCCAAAACGCGTCAACTCCAGCAACTTCATTTGCAGGTGCAGCCCTGAGGAGCTGACACTCGGTCTACTGACTGAGCCTAGGATCTCGCTCAGTCAAATTTGACTGTATTTCATTCTCATTTTCATATAAGAAAGATGGCAACTGATAACTTGTCCATTAGTCTGACCTCATACGCTGGTCATACAGAAACAGCACCACAGTAAAACAATACAGTCAATTTTTTTTTTTTTCTTTTTTTTTTTTTATTTTTTTTCTTTTTTAGAGATCTATGGGAGGGCACGTGGACTGTTGCTGGCTAATGATGAGTTCTTGGTCTACCACCATGGACTGAAATCTATTGTCTCCAAATTTGCTGACACAAAACTGTGCGGAATGGCAAATGATCACTTAAACCAATTATTCAGCAATCGCCTGAAAAATGACTAACGAAATGTAAATGTAAGATTATGCACATGGGTAAAAACTGCAATAAGTACGATTACAAGTTATTTAGAAATTCGTTAACAAACGTGGATAGTGAAAAGAATCTCGGCGTAATTATCAGTAATGATCTTAGATCATCTAAGTAGTGTGATTCCGCCTCAGAGAAAGGGAATAAGATGGTAATGGACATGGAACTGCCTAGTGTAGGTCTTATGGTCTCTTGTAGTCTCCATCATTTTTATGTTCTTATTTGATACAGGTCTTTAAGATTCTAAAGGGAACTGAGAGCATCAAAAGTAACGAGATTTTCACACCGAATGCAAATCAGACCAGAAATAATGGTCTCAAACTGTCAGGAAGTAGGTTTAATTTGGAAGTGGGTAGAAACAACTTCGCCAACCGTATAGTAAAAGAATAGAATATACTTCCTGCAGAGGCAGTGCAATGTAGTACTGTTCGATGTTTTAAGATTCATTTAGATAAACACCTCAGCAATATGCTGTGATACCTGTCATTTATCTTATTTTATTGATTTATTTATGATAATTTATTTATTATTATCTTTTAATTTTTATTGTTTATTATAAATTAATTGTTTGGTTATTATTTATCATTATTCATTTATTTTATTGATTGATTTTTTTTTTTTTTTTTTTTTTTTTTTTTACATCCAACCTAATTATGGACCAGGCCCCTGTCGGCATGATTTTCTTTGGTAATCTTTTGTAATGATCGTCGTCGTCGTCGTTGTCGTCATCGATATCATCATAGTCGTCGTCTTCGTCGTCGTCGTCATCATAGTCATCATCGACATCACCATCACGATCACCACAAACACAAACACCATCACCACCATCATCATAAACCTCAAAGTAGGATCTTCGGTGATATCAAGCTACATTTGCACATGGAGCCCTTAAGTTACCCAGTATATATTTTTTCATTCACCATAGGCTCATTTTGACTGGTATACAACACTTCTCATTGTGATTTTTTTTTATTATTATTTAGACTCGTGATATATTACTTCGATTACGTAAGACCTACCCATCGAACCTTTGTTTATATTCATTAGGCAACCCCTCACGTTCTGGACAGATTTTGTAATTTGAACTACGCCGTTGCCTTAAATATCATTCTAGTTTACCTCCAATAATTAATATATTTTCATCAGTGACTCGCACTATCATCATACATGAATTCCTTTATTGTGTGTTTGCGTATGACATTATGCCTTGCTTTTCGTTGTTTTATTCGTTATTTTTTTTTTGTGCATATAGATGTCCCTAGGAAGATACAGAGGGCTTTTACTATACCTGTTTTCTTAGATCAGTGTTGTAACTGCAGTTTTTTTAAGGATTATGTGTGTGTGTATGTGTGTGTGTATGTGTGTGTGTGTGTGTGTGTGTGTGTGTGTGTGTGTGTGTGTGTGTGTGTGTGTGTGTGTGTGTGTGTGTGTGTGTGTGTGTGTGTGTGTGTGTGTGTGTGTGTGTGTGTTGGTGTTTACCTAATTACAGGTAAAAGCTACCCTCGTGTGGTACTTATATTTCCATCTGTCAAGTTTGTTTATGTTTGCGTTGTCTGGTTGTTTTATGTTTGCTGATGCTGTTTTGTTTATTCTATCTGATTGTGTAATTTCTTTTTCCATTTTCCACAAATTAATGTTTTTGTGTGGTTTGTGTGTGTGTGTGTGTGTGTGTGTGTGTGTGTGTGTGTGTGTGTGTGTGTGTGTGTGTGTGTGTGTGTGTGTGTGTGTGTGTGTGTGTGTGTGTGTGTGTGTGTGTGTGTGTGTGTGCTTGTTTCTTTCTGTCTGTGTATGTGTGTCTGTCTTTGTTGCTATCTGTATCTGTTTTATTTTTTCGCTTTCTCTCTTTGTCTGTCTGTCTGTCTCCCTATGTGTGTGTGTATGAGTGAGTGGATGAGTTAGTGAATGAGGGAATGACTGGGAGATATAGAAATAGAGGAAGATTCAAATTCATGTGCGACGCTGACATCGAGACGCAGAGCAAGTAATATATCCAAGACACCGTTGAACATATACACAAATTTGTTTATACATGCTCATCAAATGTAGAAAAATTACTTTTCTTATACACATACAGATTGTATATCACATAACTTTAGAAGTTGGCTCGGTATATTTTTCTATATAACAATATGGCACATTAATAGCAGAATTTCTTCGAAATCCGATTCCTAACTTGAATATTCGAGATCAATTCCTGTTTGGAGACTGACTATTAGTTTGATCCTTCGCGCGTACAAGTTAAACCGGGCGTTCGATAGGATTAGTCGCTTTTCTGACTTGAGTAATTATTCAGAATATTAGATGAATTGGTTCAGATTGCATTTAGAGATTAAGAATAGTTGGGCAAATGCGTTTGGATGTTGTATCCATACTATTGGTGACGCAGAATATGTTATGATATGTGTTTCTTATCCATTTTCTATTTTTCTTTATTATAACATATATGAGATAGAACGAGGCAGGTAAGCGGGAAGTGTATAGACGCTTTAAGTTGTGATCCAACCCGAATGCACCTGCAACGTAGACAGGAAAAGGAGAAGAAAATAACAGAGAAAATGGAGAAATAATAAGTAAAGAAATAGAAGTAAGCAAGACAATATTGTGACTAACAGGATAAAACGAGATGACCACGAATAAACCATAGAATATGGATTTATGTCACATAAAACATAACACATAAATACCTGGAACGGTTAGTCATTAAATTCCTTCTTTGTTAGCGTCTGATTTAAACATGGAAATGCTACTTGCTGTGTAGCTATTATTATCCATGTAAATCTACAGATGAGCAAAAGTGGGCAGGAAACACCCCACGTCCTATCAACTGGAAAAACTGGCCATTTGACGCAAGCCTCGTACTTCTGCAGAGCACTAAGCTCAGAACATAATCGTATTACAGATGGGTAGGATTTGACCGTATTTTCTCTTGTATATATAACATACTGACATTACGTCGATGACCAGGATCACACAATACCTCACCGAAAAACCAAGATCAATTAGCCGCAAGTAAGTTTAGGTAGTGCTGACCAGACAAGATCGTAATAATAAAATGTGGAAAAATAAAACAGCGAAAACGGTTTGAAATGAAAACAATACCCTATAAGCCTCCTTTTTAAATGACCAACTTAGAACAGTAGAATCAGCTACGGACAAAATGATTCAAGTATCAACTTAGAGTTAAACGTGGTCACTAAGATTTCAAGTTCATCACATTATTGCTATATTGAACATTTCGGAAAGAGGTCGAAGTGCAAAACACAGGCTCATAGATTTAGACGTGTTTACATGTTCCAATCAGCACACCATCCGGAGGCACGGGGAAGATAAACATTCTAACAACGCAGCATAATGAATTTGAAACATAGGAATAGTTGTGAACAGTCATGTTATCAGCCTAACCGAACAGAGTGTTCTCACGGTGGTATTCTTAAAAAAAATCTTTCCTTATATAAATCTTATATAAATCGTTGGAAGGGAAAGATTTATATAAGGAAAGATTTTTTTTTTAAGAATACCACCGTAAGATTCTTACGGTAGTATTTAAAAAATATATATATTTCCTTATGTAAATCTTTCAGTTCCAAGGATTTATATAAGATTTATTTAAGGAAAGATTTTTTTTAAAAGAATACTACTATGACTTATATGGATCAGGTCGCTAGTGTCGATGTTGAACAAGAATAACCCAGTAACACTAATATGAGGAGCCTCAGAGCGAACACTGTATAAGTAATTGTATCTGCCATTCACATGAACGTCTCAGGAATTTAATCCGAATCAATAGAACACTGCCGCCTACTCCAATCCAACAAAGCGTCTACTGTAGACCATCGTGGTTAACACGGTCAAACGCGACAGACAGGTCGAATTGGATAACTCTCCCCCCATGACCGCGAATAAGCTGGATCATGTGAAAATTTGTTAGAAGAGCGTCAGTTGTGCCCAGTTTTTTCTTACAAGCGAACTGGACGGACGGAACCTGACAAGAAGACTTAAGAAAGCGATTGAGCCGAGTGGAGATCAGCTGCTCATAAATCTTAAGAGAGAACAGGAGTGATAGAAATCGAGAGATAGAAGCATTTGGTGAAGGGGAATCTTTGGGTATGGGTGTAATATAGTCGAGAACAAAATATATTACTTTTGTACTCGCATTGTCAAATGTTCCTGACAATAGTTCTCATGGTTCTGTTTTTAGTTTGTTAATCTCATGGGATTAAGGTGTTGTTTTGTCATCCATAACTTAAGTGCGAAAAATGCCTAACACTTCATATACAATTCGCACTATCCATATAAATCTACCAATCTTTATTAATTTGCTCTGAAAAGGCACAAAGGCCGTATCCTACCCAGACACTTATTACCTGTAGTAAATATCAGCACGAACAATTCAGAATCATTGCGTTTAAATCCTTTCCTAGCACGCCTGCACTTTTCACTTTCATTCTACGAGCACAAGATTGGAGGAGACTTCAAAAGACCATAAAGCCTACACTAGGCAGTTCCATGTCCCTTAACACCTTTCATCCGTATCCATAAATTTATACAATCTTCTCCGAAAACAACCAATAGTTTCAACGCCCTCTACATTGTTACAAAGTCTTTTCCATCACTGTTGGTAAGCCAGTTTTTGCCTGTTTCCTTCTTAACCCTCAATTTCTCCAATTCAAATCTATTACTACGAGTCCTGGCCTGTTGTCTTAATATGATGACTTTCCCTACATCACCCTTGTTAAAGCCTAGCTTCCCCTCCAGCCTTTTTCGTCAATTCCTTCCATATAGAGTAGCACTTCTTCTATTTTCAGTGACACGAGGCTATCTTATTCATATGCACGAGACCCAATTAATTCGCCAAGGGTTACCTCTAACTATTAAAAGGGTGAAAATTCGTTATATCTTATACTTTAGGATCTGGGGTCACTGAATGAAAAAAAACTCCAGAATGTATATGATACTTAATGACATTTTATCAGCGATAACCTTGAAGACAATATTCCACCAAAAAGATAAAGTAGCAAGGAAGAAATTTAAGGAAGGTAGCAGTACGATTTTTTTTATTGTGTGTGTGTGTGTGTGTGTGTGTGTGTGTGTGTGTGTGTGTGTGTGTGTGTGTGTGTGTGTGTGTGTGTGTGTGTGTGTGTGTGTGTGTGTGTGTGTGTGTGTGTGTGTGTGTGTGTGTGATAAAAGAATGTCGCGCGACTGTGGTCTGTAGGGATGTCATTAAAATATCTAGAATAATGACCACATAAATCTTAGGACGTCAATGCCTACCATGGGATAGCGACACTTAAAGGTGGGTATAATGATCTTTTTATCTGTCTATCTATATATCTATCTATATACCTAAGACTTCTATCCCTTTATAAGGGAGGTAGCCATCCAAGGCATGCACCTACCCCTACACATCCCTCACCCATCCGTCACCTATTTGTTTATCTTTTATCTTAACTTCTCGGGGATAAAAGGTCCCTACTTCCACCCACTGTCGCTTTCAGAAGCAATGCAACACGATACAGCACATCCACAGCAAGCCCTACTGCTTCGTTTACATGGGAACCCTCGCTCTTCGTCTCCTCATGCGAAAATAGAGAAGACGAGGAGAAATCCCTTCGGGTCACGTCAATTTATTATTCATTCATAACCATTCTCCACTCACGCTTTTTTTTTTTTTTTTTTTATCCCTCCCCTGTTCAACGCCCCATCATTCCATCCATCCACCTCATTTACGTTCTTCCCTCCAAGTTCACATTATTCATCTTTGCACTCCAAACACAAATGATACCTCATATATTTTCAATTAGAAGGAAAGTGGCAAAAATCAAGTCAGGATAGGATACGTTAGATGTGTAGAGCACAAGCCAGAGCCAGTTTGACGTGACTTATGGCTTTAGTTCTGGCTAAGGATAGGCGATTTCATGGAGCTCATGGGGTTTATCGGTAATCAAGTCAAGACAAAATGCGTCGGTTTATTGTGGGGTGGGTGTATCAGCTACATCAAAATAAAAAGAAATGTAATGGATATACTGGTGTACCGGGGGTAAGAACATAGGAACATAAGAATGAAGGAGACTGCAAAAGACCATAAGGACTACACTATCCAGCTCCGTGGAAGAAAATATGGTAGTATTTATACACGTAGTGAGGGAAAGAGTTCACGCCAAGAACCACTTAGCTGCAACCAAGGTCGTCTTATTTTGTTCCTTGTGCTCGGACTTCCAGGGTAAGTACAAGTCATCATTAGATAGTTGGATTCAAACGTGGGTCCGCGGAATGCAAAGCACGGTCGAAACCTACGTGCTACTAAGCACACATATACAGGTGAAAAGGTAACCCTAACCACAAGTACAGTTCTGAGGTCTTCCCACAACAAACAAGTAGCCTTGGATAGTAAATATCAGAAATTGAAGAAATTCATTCATCTGTAGTTCCTCGTTATATGCAAAGCAACAACAAAGTATTTCTGGCCCTCACAGACGGTGTTTGTGTAAGATGATCCGTGTAATTTCATGTATATCGTGCAGACCTCTTGCTTAGCAGCACAACGGGTGACGGGGCCACAAGGCATTACTACTCGATCCAAGACGGCCTCAAGCCGAGTCTCAGTCGATATTATTGCACGGAATTCATATACTATTGTCTCCGCTGCTATGCGGTATTCGAAGGATGCAATAACAAGTGATGTTTCACTGATTAGGTTAGTTCACCATCTCAACATTCGTTTCTGTTGTTGTACTTTTTTCAGTAGTCTCCCGAGTGAAGTAGTCACTCCAGAATGCCAAATGAACGCGTGGGCGGGGGGAGGAGGGGTGGGGATGTTGGTCAGAACAAAATCAACTCGCATAATTCATTAGCGGTTCGACCGGGGTGCTTCTGTCCCAGCCACTGGTCGATTCCCGGTAGCCTCCTCCGCATGAGGCATCTTGATGCTCTCAGCACGACGGGTTGTCTTGGGCGCTCACGAATGATAATCGGCCA
>NC_134809.1:33715395-33717895 GCF_046742065.1 Oratosquilla oratoria | reverse complement strand
GGAGCACTACCTTGCGCCTTGTGGAGAGATGATAGTGAATTATGCCTGTCCTCGTGTGATTCCTGCCACTTCATCATTAGAAGGCGGCGCTCAATAGATTAGTATCAATTAGGTGATGTTTCATATTGATTTATCGATAGAAATTAGTGTGTCTTCCATGAGTCCAAGAGGTGTGTTAGGCAAGCCGTGATTGGCCCACTTGTCTGGCCAATGGGAAGCAGGCATGGAGCAAAGAAGGTGATCGGTGATAAGGGACAGATCAACTATATCTGATGATAAGTGAATATAGATAATTTGCTTGGGAGAATGAATTATTAGACGCCACTCGTTACTCATTTGTCTTTGGAGGTTGGAGGGATCTTAATCGAGGTGTGATCCGCTAAGATAAAGGGCGTATATGACGGGAGAGGAAAAGGACACAGTGAAGAAAGAAATAATGTAATGCAAAGCCTTTGGAATCTACAAAGAAAAGTGATGAAGATGGGCACTCGTAAGGTGATAGAGTAGAGGTGCTTAAACAAGTCTGATGATATCGGTGATACAGGGGAAATGATGTGTTATTATTATTGTAGAAGAGGGTGTCTTTGTGTGATGGATTGTGGATGTATGCGTGTGTGTTTGTGAGTGTGTGAGCACAAATGTGTGCACTTTATACTTTAGCCACGACGTCTCTTCGCGAAATGTGACCCCTTTGACCCTCAGAACAGAAATCAGAAGTTAGGTTTTCAACCACAAATTTAAAAAATTAAATATCCTACCTTCTCGTTTCTCCTCTCCCTCTCTTTTTCTCTGTCACTGTCTATCTGTCTGCCTCTCTCTCGTATTTCTTCTACTGCTTCTTCTTCTCCTTCTCCTTTTCTTTTTATTTCTCTTCTTCTCCTCATCATTACATTGATGATATATACTATATATATATATATATATATATATATATATGTATATATATATATACATATATTTATAAGTGTATGTGTATGTGTGTCTATGTATGTATATATATATATATATATATGTAAATATATATGTATATATATATATATATATAAAAATAAGTGTGTGTGTGTCTATGTTTGTATATATATATATATATATATATATATATGTATATATATATATATATATATATATATATATATATATATCACAGGTGAGAAATGTAGTAACACATTTGTAAATCACAACTAACACCACAGTCGGACGAAAGAAAAAGTTGCGTAAGCGGAACTATATATTTCGATTGCTACCTGCAATCCTCTTCAGTAGTACAAAGTGGCAGGGAGGAGGCTATCTTAAGTAGCAACCTCTTACAAAAGAAAGGGAACATGAGAAAATAAAGAACATCACTGCCCCAACCCTAGTTGACCTGAGGTTGACACGAGGTCGGGTCAGGGGGAGGGGGAGGAAGCTTGTTGACAATATTTTTGGTGATGAATAGTCCTGAAATGATGTCTGAGGTCCATTGACCCTTGGAAATATTCATCGTGGGCAGATAATCAATTAATGTTGATTCCACCATTTTCCTTCTGCCCACGATGAATATTTGCAAGGGTCAATTGACCCCAGACATCATTTCAGGACTATTCATCACCAAAAATATTGTCAACAAGCTTCCTCCCCCTCCCCCTGACCCGACCTCGTGTCAACCTCAGGTCAACTAGGGTTGGGGCAGTGATGTTCTTTATTTTCTCATGTTCCCTTTCTTTTGTAAGAGGTTGCTACTTAAGATAGCCTCCTCCCTGCCACTTTGTACTACTGAAGAGGATTGCAGGTAGCAATCGAAATATATAGTTCCGCTTACGCAACTTTTTCTTTCGTCCGACTGTGGTGTTAGTTGTGATATATATATATATATATATATATATAAATATATATAATATATATATATAGATAGATAGATATAGATATAGATATGTGTATATATAAGATACTGGCATACATAATAGCACTGCCTTTCCAAACATTTATATATCCATATATCTATAAGCCAAAAGGCTTCTTCGCCCTTATAAGGGAAATAGACAGCCAAGGCGTTCTCCCACCCCTATTCCACTCCAAATGTAGCTCTGGAAAAAAAGAATGTATAGGCTAGTGAAAATAGCTGGAATAAGGAAAATTATTTGAACTTCTCTATTTCAAAGAACGCAAATGAGATGCACATAGGAAAACGCCAGTTCAAGACATTCGTAGTTGGAAGAAGTAATGAACTTCGATTTTTTGAATGGTTGCTTGTACATGATAGAACCAAAGGATTTTTTTGTTACCCAATAGATGTATGACTTAAATTTTTTACGTAGGAAGAATGTATGTGTTAATTTCGTTTATCTACTCATATATTAAATTTTGGGAAGCAGATCAGGTTTATTTCGGAAGCATATAATCTTCTGGCTGCACCCAGACGAATATATGTTTTAGTTGCCAGACAAATTTCATATTGAAAAACAAAAATCCAGAAAAGATATAACGGACATCGATGAAATATGTTATTTGTATTCTTTATACT
>NC_134809.1:33695395-33710395 GCF_046742065.1 Oratosquilla oratoria | reverse complement strand
TATTAGAAGCGATGGTGCTGATGGTTGTCCTGGTGATAATGGCGATCATGGCAGTGGTTACAAGGGCGAGGTCGGGAAATTACAACAATTGTGGGAGTGTTGATGGATGTTATGAGAGAGTATCGAGTACACACGCACGCGCGTACACACACACACACACACACACACACACACACACACACACACACACACACACACACACACACACACACACACACACACACACAAGCGCACACGCACATATACATACTAGCAAATACTGGCTTAAAAATGTAAACACTATTCACACTCAGTCCTTATAAATATAGTAACAACATGATGTCGATATTTGAAAATTAAATATATATATATATATATATATACATATATATATGTGTGTGTGTTTGTGTGTGTGTGTGTGTGTGTGTGTGTGTGTGTGTGTGTGTGTGTACGCGCGTGCGTGTGTACTCGATACCACTGCGCAATGGTTAGTCACTGCTACTTTGATACGTCTTAGCTGAGGTTCGAGCCCTTGACTTCACTTCGTATCAGTTTCTGTATATGTCTCCGACGAGCGCATTGTCAGTCTCGTTCGTGATGACATGGAAATAAAAGCAAAAAGTTAATGTGGTTGAAAAAAAAAATATATATATATATATATATACGTATATATATGTATATATATACATGTATATATATATATGTATATATAATATATATGTATATATATACATGTATATATATATATGTATACACACACATATATAATATATAAATATATATATATATATACATATATATATATATATATATTTATATATATATGATATATATATATATATATATATATTGTATTGTATTGTATTTGGTTGCTCCTGGGAAGGAAGGATAGATGTTCGCTTAAGGCTATGTTGGGGGCTGTGAACTGGGGAAGAATATTATGTTGTGCTTGATGAAGGGCTCCGAAGGTTTCCACTTTTTTCGACCTTGTGGGCCGAAATGTATTCTTCCTGAATGTTTTGTCACTATAAATCATTGTGGCTTATTCTAACATTTAATGGTGCACGACTGTCAGTCTGGTTAGAGTTTGATGTTTAATGTGAAAGGTTTATTTATTGTTTATAAGACTTAATTATGGGTATGGCAAGGTTTAATGCTTGGTACTAAATCAACATGGACCTTGGCAAATATATCTTA
This sequence comes from Oratosquilla oratoria, assembly GCF_046742065.1. Lineage (NCBI taxonomy): Eukaryota > Metazoa > Arthropoda > Malacostraca > Stomatopoda > Squillidae > Oratosquilla > Oratosquilla oratoria. The sequence goes on along the minus strand of NC_134809.1, from coordinate 33,709,219 downwards.
CTGTAGTAGTATAATCTTGGTAAAAATTCTGAAGGCACCATATGGAATGGTAAGGATTAAAAGTATTAACAACAGTTGCCGTGAGTTTCGTAGACACTTATTGTACTCCAATAGTCAGCTACGATCCTTGGTCCCTTCCATCGATCTCTCCAGGAAGAAACGTCATACAAGTGCGGATGTGTTTCTTTGTCGCCTGTTGGTAGGAGAACTATGGGGTGGGAACAACCATTATTTGTTAGTTCTCTTTAAGTGAATAAGTGGAGGAAACTTAGGTTTCCAAGGGACGAATGAAGACCCTTCAGACCAGGAGGAGGTGACTTTCCATGGGATTTCAGGGCGAAAGACAAAGCTTAGATATTTTTGGGGGGTCCGTTTCATAGGACCACCATAAGCAGGCACTCATAGTTAGTCCAGTTATGAATAATGCAGAGTATTTTTGGCTATACTAAGGTAATATTTCAAGGTCATCTCCAGATGAAGAAGAAAATGAGATCTGAACTTTGATAAGGATAAGAGGGACATCTCATGATTTATTTATTTATTTCTATTTTTTTATTTTTTTATTTTTTTTAGAGGAATGATGATAGTACCTTTGGATGGTTTGATGATAGATTAGTGGAATAGAGATAGAGTCTATGGAACGCTTGGGTGCAAAACAATGTAAAGCCAGATGCAAAGGTAGCAATTATAAACTTTGTGCTTTTTCTTCGTGTTTAGGTTCCCAATTATGTTATTTTAATTAATAAGATTTCAGAATAAAACTGAACAATCTTCTCAATGGTCAATGCAAGAATGTGTTATCGAATACATTTGTAGAAACTCATGCCTTTTGCATCCCTACCTAACATTATTAAACCACCGTAGTGATACAGAGGTTGTATCGTCTCTCAGTGGATAGGGCGGTTGTTATGCAGCGGACTCTCAATGATTTAAACATCATGTAGGAATGCTTGTAAAAATGTGGCAAGTCCAACGAAGTGAGCAATAAATGATAGCATCTTTGATTGTTTTTTTCCAGGAGATCTTTTGACGTCAGGAAAATAGCCACCTTTCAAAAGCCACGGCAGCAGCCCAAGAAGCTTGAGACATTATTTTGCAACATTGTCTCCACTTAATGGGAAATTGCTAGCAGCAATATGAACCTCTTTGGGCCTTCGGCCTAACTTTAGCAGAATGTAGGAACTCGAATGTTGTAAAATAAAGAGGGTCTTTTTAAAATGCCGTTACAGACGCTATCAAGAAGGTTATTTCTGTAGAGGATCTTACAAGGAACTAATGCTGTCCAGTTTTTCTTTTAATAAAATGTGTTAGTTCAAAGTCCAACAGTAGATTTGTTAGCTCTAAGCCAAACCCCACTCACTCATACACACACAGTACACTGCGTCATATGGAAGCGTCGGACTGTCAGCCAGCCAATCAGCAGGCGCTAAACTCACCGGAGGGCGGGATCCTTGAAGTGCAAGGTCCAATGAAAGCTTTTGAATTTCATTTAATTTAAACAGGCGCACGCTTTGGCAAACCGACTTGTTTATAAACTGTAGACCTCAGTTCGTAATTGCAGTAGATAATGAAACACTGATTTTACGAAAAGAAATAGGATATAATAACCTAATAAGCGAGATATACAGGGATAGTGTCACTGAGATGTATAGGATGATGTATGACGTTCATAGTTATAGATAGCAATCGTGTTAGCAGAATGGATAGTTCGAGGAAGGATGGTCGAGGTTGTAAGGGAACCGCCACTGGAATAAACGAGCTGGTGCCAAGTTGGCGAGGATATATGGGAGCGTGGCACGAATAATCTGTTTGAATACGGGATGCGATGGCCTTCGAGATAGGCAAGGACGTCACCGATGGAATAAATAAGCACAATCAAGAACATTCAGAAAATATAAAAGATCATAATTAAAGAGCACAGGAATGTGTTACTTGATGGACTATATTTTGGATTGACTATGAGCTTAGCTGGATCCTGGAAAGCCGTATCTTTGGTGCGGATTTACCTGCAGTAGATAAAATTCTGGCGGTCAGGGTAAGGAGCTCTTGTGAGACTTAGGGAGTGACGTGGAGATGGGTTAGAGGTTGGCAAGGGAACAGGCAAGGTGCAAAAAGGAGAACCTGGAAGATAGGCAGTGTTTACGGCCTGGGAAGCTGCACAGGGGACGCTCGGTAGGTAGGAAATATGGCTCAGGGCAGAGAGGTCCGAGTGCAGCCTGACAGATCTCATCGGTGGGTTATTAATTCTTCCCCCTACGGTAATGGGCGCAGTCAACCCACGGTTTTGCAGAAATCATCAGCCGGGGCTCCGATTCTAGAGGTAGGGAGGTAAGGACGAAGGACGGAGATGTGATGAGGAGAGAAGAGTTGGGGGAGGGAGAAAAAGTTCATGATTGTAATGTTTTGGCTGGAATGGGATTATTTGAGTACGTGTTCCCATGATGGTGGTAGTGGTAATAATGCTTGTGGTAGTGGAGCTTGAGGCTGATACCCCCGGGCTATTGGGATAAAAACCTGATGATGGTACGGACGGTGTTAATGATATCCATAGGGCTTCCATCGGTAGTCATGCGGATAGTCATCGGAGTTGTGGTGACAGAAAGTGATAGTTTTGAGGTTTGTATACTTGGTCAGTGGTTTTGATTGGGCCAGTTGCAATGGATGATGCATGGAAACCATTTGAACATAAACACAGGTATTTATTGTGGTTAAAGTGATAGTTAAAGTATTGTAAATGGTGCTTTTATAAGGAAGTGATGGATTGCGTCAGAAGAAAGATGAGAGCAATTATTTGGAGAAGAGCAGGTTCTGGATATAGATCCTGCTTTGGAGGAGGATGAGGATGAGGAGTAACGACAACCGAAAAATGTGCTTCATGAAAGAAAAACATCTTTCAAAAGAGAACAACGAGTTTCATTAAGGTAGGAAGGATCACGAGATAGAAAGCGAAACCCGATAAGGTGAAAGGGAGAATGTTGGGAGGAAGAAGCCTTTCCAGCTGGAATAGTAACAATCAGGGGAGAAACTGCAGAGTTCGAACCTGGAAATCAAGGTTTTTGGGAGATTCTCACTTGGAAAAAGCTCCATCCTTAATTGAGAAAAAAAAAATAACATCATGCAGGGGAAAGAAAAGTATGTTAATGGCATCTGAAAAGATTCTGATAATGACACAATTGAAATTGTCTTCATTTTTATTGTACACTGGATTATAAGTAAAGTATTAGAATTATCAGGAGTTTTGTTTAGTCTAGAAGTAAAAAAAGCAATTTGGAAGTCGCAAGAACAAAAACAATAGCAAATAACAAGACTGAACTATTTCAGAATCATATTCATTTCGGCAGAAACCTATAGTTATCTTATTACTCTAATTTCGCATTGCAGAAATATAACCAACTTAACGGCCCCGACAGTTCGGTGAAATTGCTTACGAAGTTACATAGGATCCGACGCAAAAAATAAACAACTAAATAGGTGAATAAATAAATAAATAAATTAACATTTTACTAGATGCGTAAATAAATACATTAATAAACAAGTATGTAAATGAATAAGTAAATGAATAAATAGATACAAAGGGAAGAAGCCTTATCTGGAGATTGTGCTTCTCTTGCAACTGAAGGAACATTGATCTGAAGGACACCGACCAATGTCTTTAACCCCATGAGGTTGGTGACATGTTTTGTAGGTTTTGTCTTCTCCTCTCCTTCACCCTCCTCCTCCCTCAAACTGGTTTAATTTACTTCCAAGCAGACGTAGGTGGAAGGAAATGTCTATAGCTTCCCTCAGAGCAGAATGGAATTGGCCGTCGTCTGATATAAAGAGAGCTATTAAATTTAACATTGAGTTAAATAATTATAAAAATAAGAAATTTTACTTTGATTTGGACTCCTCCGTTTATAGTGGAAACGTATGAATTCTTTTGACTCAAGGTCATACGCTGAGTCGGATACAGTCGTTTGGCAACGGCTCGAACAAAATCTGTAAAGTGCGTTATCACTGTGGAGAGGTGAAGAGAAGTGACACCAGTTAGGGAGGAAGACCATTTAGACCATCATGACACTGAAAGGTATCATCATCTTGTTCAGACACATTACCACTTTCAAGACAATCACCACCCCCCCAAAAAAAAAGAGTGAATTTACCCGGAAGAGAGAGAAATCTCCTCTTTAGGGATGAAAACCACATGAAAAAGAGCGTGAAAATGACCGTGGAATAAGGGATAATGAGCCTTTAGAGGGCGTGTGGGCGTAGGCGTGAAGGGACGCCCAATATTCTCAAGGCTGTCAAGACCACTTAACTTCCCCCACAACTTACATGACCGATCACTTCCCACCACACCAAACCCATTCCCCCCGAACGCACACTTACTGGTCTTGCAAGCTCACCTCACCCCGTTGCATGCCACTAGCTCTCCTGCTCCAAGGCTGCTGCTAGCCTCACTTCAACCCTCTCACCTCTCAGGTTCTCTCGACCTTTACTCAGTTCTTTGCCTTTCAACCTCACCCACAGGTTATTGATTCGTAATTTTTTCTTCTTTCGTTCTACGCATCCCCTCCACACTAGCAATTCAACTTCGCAATCCCAAATTAAACTGTTTATTTCTTTTTTAGTTCGAGTAAGAAAAATAGATAAATAAATAAATAGATAAATAAATAAATTAATGAATAGATAAATAAATGAATAAATAAATAGTTACATATAATGTCGATTAAGATGTGATCGTGTAGTAAGGTTTATCCAAAAGTGGTGAGAAGATTGGTTCCAGTTTCTTTCTCCAAGGGCCTGTACAAAGAGAAAAGACAATAGTTGAAAAAGAAGCAAATAGAGGTTGTTAACTATATATATATATATATATATATATATGTGTGTGTGTGTGTGTGTGTGTGTGTGTGTGTGTGTGTGTGTGTGTGTGTGTGCGTGTGTGCGTGCGTGCACGTAATGTCATCATGGTTGTTCATCATATGTATAGGTAATGTTAAATGTGATGAATGGAATCAGAATACTTGGCATTGAAATATCGGAATGAGAGAAGTAAATCTTAAATAATTTACTCTATATGGATGATGTGCTTATGAGGTCAGTAAAGGATTGAGGAAATTATAGTGAATGTAAATAGGAGGAAGATTTTAATGTGGGAAAAGTAGTTGAAATCATGCAATAAAAACGAGAGACTAAGGAGTTAAAGACAGGGTAGGCAGAGAGTGCTTTAGCTAGATAAGAGATGCGGATAGAATTTGAGATGAGTGTGGTATTGTTCACTAATATCGGTACTCAAAGTTAGAGTTCTTATCTTTCAGAACCTAAATCTCGATAGGCTCCTCGTTCTCACCAAGAAACTTACTATCTCTGTTCGATTGCCTCTTTAAGAAGGGAGTTTCTGCATTACACCCGAGAAATCTATTATCGACATTTTTCAACGTCTCCTGCCCCTTTATCACCTTGATTGAACCTATTTGCCAAAAGCAGACTATGTCGACCTGTTAGTTTTGTGGAATTGTAATCCATTTGCGCTTATTTATCTTGTCATCGCATTTTTTCTTCTATTGATCACCAAGTGTCGCGCATCATTTATTTGATTCGGTTTTACAAGGGATTCTCACCACTCAACCTCCCGGATATATATACAGTATATATACATATATGTATATGATATGTATATATATATATATATATATATATATATATATATATATATATATTATATATACATATATATATATACATATATTGTAGAATTGTGTTTATGATCTACAACGAGTTTGGAGGCTTTCAGACAAACGAAGTTGGGTTTGTGGCTTTATTCTCTCCGTCTAGATTAGCCTACATCTTGGAATATTCCCCAAGGAAAACTCTGGCGGTTGCCAATGATTATATTTACATGTACATGGTGGCTGTTGCCACAACAAGGTGCTATATACAATTTATTCTATACTATCTATAACTCATCAATTTCTACAATGTACAATGCATGAACTGAGTATGGACACTCAGTATTTATGTATAAATGATTGGTTTATAAGCAGTGGAAACGCTTGTAAAAAACATGTTGTTCGTATGCTGATTTTGAAGTTGGCAATGTAAGACGGAGGTGTCCAGACGCTCAGCTCAGTTGACCGCGTGAGGTCAGACGTGCTTGTCCCAAATGCCCGCTGTGAGGTCAAACATAGTAGTTGGTCCCGTGGGAGTTCTCTGGAGACGTTGGACGTTCTATCCTGTACTAATGTGTGCGTGCACGCGTGTACATGCCGGATATCTAAAGGACAAAATATGCCGTTCAATCATCTTGCAACAGATGCTCGGCTCAGCTACCACTCACTGACCACAGTGAGGTTAATGGTTAAGGTAGATAAGAAGTACTGCAAGAATTTTGACTTGAAGGTAAATAGACATAGTGTTTGAACATTGGTGGTATCGGGAAATACCGATTAAAGTAAAATTGACTTAATTTTATGAACATGTGGAAGCAGATGTTATTTCCGTTCACCTAGGCAAACTGTACTCTTATGAATCTGTCGCTCGACTGCGAAGATTGTAACGGGAGAGAGGGATAGGAGGAAGCAGTGGACAAGATTGGTGATGGTTCTCTATTGTAGGGGTAGTATGAACTGGTGAAGGAACAGTCTCTATGTCCAGGTCACGGGGAACTCTTTTGATACAATCTTTGTGCAATACGGTCTCTGTAAGATCCTGCAACATAAGTGCTTTGACTTTGTTATTTGATTCATGTTCAGTGATACGATAGAATACATAAAATTTAGGAGAGAGCTTCGAGGTTGGGGTGTGATTGAAGTTGTAAATAATGTCTCCAAGTTCAAATGTACAAGCTCTGGCTTATTTGTTATGTAGACGGGCCTTATCCGAGCCAAAGAGGACAAAATGAGGGATTTCGACATTTACCTGTTAATAGAACTATTAATGCAAGCTTGAATCATGGGGACATGTTCATCCCTAGAAGGGTGAAGATCAAAAACAAGATGTCGAAGTTCATTGAGAATCTTTCTATTTTGGCGTTCAACTAAGCCATTTGAAAGTAATTACAAATATTCGAAAGAATTTAATTGTTGAATTCAGTCACGTTGTCAGAAGTCAGAATTTTGGGTGTAGTGAAGGTACATATGTGTTTGTAAATAAGGGTCTTTGCCACGTGTTGTCTTGTCTAGTAGGGTGGAGAGAATACAGAACTGTGAAAAATAGTCGACGCAGACAAAGGGGTATTGATGTCCGCTGTAAGTAAGTGGTTGCTTAAGAAGATTAACAGCGACTGTGTCGAATAACTTACAAGGGGAAAGGATAAGTTACAATTGGAACATGGCCGCTGATATGACCTTTGTGAGTCGCACAGAAGTGACAAGCATCAGTGTATCATTCTTTATGGTTAACCAGAAGTAGTGCAATGCATGTGCAACGTATTGCTCCTTGCCAGGGTGTGCGGCAATGGGAGAATCGTGTAGAAGTTCTAGAACTTTCAGAATGAGGTCCGTAGCTGAAATACTGACCGGTTGGGTTCATCTTTGTTTGTTAGTGTTGTTTTGTGGTAAAGTATGTCATTAACTAACGTGTAATTGTCGAGATTGGGAGGGAAATTATCCGTATCAGTTGTGTCTGGAGATTCGAGGATCTGACCTCTGCGCTGCGGCCATGATCCCTTGTGTAAGAGTCACTGAAATTGGATTTTGAGTGATGGTCACGATATGGCGACTGAGATCCTCCGCTACTAATTTCTCTTTACCTTGGACAAAATAAAAGGTGAGCATGAACTATTGTATGATAAGGAACTATTGGGCAAGTTTTCTTGAAAGATTCTTTCCTTTGAAGAGGTGTAAGATTGAATGATGGTCCGTGTAGATGTGTATGTCGTAACCAAGGAGAATCTCTTTGAAATGTTTGAGTGCGTATATAATAGCTAAAGCTTCTATGTCTGTGACCGATTAATTTTGTTCGTGTATGTTGAGTGTGCAGCTAGTATAGGCAGTTGGTCTGATTTCTGTGCCGTGTTGTTGCATGAGGACTGCGCCAAGTCCGGTGTAGTATGTATCTGTGTATATTGTGAAAGGAAGCTTATGATTTGGGAATGCAAAGACAGGTGCCGTGGTTAAGACGTTCTTTAAGTCATTAAAGGCTTTCTCTTGGTCAAGTGTCTAAATGAAGGAGGTGTCCTTCTTACGTAATGAAGTTAATGGTACTGCTATACCAGCGTAACCTTGGATGTAACGCCTGTAAATGTCTGATAGACCAAGAAATGAACATATGTGATCAACAGAGGTTAAGAATCCTTGTGAGTTAAGGACATGCCCTAAGAAGCGTATTTCTTTCTGAAGGAAGGAACACTTCCTAAGCTTCAGTTTGAGACCTAATTTTGCCAGTCGTGAGAAGACAGTGTGAAACGTGTGTAAATGTTCGCTAACGGATTCGGAAGCGATGATCACGTCATCGAGATACATAAACACTGAATAACCTATAAGATCTACAAGGACTGTGTGTATAAGTCGTGTGAACACTGAAGGAGCTAAAACGAGACCCATGGCTAGTTGTTTGAAGTGATAATGACCTTTGGGTGTGCTAAATACTGTCAGAGGCCTAAACTCTGGAGCAAGGGAAAGCTGGAAATATCTCGACATAAGATTCAAGGTCGTCAACACTACGTTGTTTTCACCGATGGAATGCAAGAGGTCCCGTAATAAAGGGATGAAGTATCTATCTGGTATCGTCAGTTTATTTAATTCTTTGAAGTCTACTACTAGGTGGAAAGAATCATCGTGTTTAGGGGCAACAAAGAGAGGGAAATTCCATTTAATAATTTATGGTTCTATGATGTCTTGCTCAATCATGTCTTGGATAAGGTTATCTACAATCATGCGTTTACTGTGTGGCATTATATATGTGGAAATGTAAAATGGTTCAGGGGGGTATATGATGCTGAATGAAATTAGTAACTCTGAAGGGTTCACTTGGAGTGGCAATAGTAAGTCTATGGAGCTGAAATGTGATGCATTAATGGGTTCATATGCTATGGGCACGTCGGAAATTGTGGTACAAACTTAAGAAGTAGGGAATTGGTCATCTATGACTGATGCGTGAGGTATATACTTCGAAATCGCAAATGTTTGTACTAACTGTGAGATGGAGGGGTGCGTTAGTGTCATTGACAATCTAAATACATGTATGACTTTTCTTTGACGTAGAGCTGATGGCTGAAAGGAGAAAAATGCCGTTGACACGGCAAGTTTCTAGTATACAGAGTACATCGGTGTCTTGTCCTTGAAAAACTCATAGGTGTATCTTTGTCTACTAACAAGGTAAAAGGGTCTTTGGGCTAATAAGCTCTGCGTGAATGTGTTTGAATGTAGATAACACTTTCGAGACTGGGTGGATTTGGTGTTGAATTTCCCTAAGAGGGGCAAGAAGGTGTCATCAAACGGTGAAAAAACAACGGTATTTATTGAGTGTTTTGTCCTGAGTTTTCTTGATTTGGACATGCAGGAGGAGATAATGCGCTTGTTATGTTTAGAACACATATCCACAACTGTCAGTAAAGCAGAAGGGTTAAAGTCTTGGGGAAGGGTCAGAGTGGTTGAGCACAGGGAACTCTGTTGGATGAAGGTGGTGGAACAATTTGTACTAGGAGATGGAGCATCCTCATGTGATGAAGCGAGATTAATTTGATTGGAGGGCGTAAAAGGAACTGACGCGATGTCATGGTAGTCTAACTGTGCCTGCTCGACCACGTGAATGTTATTTACTTTAAAAGGAATTGCTGATGGTATTGCAGGGAGAAAATGTTTTGCATGATACCATTTTGAGCAGGACAAATGACTATGTTATGTTGCATCATCAATGTTAAACCTCTGTTGCTAGATGTAGCATTGAATTTTAAGGAATGGGAAGACATATCTGTTATATCCAGGGTATGTACAGGTAGAATCGATGAGTGAATTTCCGGGTATGGAGTAATTGTCCTTGATGTGCACTGAGTTTTGGTATTATGTAGTCATAAAGCAGATGTGTTACGTGAATGCCTTGCAGGAGAGTAATCTGGGGAGTTTGATCTGTGTTGGCTCTGTGCTAACAGCACACGGCAACGATCACTCGTGTGTAAACATGTACAGTGATAATCGCAGTGTCGGTTTGGTTGTGAAGAATTTTTGTGGTAACACGTGTTTGCGAGGTGTCCTAGTTTGTGCCAGTATGTACAACTCATTTGTGTTCTTGATAGAAAGCGTTGACGTGAGCAATGTCGAATGTGAGATGTATGTCTTGATCTCATGTTATGTGAGGGGGACCCTGTGACCTTGGCTATTGTGTAGGTGGGTGTAGTGGGTACTGACTGGCTCTGGATCTTGGTGATAGCTTTGTCCGTGTCAGATAATTTCCTCGGGGATACGCCTAGTGTGATACCTGGTGTGAATGATATGGTAAGAGCTTTCTGGAGTGTATCGGGGTGTAATTGGAATAGTAGTCGAAAATATGCCATGAGTAATCCTACGTGTTCCGATGAAATCGTGTCGTCTGAGACCTAGTCTGAGTTTTTTAGGCTTTCTCGGAGTTTATTCTTAAATGTTGAAGCAATTTTGACAGCTTTCTCTTTTGTGTGGTAAGGGCCATGATTGTAAGTTGTAGCCAAAGAGTATAAGGGGGGTTGGAGGAGTGATCCAAGTGGCTCAAATTATGCAAAGGACTTTTTAAACTGTTCTACGAAATCATGATACGATTTAGTTTCCTCAAACAGATCAGACTGGATGACGTTACCAGCTAATGTGTTATTCTTGTCTATTATGGATGTTCGAGTGGATATTTTACCTTTCTCGTCTGTGATGTTCCTTCGTGTTATCTCTGAATCAACCTCTGAGAGAAAATTGCGTAAAGGAATGTTCTTGCCGTTAAAAAGAGGTAATGTGGTCTCATCGTTGACCACACGATGATAAGATTTTGTGTCGTCATGGTGTTTTGAGTAGCAGGTGAATTTTCCGAAGAGTTGTTAGCAGAAGGAGGGGACATGTCTGGTGTATTGGAACTGAGCGTAGAGCGGCTGCGTGTATGAGGTCGGTATGTCGAGTCAGAAAGATGTTTGGACACGTTCATCGACTGATGATATATATATATATATATATATATATATATATATATATATATATATATATATATATATATATATATACTGTATACATATAAAATAGACCGTAATGCCTCCTAGGTGATACTGAAAACGGAAAAATATCTACATACCCAGTATCATGTAAGAGTTTTGGCTCCAATGAATGAGGATGGTGGAACGATTCGGTGGTAAGAGTTGGCTCTATAAATGATGATGTAGTGGGACAAATTAGTTGCAAGAGGGGGGATTAGTACAATGTATCTGGCTGTGAGTTATAAAAAAAATAGTAAAGTATATGTGCAAGAAAAAATTATGAATATGCAAACACAAATTAGTAGATATTAAGTGAATAGATAAACAGATAGATAAATGAATAAGTAAATAAATAAAAGAATAGAGAGGAAATATTGATGACTTTTGCGTTAGAGTTCGTACTCGTGCGACGACGTAGAGATTGGTGTGTTCCTAGATGTGGGGGGATGGAGTAAAAGTACATAGTCCAACCCGATGGTGGCATGGAGAAGGCGGAGGAAGTCGGACTTCTGGGAGTAATGTTGGATAATGCCGAGGAGGGGAAGGGAATTGTAGCTGGTTGTGCCCGGATTCTCTTGTTGTGGATGCGTGGTGGCGTGGAGAAGGCGGAGGAAGTCGGACTACTGGGAGTAATGTTGGATAATGCCGAGGAGGGGAAGGGAATTGTAGCTGGTTGTGCCCGGATTCTCTTGTTGTGGATGCTGGACAATGCCGCGAAGAGGGATTGCCATGTAGTAGATGCTGGAGGAGCGTTGCTTCGAAGTAGATGCTGGATGAGGAGCGTTAGCTTGTAATTAATGCTTGACTATACAGTGAAGAACGTAGAGTTGGGAAGTGGCTTTGTTCGACTGAAGTGTAGATGTCTGATGTATCTCAGCACGGGGAATCCGCTAATGCGTAACAGTTATCGCCATGATTTAGAGTTGTTGTTTCGGAGGAATGGTAGAGTTGTTGCTCTGTCGCCACCGTTTCGCCACCAGAATGTAGATTTGTGCTTGTGATCTACATTGAGTTTGGAGGCGATGAGACAAACGAAGTTGTGTTTGTGGCTTTATTCTCTCTGTCTAGACTAGTCTAAATCTCGAAACATTTCCCGAGGAAAACTCTGGCGGTTGCCAATGGAGATATTTACATACACATGGTGGTTGTTGCCACAACAGGGAGCTATGTACAATCTGTTCTCTACTAAGTCTACTCTATTTCTACAATGTACAATGCATGAACTGAGAATGGACACTCAGTATTTATCATAATTGATTGATTTACAATAAAAGGAAATATATATATATATATATATATATATATATATATGTATATATATATATATAATATATATATATATATATATATATATACATATATTGGTCGTATGCTGATTTTATAGTTGGCAATGTTAAACGTAGGTATCCAGACGCTCGTCCCAGTTGACCGCGTGACGTCAGACGTACTTGTCACAAATGCTCGCTGAGGTCAAACACAATAGGTGGTCCCGTGGGAGTTCTCCGGAGACGTCGGGCGTTCCATCCTGTACTAATGCATGCATGCGCGCGTGTGTACGCTAGACATCTAAATGATTGTATATTCCCTTCAATCATGTTGCAACAATATATGTGTATGTATGTATGTATATTATATATATACATATATATATATATATGTATATATAATATATATATGTATGCATGTATCTATGTGTGCGTTTTTGTATGTGGTTGTGTGCATACGTGTGTGTGTTTGCTTGTATGTGTGCGTGCGTGTAGTACGTTACCAATTCATTGCTAGCAATTCAAGGGTGGATTGTAAATGAATGAGATCGTGCACTTCGTTTTACGCTCCTCATGAGTTTCAAACGGGGACAAAAGACCTCTGCTGAGAAGGTTCCTTCTTCTCTTTTAATTATTCTTTGTCTTATCCGGATTATCTCTTGCAGTTGGGTAGTTGAGTAACCTGTGGTTATCCGTTATTTGTTTGTGCTTCACTTGTCGAGTCCTAGGTAAACACATGATATTTCATACATACATTTATATGTATGAGGAAGATTTGTGTTTTTTGCATTGCCTTTGACCCGAGCAGTGTGATAGAGATCAGGGATGAAACTTTGTCTATGAGGTGAGTAAGATGGGTATAATGTGGGTATGTTGTAACTTGGCTCACCCTCTTTATAACAGGAAAAGTTTTCTTGGTATGTTTAGTTATTTATATATTTCATTACCAAAGTATGAGATAAAATATTACTTTGATCATGTGTTAAATATCCTATTTCTAATTAGTTTTAAGAAGTGTATATAAACAGGAAATATAACTATATTTTCATTTGTAGAATTTGAGGGTATTACATATTAAACGTTTATATGATTTATGTGTTTTCTTCAAGAAAATTACTTGCACAGCTAGAAAAAGAAATCTTAAGTGTCTACAAATATTTATCACGTTTATAGATATTACATATAGTTTAGCAGTAGATCTATTGATAACAATCGGAATTTCAGTTCGTTTAGGCCACGGCAAAAGATACCCTTGTTTAGTATCTCCCTCTCAGTTGGAGATTATTCTGTACAGTTGTTTTTTATATTTTTTACAATAACTGGTGGTTCTATCCTTGACGACAACATTGGATCGAAAAATGCGGTAAAAAATTATGAAATAGAGGTTTAAGGAGCAGTCTTAGATTCCCGCGCACAACCTCTCCCCTCCTCCCT